>NW_003314294.1:1476909-1488823 GCF_000143415.4 Selaginella moellendorffii | reverse complement strand
TCTAGTGCTGATTCTCCTCCTAAGACTACCAGGGAATATCTATGCATCTCCACATCATACCATAAACACCACATCAGTCAAACATGACTTTAACTGTTTCCAAGGTTTGCACAGTATAAGCTTTCTTTTTGAGCCTGAAATCAGCACATTTAGTCATGAATCGCACGTATAAAAGTCTTCTATTTGTCTTTAGACTCTTATGCCACTTTGATAAATATGGATTTTATATCATTACTTCGCAAAAATTTAGTTTGATTGTACTCTACTTACCATGTGCTCTACAACCTACATGGTAATAAGACAACTCACATCCCTGACTGCCTCATTTAGGGTTTACTACTGGATTCCATCAAGGTACAACTCCTTTGAAGCACTTTCGTTGTCTATAGTAATGCTTCCCACTGATCCATTCCAAAATGTAACAGGCCACTGTCCTCGATTTTGTGAGCTTATATAAAACAAATGCAGCTGCATAGGAATACAGTTTACTAGAGTGGGTTGTAAGAAGATTATGATACAGGGATATCTCGTATATGACACCATGTATGAGTCCTATGTGGCATATAACTGAAGTAGGGTCACAACTATTTGTTTTGGCCAAAGGCCCACATTTTTTTAGACACTTCTGAATGAAGAGCTTAGATTAGAAAATGAGGAGACTCAGATAGCTTAGAATTGGTATCAGAGGTGTAAGAAGATTATGATGGATATCTCATATATGACACCATGTATGAGTCCTACCTGGCATATAGCTAAAGTAGGGCTATTTGTTTTGGCCAAAGGCCTGGCTTGTAACATTTTGTATAGACACTTTTGAATGAAGAGCTTGGATTAGAAAATGAGGAGACTTGGGATAGCTTACACAGGATCCCTGACGCCCAACTTCAGCATCTTTTGTCAGCTGATGTTGATCAGTGCAAAGTACCGATACCATCTTTGCATCAGGGAGTTGGAACTCAAATTCCCTGACCACATCTTTGTTTTCACAAATGAAGGCGCCAATCCTTACTCAGATCAGAGAGGAACATCAGTATGGTATACATATTCAAATCTCCATCTTACCATATACGTTTGTTGGCATTTGCCAGCAGTGGCATGGCCATCCTTCCCCTGTGTTTCTTCCACATGGGGGAGGTAGTCAAGTCTGTCATACCCACGCTTCTCATGACGTTCCTGGCTGCCAACAGAACCAGATTCTCGCCTATTTCTATGGTAGAACTGTCACTCAGTACCTATCCAACACCTGCCTCTATAACCAAAACTCCCTGCTTTGCTGAAAGGTACATCCTCTCCCCGTCCCGAAATAGCAAACTACAGCCTTCTCCAGCTCATTAACTCCGTTTTCCATTCTCCTATCCACCACCTGCATTTCACAAGATTTGGAATCAGCTCTATCAGGCAAGCAGATGAATTTAAGATGCTACTTCAAATGACCAGCAGTGTAGCACCATTTTCTAAGGCTGCTATTACAACTGAGGAACTTACCTCTGCATTCCTTGGTTAACATAAGGGCTAGCATTTTCCAATAGTAGGTATTCTTGGTACTTGCTGATCTTTAGGCATCTCCTTTATATGTTGCTTGTGGGACTTCCTGAGATGCTAGTCATGTAAGTACTACCTCCACTTCTGTTGCATGTCCAAAAGGACTACGAAACTATATACAAGCATTATGGTTCTTACCAGGCAAACTTTCTTGGCAGCTGGTTGTTTGTCAAGGTCATTCTACTGCAATCAGGAAGCATATCCAGACATCATAGTATTGCTTGTGCTGCAGTGAACGATCTCCAATGAGGATCATTAACAAGCAGTTTATTTGGTTCTCACTGGATGAACTATTCCAGTGTGTAATCAATCTGAGTAAACAATGACCATATGATAAAAACTAACATCTTGTGCTTGGGAAGTCCACTGTTGGAAGCATCAAGCCACATCCTCTTGTTAGATGGTTTACCCTGTTGTAAAATGGGAAAGAGTGGTATATACTTGAGAGGATGAAATGCAGCCACACCTGGTAGATTGAGGATTCAGAGGTCCACTGCTAGAAGCATCACTGCCATAGTAAAAAAAAATTAAAACTTAACAATATGAACTCTGGAAAATGAAAGAGCTTGGCTGCTATAAATTCAACGACTACAGAAGGTTTTTGTTGTCAGAACGGCATCCAATGCTTTTAGATTGCAAAGTCATCGTCATCATCTTCATCTAGGTGGTCTTGAAGATCCGGCCTTACCTGATAAAGATAGCTTGGATAGCTTCTGGCTGCATCACGCTGAACACAATGCCAATCCGATGTACCCTGTACGCACTCGATGTTCCACCTATTCCCATCTGGAAGGTACTGAACGAACCAGCATTTAACGAGAGGGAATCGTTGGCTCTGCTCTCGAATCACAGGCTTAGGATCAGGAACGTCTCCATAAGCGAAGTAGATGTAGTTCATCTCACTGTGAAAAAGGCACCTGTACCTCTCGCTCTTCTCAATATGCTTGATTATAGACTCCTTGTTCCCGACTCCCTGCAGTTCGAATGCGACGGGAGGAGATCCGGCATTTCTCAAGAAAAAATCCACACGAACTCTTTTTTGACCATGTTTATCCCTCTTCTTGGCTTCAACGAGAATGACGTACTTGTGTTTGATGTAGCCTTTCTCCAAGACAAACTTGAGAGCTAAGAGTAACTCAGACTGCCATATGTATTCAGAAGGCTGGCTGTTAGCCTCCATCGCCAAACGCTGCGGTTTAATGAAGACAACCGCAGCCTGTACCGCTTCCTCGAATGTCTCAATTGCAGGCAGCGCTTCCTCATAAGAGAACCCACAATCCCTTAGAAAAACCGCCAATAGCATGCTTGAGCTCAGGCCCACCATTCCGCCAGCCTGACGAATGAGCATACCATCGTTGATGGCGGGCAGCACATCCACCAACTTGGGTGCAACAGAGCCTCCCGAACCAACACATTCCAGTACGAGGCTTCTTAGTTCGGCTGGGTACTTGGTAAAGTTTCCCATGATCCTATAGTAGACCTTCGAGTCAAAGACATGACCGACAACACGGCCCAGCCTCACCGCGCCCTTCCACTTCACCACCGTGCAAATGTTCTTGTTCTGCAAGTACTCACAGCACGCTCCCACCATTCCTTTGTAACCGTTGGTCTGCTCGTGAATGCTGATGGCAATCTTCTTTACTGCGGCTTCGGTCCCTGTGCTTCGACCGTCACCCCTGGTAAAGACTACTCCACGTTCCTGTGCATACTCGCGGAGCATTCCAACAATCTGGTCCACTGTCAAAAACTCCAAAGAGCGCGTGTCCTCAAAGCTCAAGGGAAAAATATTGTGCACATTGTACAGAGGGTTGTAAGAATCGTGGGTCCGAGAAGGAGATGATGGCTCGCACGCAAGACCTCCACCAGGATGCGTAGCCATCCTGGCTCGTCTCTGGACTTGAAGAAGCCTTTTAGTCTTGGCAGTTCCCACCAACACGAAACTGCGAAGATAGTAACTACCTGCTGTTTTATGCCTTGATTTGCATCCTTGCTTGATGGCTCGCATGCCAGTGAGGAAGGAGCTAACAACAGTTGCCCTCTCTATATCGTTGAGGAGCGCAGCCTCGTCTATAAACCAGACAACTTCTCTTTTTGGACAAGAGGGGGCATTCTGGAACATTGCCTGCACCTGTTCCATGCCCCCTGCTGCATCCGTCCTCTTCACAAGTCCGTTACTATCCCGCTCGATAGACTCAGTCAGCAGCCGGAAGAATTTCTTTGAGCCTTCCATATCGTTACTCGCATCATTCGCAGCAGCTACCATGCCCTCGGTGAGCGTGGTTACAATAACACCATAACCCTGGCTTTCTACAGCATCCGCTACGGCATACATCAATGACGACTTCCCCGACTGGAACGGACCTGTGATCAGCAGCCACCTCCAGCGCTCAATCATCTGTTGGACCAGACCGTCTATATACTCCCATGGCACATAGTAATTCACATCGGTGTTGATCGCATCCGAAGATGAGAAATGACGATCGCGCCTGTACCTTTTGGTAGTGCCATGTGGGGATCCGCATTGCTTCCGCTTACCGTCTGCTGCTTGTGCTACTGCTTCCGCCATCGCCGCCCGCGCCACAACCCTAACCCTGAACCTAAGAAGTATGTGCCCTGGACAATGCCTTTGGGGAATCCAATCGATGAATTCTTGGGCCAAATCAATCTATTGCAAGACGTGGGAGCTCAAACCTCCCTCGCAGAATTTGTGTTGATGGTACAAGGCGGCCACCTTGTGTAGCAGGAGGGTACAATTTGATTTTTGTTTGAAAAAAAAATGCTTCTGAAGAATGAAGATGTAATTACTCCAGTTTTTGCTCATGATTTCCAGGAAATTCAGCTACTCTTAAGAGTTCAGGAGACTATTGCTTCACCATTCTTGCTTAGGGTACACTACACAAATCAGGCACTTTACACCTTACCACTTATGTGACTTATATATGTTATATATTTTTTCTTTGTAATTACCTTTAATATTATGTATTGTGAGTACATGAGCCTTCAACACTAGTTTTAGTTATTTACCCCTTGTTTTTAACATTGGTTTTCTGAACCATTTCTGAGGTTGCCATCAAACTCCACATAGTTGTGCTCTAACATGAGAGCAGTTGTGGGCATGAGGAACCAAGAGCACATAGAGTTGCTGCATCATGCCTCTGTCTCAGGCACCACTGTGATCATGAGAGGAAAAATTTTGCTCCGAGAATGAAGAACCCTGCCAAAAATCTCACATCCACGAAGCTATGGCAAAAACATGCAGAAAATGCAGACTGGCCTCCTGCGCCTAAACGATGAAACTGGCAAGAGGAATCAAGCTACAGCATAGGACATGGCAGATCGATGGAATGATTCATCACAGCAAGAAAATAGGGTGCCACCCTAAACCCTAAAGCGTGAAATCACTAAAACCTAAACCCTAAACTTTGAGGTCTTTCTTGCCAATAAGTGAGCCTTGGAATTTCCTTGCCTCCCATGCTATAGTTGCCATGTGGCAATTCAGGATATTTTGCAGACACATGGCTGAAGTATTCAAGTGTTAATAAACTTGATTTAGCATCTGTACTTGGCTAAATGGGCATAAGGAATTGCTAAGTGTCTATTTAGCCAAGCATACTTGGCCCGACTTATTAATTTTCTTTTGCTCTGTCTTGCACTAGCTTGATAAGAACCTCTGTAATATTGAGATTGGTCTTTTAATATTTCCTAGATGATAGCTTATTATATTTGCCAAACACCCTCACTATTATGCTTCTTGTGTTAGTTCTGTTCAGTTTTAATTGCTATATATGAAAAGTGTTTAAATTTGTTAATTTAGCATATCTATGGAATGTAGAGATTGTCAGTTTATTGTTAGTATTGGTCCTATGTCCAAATTTGCAATCTAGTGCCATTCCATATTTAATAAGTTTCAAGTCAGTCCCAAAGATTAACTCCTGGTACTAAGGGTGTTTAAACCGAAAATATGTGTTCCTTAAAAGGGGGAGGGGGGGTTTAAAATATATAGTAAGGATAGTGGGTAGTTTGAGCATAGTTAACCAACCTAAAGTATAGTTTAGCAACTTCTAATTGCATGCCTATCCTTATTTTACATTCAGCTTAGGTTTAAGCCTAAATTCCACAACATGTTAACTAGTGGAGTACCCATATCCTCGCATTAGGCCATCAATATGCTAAAATAGTACTAGACTCTGTTTAGCTCTGTTTTGCGTGTTGGTCATAGCATTAGGATGTCAAATATTTTAGAACTATTCCAATGTCCATACTCCTGTCTCTTTATTCTTGGGCTGAATGTTCAGGAGTCATTTCATGCTCTAGTGTAAGCAACCAAAGGGAACGACTCGAGAAACGATCCATAGGGGTTCAAATATAGAGGGAAAGGGCCCATGAACAAGAGTGCACCCCCTTTTCCAATCGGTTAAGGGTCTTGGGATATTTGGAGTTAAGCGTCCTTGGGTTTGAATAGTACTGAGCTGGGTGACCTCCTGGGAAGTCCAAACTCAGGAGCTTACATCTAGTTCTTTCGCTCCTTGGCTATAAGCTTGGGAGTTTGGCTCCATACCTTCATTTAGTGGCTCAAAGCTATGAAACTTGGGTTCCACTCTGTTGTCTTTGGACACATGGCATGTGACACATGGCATATGGAGGGTTTAGCTTCCACTTCATGGTTATCCTATGGTAAATCATTATAGGATAAAGGATGAAAACCAGGTGTGCTACATTTGGTATCAAAGGATGAGTCTCATTAAGTATTATCTAATAATATTGGGCAACTGATCTCATTGCATATGCAGAGATGAAAAAAATGATTCGAGTGGGTATACGTTTGGGTGTTATAATTTCGCATTTGTTATTTGAGTATGGATTTTAGTTATCTTTCTGTGCCAAATTGTATGAGCTTGTGCTTAGGCTCATATAATGGATTGAGATGTACCATTTACATGGGTTTGCACTTGGGCTCATAATTGAGGCACATTAGCAACTCAAGTTACACTTTAAGTTAGCATGGTTACTATGAGTTGTTCCATGTACTATGAGTGAAAGTAAACCTTCCCTAGATTTGCTATGAGTGGCAAATAGGATAGCTTGTAGCTGTTTAGTGGATCCTTCTTAGGCATAATTATAAGTGGATCTATTAAGACTATAGGGATTAATCTATTGGTTTAAATAGTTATTACTGTACTCTCTTATAAACTTTTCATGGATTAAACTGAAAGCACTATGAATGCAAACTTGAGGTTTAATCAAGTTGAGACTGAAAAGAGAGTTATTAAGGATGAAGGATTAAACATGTAAATCATTTTCTTTTCTTGGAGAGATGATTTGCAACGAGGTGTTAACTCATTGCTCATGTTCACATCATATAATCAAGAGTCCCTGTCTTGATGCATATTGGTTATGATAGTTTTATAAGTAGTGAGCCATAAAATGGATAATGGTGAAGCATTAAAATATTTTGTCTAGGTTTGTTATTGAAAGCTTAGGTTACAATGCTTAATTCTTTTCTGGGGAACCTTGCTTTTGCTCCTTGAGTAGCTTAGTGTTGGATTAGTTTTGAGTTTGGTTGGATAAAGAGTGGCATGGGCTTGTCTGTGTTGTGAAAAAAGTTAATGGTGTTGGGTGTTGTAAATTTCTATTAGTGGGGTGTGGCATTTATATTGCATTTTGTCGAATTGAGTTGGCACTTGATACTTACATAATATTATGGCATTGCTTGTGGTGTTACTTGATTAATGATCAAGTTATAATTTTTATATCATATCCATTTGATAGTGAGAATGTGTTGTTTGGTTAAATAATAATCAACCCCAAAATGGTTGATAGTGAAGCTAGTTTACTTACAAAAAGTAACATTGGAGTCCATTTATGCTAAGTGGGTACTTTGTTCTTGAGAGTTTGCCTATTGAGGTGTTGGAAAAAGTTATAACATTCATTTTAACCACTATCCTACTATACATTTGGAACCCCCACATACCTTGCCCCCTGTGAGGAATACATACTTTGGGCTTTCACTTTAGTCCTAGAAGTTCACTTATGGAATAAGTGTGAAAACTTACTAAATATAGAATGGTGCTAACTCTCAAATCAGGGTGTAGGAACAATACTATGGGATTCAAGACACTCTCTACATTCCATAGATATGCCCCTTGAGTGGATTTAGACACTTATCATAAATAGCATATGGGACCGGAATAAAACCAACACATGGGGCATGATAGGGACTAGAGAAAAAACCCTAAGTTTAGCGAGAAGAGGAGCGCCTTGAGAGTCGACTTTCGTGCTTGATCCAGAGTAGGAGTAGGACTAGGAGAGCAATAAGGACGATGCTGAGAGCAAGCCGTGCCTTGGTTTCACTGGATTTGCATGTTCCATGAGCGAGAAAGCGTCAAGAGTACTCTTTTAGTCACTGCGAGCTCTCCACATGGATTTCCCACGATTCCTTTTCACGGCTGGAGAGAGCACATCCCCACGATCATTCTGAGTCCAAGAACAGGCGATTTGGAGCCAGGAATCAGGAGATCAAGGCGACCCTATCTCTGGTGGCGGCTAGGGTTATGGACGACCTAGGGATTGCGGCGGCGGCTGAACCACGTACCTTTTCACTGATCGCAACGGTGGGAAGATAGATCCTCTGAAGGAGCACACGCCAGCAAAACTTCGTGGCAATCCAACGGTTCACGAGCAAGATCCAAACGTTCAAATTTCGGAACATGGTTCAAGTTGGGGGCTTTGGAGTCCACGGTTGCTGGAACTTCTTCCAAGGACACTAGCTGCACAGAACCTCATTGGCAGCGTCCTTCCTTCCTCATTCACTTGGGGTTCGGAGTTTTGGGGTCCGGAGAGCCAAGCTCCACTTAAGGAGGGGACAACTCGCTTGGCGCCGTTACGGCTGCTCATTTGAATATGCAAAGGACACTATTCTCCGACACGCACCGGGTCCTTCAAACTACGTGGCAGCACTTCCCTACCCTCCGATTGTACACCTAGTCCCAATCGGCAAAGGAACAACTTTCGACGGCACACTGAAGTCCCAATTTGTACGGTACAGCTGTGTTGGCTGATCCCTTTCTTGCCTTGGTTGTGGATCCACCATGATCAAGGCACTCGGAGCAACGCCATTTGATGTATGGGATGTTTCGAGGGGCACGGCTCGTGTCAGAAGCTGCATCAGGCTAGCTTGTTGGAGTACGGAAACGTAGCTTCAACCCGGATCCGAAAGGAGCGGCTCGCCTTTGGTTGTGATTCCAGATGGATAGCGCCAAGGGTACGGCTACACTGGTATGAGGCCGTGGGACTAGCGTGGCGGCACTACACTTGCACGGCCTGATGGGAGGCTGGAAACAGCAATCCCAGTTGGAGGGGATCAGTCACACAGCAGCGAGGAGAGGACTCCCAGGCAGCAGCAGCATCACCATTACCGGAGACGGCACACTCCTCCTCAGTTCACCGCACTGTGGGATCCAGGACAGTACATCTCCAGGGGCTTCTTATATCTCTGGAAAACTGTAGGCGTCATACAGATGGAGATCAAGCAAGGGCGGTGTACCTTCACTGATCTCACGATCGACTCAAGTCCTTCACATCTGTAGATGCAACCACATGGGAGAGATGAGGCTGGGGACCATGGATAAGGCGCGAAGTTCACCACCAGTACGGATAGGGAGCACGCGTTTGCGGAGTGAGTGGCATGGCTTTGGGCAGCACAGAACCGGACACTAGTTCCTTGATCTGATCTGCACAGAACCGAACCGCACTCTAGTTCTAGGGATCCTCCCCTCTTCTCAACCCCCCCATATGCTCTTTGCCAGTTTTGAGCGTGTCGAAACTGGACCTCTATGGTTTTTCAAGAGGATAAATATGAAAAGCCCCCATTGACATGGGGCATGATAGCAAGGGTGTTTGGTAGACATGGTAAACTATCATATAGTAATATTGAAGGAGTAAACTCAATATACAAAAGTTTTTGCCAAACTAGTGCAAATTAAAGCAAAAGATAAGTAAAAGCTAGGTTGAGTATGATTAGCAAGAAACACATAAGAGTTGCTACCTTATATTCATCTGGCTAAGTATAAATGCTAAACCCAATTTACTAACACTTGAACAAGAAAAGTTAATGAAGGGAACCAATAGTACCAATCTTTTGCCGTCATGGCAATAGAGAGAGAGTGTTAGTAAGGACTAGTTGATAAGTATTTTTAAATATCTAAAATCACATTCAAGATAGTTGTCAAACTAAGAGGCCTTTGAATCTCTAAAATGTCCTTCATTTTCACCTTGCTAGTGACCAAGTACCCTATGTACTGCACCTCATTGGTGAAGAATAAACATTTCTTCACCTTGGATCTCAACTTGTTAGCCCCAAGCACCTACAATATAAAATCCACACGCTATATATGCTCCAAAGTATTTGCTAAGTGAATGAGGCTATTGTCAAAGTACAGCTGTGCATATTCATCAAACCCAATTCATTAAGCACTGGAAAGTTGCTAATGCATTTGACAAACCAAAAAGCATCCAAATGAATTGTAAAGCCCCTTTTATCCAGCATGAGAAAGTTGACTACCAACCTATCAGTAGACTGAGTGAAGATCAGATTGCCCCACTCAATCCAACATCGTTCCAAGGCATTAGATGTGTATCTTTTGTTGTGACATTGTTTAACAGCTTGTTGTTGATGCACATGCAAAGGCTTCCATCCGACTTAGTTGTGAGCACTATAGGAAAACACCATGGAGAGATTGATGGCTCTATCACCCTTGCTTACATCATAAAGTTTATATTGTCATTGATTGCTTCAACCTCAAGGTACTGCTATGCCAATTTCTTTATCAATAGTGCTTGACCAAGGGAATAACATTCAGCTCCTATCCCACTAGGACCTATGTCGAAAAATCATTTCCCATCTACTAGAGCTAGATCCCCAAATATCATATTCACCAAGAATCTTAGCATCTCATCCTCTTCAATGGCCGGCTTGGCACCCTTCTCAAAGATTATCTGCTTTTTCCTAGCTGCCTATATCACAACATAAGTTTTGTGGTTTCCTTCTGCAATATCCACCCTATGTAGTTGTCAAGTTATTTCATCCACTAATGCTTCCACCAAAGATTCAATTGTATTCTATAATGCCTTTTCCATTGGAAAAAACTCCATCAACTTACTTATTAGGCAAATATGTCTACCCCTTGATGTTGTAGTTTGTAGATTGCTATTGGGACCTAGAGCTTCTCTCCTTCACTACCAAAGAATTAAAAGATTCTCTTATGAGGATTCAGATACTCATTTAGGAGTAAATAAACCTCCAGCCCACATAGCATGAAGTTGTAGTCTTGGTGGTTGATAACAACAATGACCAAGATCCCCTTTGTCCCAACCAGTAAATCCCTAATGAACCTCAAGATATGCATAGCTTCACCACTTGCACCAATAACCATTGCTGGTTTGAGCTCCACCAAATGCTCCAACTTGAGGCATTTTACAACCTTGTAGTTAAGGACAGATAGAATCCAGCAATGCCTCAATATTCTGGCCACAAATCCATAATCATATTGTGAGACATAAAATCCCTAGGCCCCCTAAGAGGAGCCAAAAGGGTGCCACGTGGTAGTGGTTGAGGCAAAAGCTAAATGAGGTAACACATATGGACTAAAAGCTCCGACTCGAAAAGTTGAGAGCAGAAGTGGAACTCCTAAAGAAGTGCTCGAGGAACGAGCACGAAGCAAGCAATAAGTAAGTCTCTAAAATAAGGACACAAAAGGACTGACACATAGAAGGACACAAGATGGAGTCCGAGATGGAGTCTGAGATGGAGTCTGAGATGGAACTGAAATCGAGACTGAGACCAAGGCCGAGTCCAAGTCCAAGTCCGAGTCCGAATCCGAATCCGAATACTAATATAGGTTGTTGAGTGAAAGCCCAAAGTGATTGTCCCCCCCGGGGGGGGGGCTGCAGGGGGTTCCAAAAGTATAGTAGGGAGAGTGTGGGGGTTAGACCCCAATCAAGCCAGTTTGGCTAGGAAAGGCCAGTTTGGCCCAAAAAGGTTGTACCTAGGTGTGTTGGGTGATGAGATAACCACTGAGAAGTCCAAGGCTAGAGTGAATACGGACTGACAAGTAGAGTAGCATGGTGAAGTGTTTAAGAGCCGGCTTTAGTTCCCCCGGGAGATCGAATGGTCGATGCTCCCAATCCAAGTGTGGGTGGCACTGTGTACTTGGATACTTGGCGTGGCTCAACAGAACCTAGTTCTAAGCCCATGGCTAGAGCACCCAAAGGTAGAAGGTGAGGAGAGTGCCTATGAGGCTCGCGTAGGGTTACGGTGTTCCGAAATGTTGTCCCGAAGTCCCAGACTATGAAAGGAAGAGGAGCAATCCTTTGG
>NW_003314294.1:1459406-1473659 GCF_000143415.4 Selaginella moellendorffii | reverse complement strand
TCTAGTGGTAGTGTTGGCAAATACGGCCATGGACAAAAAAGGAACTTAGTGAGGACTATAAAGGGATATTGGGGAAAGTAATTCCCTATGATTGTGAACATCTTAAGGATGCTAAAGAGTGGATCTAAGATGATTACTCATAAACGGATGGCCCAGTCTTTAAGAGACAAGACTATGATGTAGGTGGTGTTGGACCACCAGTGTGACTAAGGTGAATGGGCATAGCTTTAGCATAATGGGCTGATATGTTGGTGGTACCTTGGGGTGCGGGTCATAGGATTGGACACATGGAGCACTTGGACCAAATGCAAAAGTTGAGTGGTATGAATGCCATTCTCAGGGCTAGCAAGCCCTAAGTCCTGAATTGGATTTATGGAGGTTGTGAATGAAACTCCTCCAAGTGGTCAGAGGTGTGGTTAAGTGACTAAAGTACAATGGAAAAATTAATTACTTACACATATAAGGTCATATTAGATTATCCTTCTCAAACATGGCAAAAACACTAATCTTTTCACTCTGAGTCTTCTTTTATTCACCCTTGGCTCTATGCCAATCTTTATCCACTTGCTTCACAAGTAGTTTTAGGGCTCCCCAGCTATCATCAGTGGTGAGAATTTTTTGGAGCTGTACAAGAGATTCCTTGATATACTTTGTCATCTCTTTAATTTTAGGCTTTAGCTCCTTTAAAGAAAGCTTTATCCCTTCTTCCACAGCATTGGGCTTCTTAGCTACAGCCCTCCTCTATTACAATTTTCCTTTGCCATTCTCAAGTGTGAATTATATATAGTTGCAAATCGTCTTTCTTATTGCACTTAGAATCTAGCTCCTCTATCCCTTCTAGCTCCACATTATTAGCTTCATTGAGTTCCTTAGTCATGACCATGTTAGAAATTAAATTCCTCTAGTTAAGGGGGCAATCTGGTTTAGGGTTGACCAAGACCAATTCCTAGAATATTCCTCATTTTCCTTGTATAAAACCCTTGCCCCACAAGGGCAAAAAGGGGGTATTTGTGAAGAGCATTGGAACATTTCTTGTATTTGAGCGAGTGTTGGGGGAGGCACCTCTCCTTCCCCTAACAAATGGTGAACCTAGCATAACTATGCATTGCTTTCTATGGGACAATTTCTCTCTTTTTCTTTCGGTCATAGGCTTTGAGGAGTGATTTCTTGTTTGTTTTGCAGCGGTTTTACTTGATCTTGGGCACGTTGGATAGGTCTTGAGCTCCTCTTTCCAGCAAGGTATGATGCTCATCAAGTTATGCAGTATTTAGCTCAATTTGGTAAACATTTTAGGGTTTTCACTTTCTCACCTAGATTCTTGGCCTAATTTTTCAAAGAAATGCATTTGGGTTTATAGATCTGCTCTATATTTATAAGTAGTGGTGATTCTTGGTGTTGGATTTAGGAGAATTTGTAGTATGCAAAAGGATTTTCTTCTCCTGCTAAATAAAGGCATCTTTGCAACAAAAATTCATGCTTCTCTGAGCTTTTTTATAGATGCTGGAAGTGTTTCTAATCCTATGTTTTTTGAAAATATCAACAGCACCTTGGTATTAATCTGGATTGGTGACATGCAGATGTTTTTCCACAAAATTGGTGTTTTGAGCTATATTTTCTTGGATCTCACAGGATATTGAGGCATTTTCATTACAAATTCTAAGAGTAGTGTGGTAGATGGGGCTGAGGTCTTTTGAACATTTTACAATCAAAATGGTGAAGGATCAAGACTGGGGTACTCATTTTTCTTTTTTGGGCTAAACTTTCATGAAAGTTTCTTGGGAAAGAAGCAATCTTCAGGGAGTAGGAGTAGGATTAGGAGTAGAATCAGGAGCAGGTGCAAGAGTTGGTGCAGGAGTAGGAGTTGGTGTTGGAGTAGGCACTAGAGTAAGAGCGAGAGTAAGGGGTTACTAGTTACTAGTTACTATAAGTTGTCAGTAGTTACTTGAGACTCAGTGGTTATATATGCTTTAAAGTGTGTCCTAGGATGTTGAAGGAGCTGCACTAAAGCATGTTTAGTAGCCGGCCTACATCTCCTTCCATTTCTAAGCATATTTATCTTTGTCACGGGCATTTTGGGCAAATTTGAGCAACTTGTGGACAAGGTAAAAGGCTCTAAGCCATTTATTTTGGCTAAGGACTCTTCTTTCTATGCTTTGAAGAAGTCTATAGTCTTATTGCTTTTATCAACCCAATTGCCTTAACCAAGCATTTGCAATGTTCAAAGTATTTGATGCCGGTACAAACTAGACATGAGGCAAATTAGTACCCTTTTACTATACCTCAAGGCACTAAGGTATGAAGTAAACTTTCTAGCATCTAGAGGCAACTTAGGTATGATATGGCACCTTCTCGAGCCAGGTCTTCTTCATCCTCGGCAAATTCCAGTGACTTAGATCTATGAGTTATGGCATAGCCACCTTTAACTCGACCCCAGCTCCATGTTTTGCAAAATGGGAGTGATCTACCAACCTTCTTAGGTGTTGGAACAATCTCTCCAACATCACATATCAGTCGTTTTGATTACTACTACACCACAAATATGATCATCGACGATGATTGTATATGCTACAACTTCTTGCAATCTCTCAAAGGCAAACCGGCAACTTGGGCAGATTCTCTTCTCCCAAAGGATCGGATGGACTTCCATA
Source organism: Selaginella moellendorffii (assembly GCF_000143415.4). Taxonomy (NCBI): domain Eukaryota; kingdom Viridiplantae; phylum Streptophyta; class Lycopodiopsida; order Selaginellales; family Selaginellaceae; genus Selaginella; species Selaginella moellendorffii. Next base: position 1,471,011 of record NW_003314294.1, on the reverse strand, counting down.
CACTACTTGCTTTTCTTAGAGAACATTTCATTGAAGAAAAACCCACAAATTAGCTACTTATCAACATTTTTTTTTGTTCCGGCAGGGTGCTCACGAGTCTATTCTTGACTACATCACCAGGTTTCAAGCATACTGGAAGCAGTGTTGGGATTGTAAAGTGATCCAAGATGAGTAGCAAGGGATCATAACATTCATAGCAGGTTTGCATGGGAACTTATAGTGGAAACTTCTTTGCCGCAAGGCATTTTCGTTTGCCACAAAGCTAGAAAGAGAGCTTTTTGTCAACCTGGGGATTGCTAGAGTTGATTTTGACCAAGTCATCACCCCATTAGAGTCACCTTGTACAGCTGTCCGTCCATCAACATTAAAGCCCATCGCCATTGAACATACACCTCTGGCTATTGAGAACTTTGCCACTGAGATGCAGCAACTGAAGGAGATCATTCTTCGGCAACAATCACACTATGACGAGTTGCTCTAGGAAAGAGGCTGTTGTAGCTCAAGAATACCAATTCAAGTCCCATTGGTGCACCTCATTGTGAGATGAACACACATAACATACAATGCTACTTTAAGCTTCACCTAAAGCTTTGGCCTTCACTTTCTCAACGTATCTAGCGACATCCCTTCACTAACAACTCCACACCATCTTGTGGTCTAACAGTTGGAATAACAAGTGATCGAGGTAGCTCCTTTGTCAAGCAAAGGCAAAGTACTAGCCTCATTAGTCAACACAATTTTGGTGGCTGAGGAACTCTATAGACAGCAGTAGTAAACCATAGCCACTCAAGCCCAAGCAAAGAAGAAGGCAACCACTCAGCTTGTCATGGATCTCCCGGCATCAGTTGAGAGTGAATCTCTGTTAGTACCAAATCCTGTAATATAGAGGGTGGCTTGTAAGCTCCTCTTCAAGTCACTACTCTCCTCTCCTTCTGGGATCTCACCAAAAGCTATTCATGTTTCGGAGCCGATTCTTTAGAAGCTTATTAACACTCCTGTCACCTTTTCACTTTAGGACATGTTATGCCTTATCCCTAGATTTAGCTAGCATTTGGAGGAGTTTGCATGGTTAGGAACACCACAGAGCACTCTCAATAGGACTCTTCAAGAGGTGCATATCGGTGACATGACAAGATATGGTGGATATCCTAGTCCATTCTTCGTCCTGGCACAAATTGGTATTTCCTCTTGCAAGATGGATGCTTTGGTTGACTTCAGTTTTGGGAGCAATATTATCTCTTTTAAAGCTGCCCTCTTAGCACGACTATAGATCACCAAGAACTCCTCCATCATGCTCAAAACCTTTGCCAATCACACTATTCCTCTAGCAGGCATTTACTGTGGTGTTAAGGTCTTGGTGCAAGGTGTTTTCTGAGGTAGATTTCCTTGTGGCTGACTACTAATGTCTTGGAATTTCCTCTTTGAACGACTCTATCATCTTTGGTCACTTGTGGCAAGTTGCAACCCCCATCGACAATGTAGAAGGCAAGATGGAAATTAGCGATGGAATCCATAGTGCCACTTTTCTCAACAACCATGGCAAAGCTCTTTCTCAACACACCTAGAAGGTTCAGGCTAAGATGGTCTCCACACCACACTTTCCTCTTGAGCTCACAGAGATTTTCCCCGAGTTAGCAATGGAGTCGCCTATATATGCAACAAATGCTTTCTCATGCAATGTGATTGACATTGTTGGAGGTGAGTTAGACAGCTCTGGACAACTCTCAGCCTCACTCTCTTTATTTGAGAGTAAGGTTGAGCCTCTAACCACACCCTCTTTATTTGATGGTGGGGCTTATATTGTGCCAGCTTCCATATCTAACTTTTTGGAGTGTTTCCTAATTGAGGATGGGCTTCTTGAATTGTTTCACTTGGGACCAAATCTCTCTCATAGAGCTTGATGTTAAAGTAACTCCAGATCAGGTCCATCTTTCACAAGATGCAACTGAATTCAATTCTCTTCAGCCACTGTCTAAGGTGTCACACAGCCAGCATCTTCCCACTAAAATCGTTGTAACCAATGACTCCAAGTGTTTTTTATTATGCCATTTTTTGGAGATGAAGGTGTGAGACACAAGATCCCTAGGCCCCAAAGAGGAGCCGAAAGGGCACCACATGGTAGTGGCCAAAGCAAAAGCCAAACGAGCGTAACACGTTTGGGCTAAAAGCTCCAACTTGAAAGGTCAAGAGCGGGAGTAGAACTCCCAACAAAATGCTCGAGGAACGAGCACAAAGCGAGCAATAAGCGAGGCTCCAAAAAGGGACCCAAATGGACCAACACATGACACGTGGAGGAGTCCGAGATGGACCCGAGATGGACCCGAGATGAAGTCCAAGATGGACCCGAGATAGAGTCTGAGATGGAGTCCGAGATGGACCCAAGATTGAGTCCGAGACGGACCTAAGATGGAGTCCGAGATGGACCCGAGATGGAGTCTGAGATGGACCCGAGATGGACCTGAGATGGAATTTGAGATGGAGTCCGAGACGGACCCGAGATGGAGTCCGAGATGGAGTCTGAGATGGACTCGAGATGGACTTGAGATGGAGTCCAAGATGGAGTCTAAGATGGACCTGAGATGGAGTCCGAGATGGACCTGAGATGGAGTTCGAGATGGAGTCTAAGATGGACCCGAGATGGAGTCTGAGATGGACCCGAGATGGACCCAAGAAGGACCTGAGATGGACCCGAGATGGACCCGAGATGGACCCGAGATGGAGTTCGAGATGGAGTTCGAGATAGACCGAGACGGAGTCCGAGATGGAATCCGAGATGGAGTCCCAGAAGGACCTGAGATGGAGTCCGAGGTCGAGACTGAGACTGGGACCAAGACCGAGACTTGGACCGGGACCAAGACTGAGACCGAGATCGGGACCGAGACTGAGACCGAGACCGAGACCGAGACCGAGGTTGAGGCCGAGGCTGAGACCAAGCCCGAGTCCGAGTCCAAGTCTGAGTCTGAGTCCGAGTTCGAGTTCAAGTCTGAGGGTGAAAGCCCAAAGCCTTCGTCTCCCCGACCCTAGGGGGTTTGGTGAGCTCCAAAAGTATAGTAGGGGGAGGACTACAGCAGAGCCAGTTTAACCAGGAAAGGCCAATTTGGCCTAGGAAGGCTGTACCCAGTGTTGGGTGATGAGCTGCCCACTGGGAAGTCCAAGACTAAAGTGAACACAGATCGACAAGTGGGGTAGCTTGGTGAAGTGTTCAAGAGCCGGCTCTAGTTCCCTCGGGAGATCGACTGGTCGATGTTCCTAGTCCAAGTGTGGGTGGCACTACCTACTTGGATACTTGATGTGGCTTAACGGAACCTCGCTCTAAGCCCATGGCTAGAGCACCCAAAAGTAGAAGGTGGGGAGAGTACCTATGAGGCTTGCGTAGGGTTACGGTGTTTCGAAATGCTGTTCCAAAGTCCCAGACTGTGGAAAGGAAGAGGAGTAGCCCTCTGGTGTGGTGACTAAGGACACAGTCACACAGTGAGGAAGTCTTAAAGGATAGTAGGACTTAGTGGTCAAGTTTGTGGGCCTTGATCTAGTGGCAGTGTTGGCGATCACGGCCATAGACAGAAAGGGACTTGGTGGGGACCAAAAAGGAGATATTGGGGAAGGTTATTCCCCATGTCTGCAGGCATCCTAAGGATGCTAAGGAGTGGATCTAGGATGACCACTCATGGATGGATGGCCCAGTCTTGGAGAGACGGGATTGCAATGCAGGTGGTGTTGGACCACCGATGTGACCAAGATGAATGGGCATGGCCTAGCGTAATGGCCTGGTATGTTGGTGGTACCTTGGGGTGTCGATCATGGGATCGGACACGTGGAGCACTTGGACCAAGTGCAAAGGTTGAGTGGCATGGATGCCATTTTTGGGGCTAGCAAGCCCCAAGTCCTGAATGGGACTTATGGAGGTTGTGAATGAGACTCCTCCAAGTGGTTGGAGGTGTGGTTATGTGACTAAATTAGAATGGAAAATTTAGTCGCTTACAGAAGGGTAATATCTAGGCACACAGCTGGCATAAAGAGTCAAGCCAATCGGATGTGCTGCATGCAAGTTATAGCTCTTTGAATTCAAAATTTCCTATTGTGGAGCCCCTAATACAGGTCCAAGTTTATTTCATTGAAGATTCAGCCCTAGTCTTGGACTCAACTTCAATGGAAGATCTTCCTTCATTAGTAAAATACTTGGCTTTAGTCCATGTATTGGAGAGACATGTTTAGACCATTAGAAGCAGAGAGAGCAAGGGATAAAGGCCCCAAGTTCAACAACAACATTCTCTCCTTTCACACTTTCAAAGTTCTCTCCTCGCTAGATTGGCCCCTACTTTGTCCAACGACATATTGGAGTGGAGCATAGGTGCTAGTCAATGCTAATGGATGTGAGCTCTCATATGCTCACAACCACTCTCATCTCAAATGCTTCATCTAGTGAGGTATTCTTCTTCTCTTTGGGCTCATATTTGGGGAGGCTGACTTAGACACACCACTAAGTGGGAGATGCCCCTAGAGATATGGTTAACAAGTTCTTTTTCTTTTGCTTCCTTTCTTTTGCTTTACTTTTTCAGCTTCTTTTCTTATTTTTAGAAGGTGTTTCTCCACTGGACGATGGCTCTTACCTTGGATTTTGTGCTCAGGCTACATTACTGTTGTATGGAGGTTTTTCACTTGGCTCAAGTTATGTTCTAGGTTCTTCAGCCCTTCCCTTACCACTACTCTACCCCACACATTCCCTATACACATTTTATATCATCTACACTTACAGATTCATCACAATCACTTCCAGCAGTATTGACCGCACTTATTTCTAGATGCCCATCTTGCATTTTTCATTCTTTCGCCATCATCCACACTTTATTTTTAGAGGGTGTTTCTCCACTAGACCATGGCTCTTGCCTTGGATTTTGTGCTCAAGTTACATTACCATTGTATGGAGGTTCCTCACTTGGCTCAAGTTATGTTCTAGGTTCTTCAACCCTTCCCTTACCATTACTCTATCCCACACATTTCCCAGACACATTTAATATCATCTACACTCACAGATCCATCACCAATCACTTCTAGCAATATTGCCTGCACTTATTTCTAGATGCCCATTTTGCATTATTCATTCTTTCACCATCATCCACATCTTATTTTCAGAGGGTGTTTCTCCACTGGACCATGACTTTTTCCTTGGATTTTGTGCTTAGGCTATATTATTGTTATATGGAAATTCCTCACTTGGCTCAAGTTATGTTCCAGGTTCTTCAGCCCTTCCCTTACCATTACTCTACCCCACACATTCCCCATACATATTTCATATCATCTACACTCACAAATCCATCACCAATGACTTCCAACAGTATTGCCTGCACTTATTTCCAGATGCCCATCTTGCATTCTTCATTCTTTCGCCATCATCCACATCTTTTGTTGAGGTCATACTTACACCATACTAGGGACACATATACATACACCAACAGCAAAAGACATCACTTCATTTGGATGTGCTATTTTTGAGATATCATTTCGACCATTTATAGATGATATGCTAGCTTTTCTAAAGCGACTTTCTTCCAACCACGTGAACCTATTCACTCAAGGTATCTAGATGGATTCTTAGGCAAGGCCACAAAAGCTACCTGCTCTAGCACTCAGTGGGCACATGCCACCTCTCTTTATCGATGATCCAGTGACTATACCGTCCTTTTTAGCTGCGGTTTTCTTCAATTTGACATATTAGACCATAAGCTTGACACTTTCAGAGATGGCCACCTTCTTAGAGTGCCACCACCATCTCGGCACTCCACCATATCACTCCATCTTTCATCATTTCTACACTTTGCACCTTTGGGCAATGCATCCCCTCTTCTAGCTATCTTTCTTTCTTGATTTCACCTAATCCTTGGAGCATAAATGAAGTCATCACAAGGCTACATTCGCATATTACACTTTCCTGAGCTAAAATCCAGGTATGAGTTAAGTTCTTTGGGTACTCACTTTTTTCCTTCTATTTTTCTTCACTTTTTCTTTTACATTAGGGTCTAGTTTGACTACAGGGTTTCCCATTGAGTTTTCCTCTCTATCTTCAAAATTCACGCCTACCTCTTTTCTTTCTTTTCCCACTTTATTTTCCAAAGTTTCTACCATTTCACATAGTTACCAACACTTGGCATCAGTAGCAGAGATACACTCTACACTCTTCGAAGGGTTCTTGTATGTCTAGAGTCAACGCGATCCACCATGGTCACATGTTAGGGCATAGCCACTTAGAGAGTATGAGAGAGAGAAGGAATATTCCTTATCTTTCTTGTATAAAACCCTTGCCCCACAAGGGCAAAAGGGGGGCATTTGTGAAGAGCATTGGAGCATTTCTCATGTTTGAGCAAGTGTTGGGGGAGGTGCCCCTCCTTCCCCCAACAACCTCCTGTTGTAGCATTGTGAAATTGCTTTGCCTTTGCCAAATGTTGGCTAGAATCCATACCCTCTTCCTTTATAAGACTCTTTAGCCTTATGAAAGGAGATAAAATCATCATGTGATGGCTTTTTTTGGTTCACTACAAATCTCCAATTCTGGAATTCTTCCTCATTGAAGAATCTAATGCATTGACCACCCTTTATGAGAGAGCTATGAAATGCTAGGGACCTCCCCAACTTTTCAAGAGAGCTGCCTTTATGGTTGTTTATGGTCTCGAAAAGCCGGGGAGGTCCCTAGCATTTTCACCAATCCTTCTAGTAACCTAGCTCCTAGTGTGGCTATTGCTAGTGATATAGTTGCAACTCCTCCTACAAGTCTACTGAAAGCTGGACAAAATCCTTTTGCCACCTCCTCTTTGGCCCATTCTTTCTTATTGATGTCTGCCCAAATGCATCACTCAGGTCTTCTCTAAGAACCACAAGAAATTAGATGAAACCCATCAAAGATGGCCAAAAAACATGAAAAAGAGATGTTTGCTATAGTGTCAGTATTAAAACATTAGAGACACTATTTGGGTGGACATACTAAGGTTTATACAAAAAGTAACACACTAAGCTACTTTGCAATATAACCAAAGTTTTTGCCCAAGCAAGTTTGTTAGCATGAGAAGCTTGCTAGATTTGATATTAGAATCGTATATAAACTATAAAAGACTAAATTTTTCATTCTACTTTAATCATTTAACCACACCTCCGATCACTTGAAGGAGTCTCACTCATAATCTCCATAAGTCTTATTCCGGACTTGGGGTTTGTTAGCCCTAAGAATGGTATCCATGCCACTCAATCTATGCACTTGGTCCAAGTGCTCCACATGTCTGATTTTATGATCGACACCTAAAAGTACCACCGACATATCAGCTCATTACGCTAAGGCTATGCTCATTCATTTTTGTCATACTGATGGTCTAACACCACCTACATCATAGTCATGTCTCTCAAAGACTAGGCTATTCATCCATGAGTGATCATCCTAGATCCACTCTTTAGCATCCTTAGAATGCCTGTAGATATAGGGAACAACCTTCCCTAATATCCCTTTTATAATTCTCACCAGGTCCCTTTTTCTGTCCATGGCTGTGTTTGCCAACATTGCCACTGGGTCAAAGTCCACAGGCCTGACCACTAAGTCCCACTGTCCTTTGGGACTTCCTCACCACGTGACCATATCCTTGGTCACTACACTAAAGGATTGCTTTTCTTCCTTTCCACAATCTAGGACTTTATGATAACATTTCGAAACACCGTAGCCCTACACAAACCTCATGGGTACTCTCCCCACCTTCCACCTTTGGGTGCTCTAGCTATGGGGCTAGAGCGAGGTTCTGTTAAGCCACGCTAGGTATCCAAGTAGGTAGTGCCACCCACACTTGGACTAGGAGCATCGACCATTCGATCTCCTTGGGGAGCTAGAGCTGGCTCTTGAACACTTTAAGCTACCTTGCTTGTCTGTCCATATTCACTTTAGTTTTGGACTCTTCCGTGGATATATTGTTGGGGGAAGGAGGGGTGCCTCCCCCAATGCTCGCTCAAACACGAGAAATGCTTTAATGCTCTTCACAAAATGCCCCTCTTGCCCTTGTGAGGCAAGGGTTTTATACAAGGAAGACAGGGAATATTTTGAGGACCAGAATATTCCCTCTCTCTCTCTCTCACTCTCTCAATAGCCACACCCTAACATGTGACCACAGTGGATTGCACTGGCTCCAGACACGTGAGAACCCTCCTAAGAGTGTAGAGTGTACCTCTGCTACTGATGCCAAGTGCTGGTAACTGCGTGAAATAATAGAAACTCTAGAAAACAAAGTGGAGAAAGAAAGAAAAGAGGTAGGTGTGAAGTTTGAAGATAGGGAGGAAAACCCAGTGAGAAACGCTGTAGTCAAACTGGACTCTGAAGTTAAAGAAAAAGTACAGAAAAAGTGTGAAAAGAGGAGGAAAATAGAGGAAAAAAAAAATGAGTACCCAAAGAACTTGACTCGTACCCAGACTTCAGCTCAGGAAAGTATAATATGCAAATGCAGCCTCTTGATGACTTCTAGTATGTTCCAAGGATTGGCTGAAATCAAGAAAGAAAGAAAGGTAAAAGAGGGGATGCATTGCCCAAGGGTGGTAAGTGTGAAAATGATGAAAGATGGAGTGATATAGTGAAGCACCAAGATGGTGGTGGCACTCTGAAAAGGTGGCCATTGATAACCATTAGCCCGTAGAGTAAGTGTTGACCTCTCGAAGTAGCCGGTAACTAGTAACCAATAACTAAGGACCCATAATCGGTAACCCCCTCCTCTCGCTCCTACTCCTACGCCTGCCCCAGTACTGATATGGTGGAGTGCCAAAAAGGTGGCCATCTCTTAAAGTGTTAGGCCAATGGTCTAATGTGTCAAACTGAAGAAGACAATAGCTGAAAAGGACGGTGTGGTTGCTGGGTTACTGGTAAAGGAAGGTGGCATGTGTCCACTGAGTGCTGGAGCAAAAGAAAGTGGCTTTGGCTTCTGTGGCCTTGCCTAAAGATCCACCGAGGTGCCTTGAGTGAACAGGTTCACCTGGTTGGAAGAAGGTCACTCCAAAAAAGCTAGCACATTGTCGGCAAATGGTTATAAGGGTATCTTGGAAACGGCATGTCCAAATGAGGTGGTGTCTTCTACTGCTGGTGCACATATGTGTGTCCGTGGTATAGTGTAAATGTGACCTCAAACAGAGATGTGAATGATGGTGAAAGAATGAAAGATGCAAGACGGGCATCTAGAGATAAGTGCAGGCAATGTTGTTGGAAGTGATTGGTGATGTTATTGTGAGTGTAAATGATATAGAATGAGTGAGGGGAATGTGTGGGGTGTAGTAATGGTAAAGGAAGGGCTAAAGAACCTAAAACATAGACTGGGCCAAGCGAGAAACCTCCATACAAATGGCAATGCAGCCTGAGCACAAAATCCAAGGCATGGGCCATGGTCCAATGGGAAACACCCTCTGTCGCAAATGTGACTTTGGGTATCAAAAGTTAATTGTCGATCAGTCCTTACGGACACTCTTACCTTACTACCACGATGGCAGGAGGTCGGTATTGCTGGACCCTTTATCAGTCCCTCTTGTGTTAGTGGAGTTAACTGGGCATTTCAAGTGTACTTAGACTGGACGAGCATAAGGACAGAATTCCTACGTGTTATTAGCTAAACATACTTAGCCTGGTAAGGAGTTCCCGTCTTGTTTTGTCTTGCATTTGCTAGTGACAAGAACCCTTGCGTATTGAGATTGGTCCCTTAATATCACTGGATGATAACTTACCGTGTCTGCCAAACACCCTTGCTATCATGCCTTTTGTGTTAGTCTCATTTCGGTCCCAAATGCTATTTATGGAAAGTGTTCAGATTTGCTCATTTGGCATATCTACGGAATGTAGAGATCGGCCTGAACACAATGGTGTTCATCTCGTGTCCAAATTCACAATCTAGGGACATTCCAAATTTAGTAAGTTTCAAGTTTGTCCCAGAGACTAACTCCTGATACTAAGGGAAGCTTGGGGTGAAAGCTCAAAGCATGTGTTCCTCAAGGGGGGGGGGGGGCGCTATAGGGGGTTCCAAATGTATAGTAGGGATAGTGGGTAGGTCGGGCATGGCCGACCAACCTGAGGCATAATCTAGCTCCCACTTGTGTGCTTGTCCTTGTTTTGCGTCTGGCTTGGGTCTAAGCCCAAGTTCCATTCCATGCTAGCTAGTGGAGTACCCATGTCCTTGGGTTAGGCCACCGGTATGCCAAAATAGCGCTACACTCCGTTTGGCTCTGTTTTGCGTATTGGTCCTGGCATTGGGATGTTGGTTACTCTAGGACTGTTCTAAGTCGCTCCGGGCTCCTGTCCCTTCGCTCCTTGGGCTTTATACTCGGGAGTTGCTCCGTGGTTCAGTTCCATCACTCTTTGGCTCCATGCTTAGGAGTTTGGCCATGTTCCTTTGTTCAGTGGCCCAAGGCCCTGAACCTCAGGTTTCACACCATGTGTCCTATGGACACGTGGCATGTGACACATGGCATGTGTCACGTGGCATAAAGAGGGTTTAGGTTCCACTTCGTGGTGTTATCCTATGGTAAATCACTATAGGATAAAGGGTCAAAACCACGTGCGCTACATTTGGTATCAGAGAATGAGTCTCAGTGAGTACTATTCAATGAGATTGGGCAATTAGTCTCTTTGCATACGCAGAGATGAAAATGATGATCCAAGTGGGTACACGTTTACGTGCAAAGGCTTCACAATCGTTCCTTGGGTATGGTTTTTGTTACCTTTTTGTACCGTGATAATGTGAGCTTGCTCTTGGGCTCATAAGAAGGATTAAGTTGTTCCGTTTACACGAGTTTACGCTTGGGCTCGTGAGTGAAGCACATTAGCAACTCAAGGTTGCACTTTGAGTTGGCAGGATTAATGTTAGTGTAAGCCACAAATTTTTCCTTTCCAATTTGCCAGCTTACCTCGTCTATCCGTCCAACACCGCCTTGGCTTTTGCTAAGTTCCCTTGCCAAGGTTCTCGCCTATGGTACCAGCTCCTACTTAGTCTCAGCTACTCACTGCACGAGCAACGGAGTGTTAGCCATCCATCCACGGATTCCCAAATCACTCCCAATCCCCCTCCCTGGGTTAGACTGGACTTAAGGTTCGGCTACACTCCCCGCAAGCACAAGCAGCCAAGCACACCAAGCTTCCAGGTTCCTAACATCCTTTGGTACCACAAGACTTGATCATGGGACCCTCTAAATCCCAAGTCTTGAGTGCAACACTTGCTTCAGGACGCCGGGGCGAAACACCGTGGCCTAGCGGCCCGGTATGGGTACCTCTCACCCCCCACTTCCATCCCAAAGGAAGGCCCAAGCCCCTAGGAAGGGTGAGGACCAATGAGCCGCATGGTACTCAAGTGGGGCACCACTCCACATGAGCCGGGAGCACCGCAATCGGTTTCCCTTTCAGGAGTGGGAGCTACTCTTGAGCACTTCCTTGGATGGCCCCTCCGGCACCAACCAAGTCCATGCTTACTCCCACCCAAGGCCCCTCAGTCCCAGTCCCAACCTCAAGTCAGTTTGGGAGCCCCACTAGAGAGTCCCTTCTAAACTGGTTCCTAGACCTCACTATCCCTACTATACTTTTGGAACCCCCTGCAGCCCCCCCCCCCCCCCCCCC
>NW_003314294.1:1422594-1455811 GCF_000143415.4 Selaginella moellendorffii | reverse complement strand
TTCGGATCTCAGACTCCGTCTCGAACTCAGACACGATTTCGGATCTCAGACTCCGTCTCGAACTCGGTCTCGGACTCGAACTCAGTCCCCGAGTCGGTCTCGGACTCGATTCCGGACTCTATCTCGAACTCGGTCCTAGAGTCGGTCTTGGACTCGATCTTCGACTTGGTCCCATCCGAGGAACTCTTTGTCATTTTGGTCATGCTTTCAGGGTTCCTTTAGCCTATGACACCTCGGCGAGTTGGTTCCTTACAACTCCACCACCCATAGAAGAAGTTCGATGCCCACATCGAACGTCTCGTTTTATCCTACAACTTGTTGACCATGTCTCCGGGGGCATCCCCCCACTTAGCGGTGTGCCTAAGTTAGCCTCCCCGGCCAAGAGCCCATGACAACGGAATATAGGTGTCCCTATACTCCTCCCCTCACCACGCCCTAGTATGGGGTCGGGACTTGAACCCAGCCTTGCTTTACTAGGGGGTTGGGACTCGAACCCAACCTCCGTAGAATACGTCTACGGATTCGACATCCCCGCAGGGAGTCGGGCGTAGCTCCCTACGCCTGGTCGACCTAGCTAACCCATGCTAATTAGCTTACCTTCGGCGCTCCTTCGGGTCCCAACATATGCCACTTGCTCAACTTTGCAAATTGATATTTTTAATTGAACTTTGCATAAGTACATAGAGTTCTGCCTTGCAGAAATTCCTCCACTAGATCTCGCGCGTTCGCTAGGTTCTTCTCCGGTTCCCATGTTGCTTCGCAGTGTGGAAATCCTTTCCACTTCACATGGAACTCTCTCACCTCGCGTCCTTGTCGTTTGCTCTTGCGCGCATTGAGGATGGCCTCAACTTCGTATTCCTCTTCCCCTTGGATAACCTCAGGTAAGGGTCTTACTTAGTCCTTGCGAAGCGGATCCTCAAAGTACGGCTTGAGTAAGTTCACGTGGAACACTGGGTGCATCTTCCCCATCTCTGGAGGAAGTCGGAGTCGGTAAGCCACTTTACCGATTCGTGCCTCGATCTCATAAGGCCCCGCGAACCTGCTTAAGGAACTCAAGATCAATTCATTTACAGGAATACATGCATTTTTACCTTTGGGTCAACTTTCTGCTGATCCCACTTGGTAGCCTGAGGTTCTTGGTGTTCAGCCACACCTTCTCCCCAGCTTGGAACTCTACATCCTGGCGCTTTAAGTTCGCGTACTTGGTCTGCCTTTGTTGAGCCCGTTCCAAGGAATCCCTCACTAGATTCCAAATGTTGAGTCTTTCCGCCGTGAATGCCTCCACTACGGGTAGCTCTCCATGATACTCGGCCACGCCGAGTTCCACAGAACCTTCAATAGCTCGCCCATTGATGACTTCCCATGGACTCACCCCGATACTCGAATGTGGTGAGTTGTTATAACACATTTCTGCAAGTCCCAAATGACTTACCCAATTGGTCTGGTCTCCCGAGACATAGCATCGCAAATAATCCTCCAGCTGCCTATTCACCCTTTCCGTTTGTCCGTCTGTCAAGAAGTGTTAGGGCCACCAAACTTGACTTAATACCCTATACCTGTCTGTGGGTGATAGGCTGTGCTGAATTTCAACTTGGTGCGATACTGTTCCAGGAGGGTCCTCCAGAACCTACTAGTGAAGATCTTATCTCGATCTGAGATAATCTCTTCTGGCCTTCCCCGCACTCGAACTACTTGTTCGAAGAACAGCTTCACCACACCTTCCGCATCCACATCCGTTGTGGTGGGTATGAAATGTGCCATCTTCGAAAATTGATCCACCACCACTAATATCGCATCGAACCCCTCGCTTGGGGGTAGTCCCGTGATGAAGTCCATCGTAAGACATTTCCACGGACGATCTGGAATTGGGATGCTTTGCAACAAGCCCCCACCAGCCTTAGTCACGGCTTTGACCTGCTGACATGTTGGACATGTCTTTATATAGTCTTGGACGTCCTTAGCCATATCTGACTAATGGTACTTCCTCTTGAGTAAGCCCATCGTCTTGGGCACTCCGCCGTGTCCCGCAAGAGGTCCGTCATGACACTCTTCTAAGGCTACCTTCCTTAGTTCCCCTTCTGGAACATACACCCTCGTTTGCTTGTAATAAATGAGTCCGTTGCGTTCCGCATAGCCCGTTTTCTCTTCCGTCGGCAGCTCACCTCTCTGGTGAGCTTCCCGTGCCTCCAGATTCCTCAACAACACTTCTTGTGCTAGACCATCGTTCTGATATGCTGTCCGCACATCGTCCCAGAAGGTTGCTGTTGCGCTGGAGATCGCCAACCTCAAGCTCGCTTTTCGACTTAGCGCATCTGCCACGATGTTGCTCTTCCCAAGCTTGTACAGAATCTCGCAATCAAACTCGGCTAAGGCATTGGCCCACCGACCTTGTTTCCCTCTCAGGTCGGGCTGTGACAAGAAGTGTTTCGTTGCCACATTGTCCGTGTAAACCTTGAAGTGTCTCCCAAGGTAGTGTCGCCACTCCTTGAGCGCCTTGACCACCGCAAACAATTCCTTCTCATGGGCAGGCCACTTCTGTTGAGCCTTGTCCAACTTCTTCGAGAAGAACGCTACTGGATGGTTGTCTTGCTTCAAAACTGCGCCCAACGCAAAGTCCGAAGCATCCGTGTCTACCTCAAAGTCCTTACCAAAATCTGGTAATGCCAACACCGGAGCCTTCCTCAACTTCCCTTTGAGGTGGACGAATGCCGCCTCGCATTCCGCCATCCATACCATCTTCCCTTTTCCTGTTTGGTCCGTTAAGGGCAGGGCTACTCTCGAATAGTGTCTGATAAACTTTCGATAGTAGTTGCATAGCCCCAAGAACGCCCTCAACTCATGTACATTCGAAGGTCGCTCTCATTCCTGGATCGCTTGGACCTTCTCCAGGTCCACCTTGAGCCCGTCCTGGCCCACCACATGCCCGAGAAACTTTACCTCTTGTTGAGCAAAGTCACATTTGCTCTCTTTAGCATACAATTTGTGTTCCCTTAGTTTCTCAAACACCTTTGCCAAGTGTTCGGCATGCTCCTCTAGCGTCTTGCTATAGATCAGGATATCGTCGATATAGACGACCACGAAGTGATCCAGATAGGGTACAAAGATGTGGTTCATCAACGCCGAAAACGTTGCCGACGCATTGCACAGCCCAAAGGGCATCACCAGAAACTCAAAGCTCCCATACCTCATTCGACAGGTTGTCTTCTCGACATCTTCCTCAGCTACCCTGATCTGGTAGTATCCTGACCTTAGGTCAATCCTCGAGAAGTATTTTGCCATCGAACAGGTCCTCGATCCTTGGCAAAGGGTACTTGTTCTTCTTGGTATACTTGTTGAGCAACCGGTAGTCTATGCACATGCGCATAGATCCATCTTTCTTTTTCACAAATAGCACCGGCGCCCCATACGGCGACTTGCTCAACTTAACATACCCTTTGTCCACCAACTCCTCTAGTTGGCTCTTGAGCTCCGCGAGTTCTTTTTCGTTCAATCGATAGGGTGGACGAACCACCGCCTCAGCACCCTCGACCAGCTCAATCTTATGTTCTATCAGTCGTGCGGGGGGCAACCCCGCCGGTAGCTCCCCCGGCATGGTATCCTGGAATTGGTCCAGCACCAGCTGGATCACTAAAGGTACTTCTTCTGTTCTTGTCTTTTTGTCACTCTTCACCGAGAGTAAGCACAAAAAGGCTGCCTTAGTTCCTTTAGTGAGTTGTCCTCTCGTGGAAACCAGGTTTAAGCATGACTCTTTGGCCTTACTTTGCCCTACCTTTAGATCCTAGGCCTCCACCCTAGATCTTCTTCCTTGGGCATTCGCCAATACCACAAGGTTCCTACCTTGTCCATGTAGGGCTACCACGAACCGATTAAACCAATCCATTCCGAAGATCACGTCAAATCCCGCCATGTCCAAGACGGTGAAATCCATGTCCACTTTCCATGTCCCCACTTCGACTCTCGCTTGTCGAAGTACCTCATCGGTGCTTTGGCTACCTTGAACAAACTCTATAGTCCTTGGTTCGCCTAGCCACTGCACCGTTAGTCCGGCTTGCCGGACTATGTCTGCAGCCACAAAATTATCCAAAGCACCCGTGTCAATAAGGATCTTAACAAAGCTACCTCTGAGCTTCCCTCGGAGTGCTAGTAGATGTCGCGAACGACTCTCTACCAAAGTTGCTCGTGTAATGAGTAACTTTGAGTTAGGGACTGGATCACATACCTCAGTTTGGACTTCACCCGACTTGATGGCCATATTGGCTCTGGCCTTCTTCGGGTACGGACATTCCCTCGAGAAGTGTCCCGCTTCGCCGCAGTTGTAGCATACGTTGTTTCCCACGCTGCTATATGACTTGACCTTCTTATCCGTGGGTTTGTCTTTTTTTGCTTGACTCCCCCACATACTCGCTCGCTGGCCACCGGATTTGCCTTTCCGGAACCCCGAGGACTCATTCTTAGAGAAACTCTTTTTGAATTTCCCCTTGCTATACGTTCCCCTTGGTTTGGCCCCTTTGCTAAATGTGGATCCCGACCCCGTCGTGTTCCCCTTTCGCAGGTTATCGTTGAAATGCACCTTGATGGCCGCATCCAACACTTCCTTGTAGTTGGTCGGGTTCCACCGCATCACCTCACCGCGAGCCCAGGTTTGCAAACCTGATATGAAGGCATGGAACACATCCATATCCCCCATGTCTGTGACAAGTATCCTCTTTGCCATGAACCCATTCACATATTCCTGGATGGTTCCAGTCTGCTTCAGCCTACTCAGCTCATCTCTCAGATGCAGAGTGGCATTCGGAGGAATGTATGTTGCGCGGATCCTCGCTTTCATCATGTCCCAAGTGGCCACTGGTCCTTCGTTGGCCTCCGTCGTTCTCCACCAAGACTTGGCATTATCTGCCAAGTATGGTTTTGCACATGGGACCTTCTCCGAGCTTGGTAATCACAACGCTCGGAAGTAGTCCTCCATATCGTAAAACCAATCCTCCACCACTTTATAGTCGTTCACTCCCTTGAAGACCGGTGGGGGCTTTGGTTTGTACTTCGGAACTGCCTGAGGGACTGATTCTACTTTGGTCTGTTCAACCTTGTTTTGTTTTGCCTCAGTCCCGGCCGAAAGATCCGCACCTTCTGCGCTGCCAGCATCCGCAGTCTTTTTCTTTTTCTTCCGCCTCTCGTCACGCTTTAGCTTGCGTACGAGAGTTTCCAGCAGGGCATTGGTCTGTGCCAACTGTCCTTCTAGCACATCCAATCGAGCCTTGGACGACCGAACCTCGCCACCGGACTCCTGTTTGGAAGTTTCCTCACTAGAGTCCTCCTCATGCAAGGATTCCTCATCCATAGCATCTTGTTCGACCGGAGGCTCCAGCTCTGGTGGAGGTTCCGTCTCTGCCTGGGTTCGCTTACGCCCTGCCCTTGCCATCTCCCAGCAATCTGCCTCTATCCTTCGCTAGAACTGAGATAAAGGCTCCGATACCAAATTGTAAGCCACAAATTTTTCCTTTCCAATTTGCCAGCTTACCTCGTCTATCCGTCCAACACCGCCTTGGCTTTTGCTAAGTTCCCTTGCCAAGGTTCTCGCCTATGGTACCAGCTCCTACTTGGTCTCAACTACTCACTGCACGAGCAACGGAATGTTAGCCATCCATCCACAGATTCCCAAATCACTCCTAATCCCCCTCCCTGGGTTAGACTGGACTTAAGGTTCGGCTACACTCCCCGCAAGCACAAGCAGCCAAGCACACCAAGCTTCCAGGTTCCTAACATCCTTTGGTACCACAAGACTTGATCATGGGACCCTCTAAATCCCAAGTCTTGAGTGCAACACTTGCTTCGGGACGCCGGGGTGAAACACCGTGGCCTAGCAGCCCAGTATGGGTACCTCTCGCCCCCCACTTCCATCCCGAAGGAAGGCCCAAGCCCCTAGGAAGGGCGAGGACCAATGAGCCGCATGGTACTCAAGTGGGGCACCACTCCACATGAGCCAGGAGCACCGCAATCGGTTTCCCTTTCGGGAGTGGGAGCTGCTCTTGAGCACTTCCTTGGATGGCCCCTCCGGCACCAACCAAGTCCATGCTTACTCCCACCCAAGGTCCCTCAGTCCCAGTCCCAACCTCAAGTCAGTTTGGGAGCCCCACTGGAGAGTCCATTCTAAACTGGTTCCTGGACCTCACTATCCCTACTATACTTTTGGAACCCCCTGCAGCCCCCCCCCCCCCCCCCCCCTGGGAGACGCACGCTTTGGGCTTTCACCCCTTGACCCGTATTAGTATTTGGACTTAGTCTCTGGCTCGATCTCGGACCCGATTTCGGATTCGGTCTCGGACTCGATCTCGGACTCGATCTCGGACCCGATCTCGGACCCGACCTCGGACTCGACCTCGGACTCGGTCTCGGACCCAATTTCGGCCCAATTTCGGATCTCGGACTCCGTCTCGAACTCGGTCTTGAACTCGGACTCTAACTCGGTCCCCGAGTCGGTCTCGGACTCGATTCCGGACTCTATCTCGAACTCAGTCCTAGAGTCGGTCTTGGACTCGATCTTCGACTTGGTCCCATCCGATGAACTCTTTGTCATTTTGGTCATGCTTTCGGGGTTCCTTTAGCCTACGACACCTCGGCGAGTTGGTTCCTTATAGTTAGCTTATCGGTGGTTCCATGAGTTGTTCCATGTACCATGGGTGAAAGCAAACCTCCCTAGGTTTGGTATGAGTAGCAAATAAGCTGGTCCGTAGCTATTAAGTACGGCACTAGTGGATCCTTCCTAAGCAAGACTACAAGTGGATCAATCAAGACTATAGGGATTAGTCTATTGATTCAAGTAGTCAGTGCCGTGCTCTCTCATAAACTTTTCTTGGATTGGACTGAAGGCAGTGTGAAAGCAAGCTTGAGGTGTAGTTAAAGATGAGACCGAAAAGAGAGTCATCGGAGACGAAGGATCAAACATGTAAATCATGTTTTCTTCTTGGAGAGATGATTTGCAACGAGGTGTTAACTCATTGCTCGTGTTCATATTATGCAATCAAGAGTTCCTACTTTGATGCATGTTGAAAATGATGGTCTTGCAAATGGTGAGTCATGGGATGGATAGCGGTGAAGCGCTATACCATTTTGTCTAGACTTGTTATTGGAAGACTTGGGTTGCAATGCTCAATTCTTTTCCGAGGAACCTTGCTATTGCTCTTTGAGTAGTTTGGTGTTGGATTAGTGTTGAGTTTGGTCGGATAGAGAGTGGCATGAGCTTGTCCATATTGTGAACAAAAGTTAGTGGTGTTAGGTGTTGTAAATCTCTATTGGTGGAATGTGGCATTTATGTTACATTTTGTCGAACTAAATTGACACTTGATGCCTTGGTAGGAGCTTCCCACCGCGCCGGTGGCCATGGCCTTGATCAATCGGGTTGTGTGTGGCACTTGATTGCCATAGAGGCCAATCACGACACGGCCAAGGGGCTGCAAATCAGAATCGTTGCACGTCGGCCGGCCCCCCGCAGGCGTGTTACTGCTCTGGCATAGCCCCAGATTGAAGAACACTCGATCGGTGATGCTCGTGTCAACAAGATCGATCGAAGGAGTGGCGGAGGTGGCAAGAGTCGACGATGCCGCAGCAGCTGTGGCGGCGAGCAAGGCGATGCATCTGTCGCATTGGTAATCGCAGCAGGAAGGCGGCAAAAGAATCACCATCTAGTTCCTTCTAGAGAAGTATTGTTTAGGGTTCTTCCAAGAACCACTCCCCGAGAAGAAGAATGGGGGAGGCCCGGCGAATGGAAGAGGCTGAGATTGACGAATTTGAGGTCGTGGATCTGGTGCCTGCACCGCTGCTGCCCAGACACAAGAAGACGAAAAGGCGGTGGATCAAGATCATCGGAATTGCTGCTCGGAATAAGGAACATCGACAGAGAGGCAAGTTACGTGACCAGTTGACAGTAGCTACCCCATGACTAAAGATTTCACCATGCACACGAAGAGCCAAAGCCAGTCTGCCTATACTGGCCCAAACCCAAAGATCAATAGATGGACAATATCAAAGTCATAGACAATGATATCTTAGAGACTTAATTATCAATGAATATATCTTAGATTAGAACACAAAAGTATTCCAAGTAAGTTATCATCCAATAAACTAGTAGTATAGTACAAGAACCACCAAGATCATCATAATTGGTAAACACAAGATTCACCATCCAACAAAATTCAATAGCAAGTAGATCATCAAGTAAATTCAATGATAAAGCTTAACTATTGAAGATGGTAGATAGTAAGCCAAACAACTTATAAAAGAAAACTCAAAGAAACACAAAGTATCATTGATTGACAAGCACAATGCTCGCGAATGTATCACCTAAAGGAAATTACATCCAAATCTATCAGAACTAACTCGAGCAATAATCAACAGAACAAAATGAATGTGGCAAGACCAACAAATATTCATTCATGCTAATTATCACACTAGCTAATTCGAACAGATCTCAGTCAACAATACCAAGGAACTAGAGTTGCTCAAGCAAGTGTTAGCAACATCCTATTGATGTCTCAAACCCAAGAGACCAATCCAGAGCAAACCACAAAGTACATGAGGTAATGCGAAAAGCCATAAGTCATCAAAAAGAACAACTAACTATCATGAAAGATCATCAATCATCATATCAATACAGTGATGCATAATCATCATTGAAGAAAGAATCGACCATCCCGAAGAATGACAAATTAGTCTATATCAATAACAATCAAACAAAATCTTTTGACAAGGACAATCAACTATCTTAGATGATAGTCAATCATCACCAATGATTGTTAGATGCAAAAGCCAACTTCAATATCGAAGTTAATGAGCTAAAATGCCTTCCCCAACAACTTTTAACAAATGGACCATAAGCATGAAAACTCAAGGAACCAAAAACTCGAAGAAGCTTATAGCCAAGTCTTGCCTAATAATGATCACAAGTTTTGCATAAACTAACTTCAATGCTAAAGAAGAAATCATGGTATATCTCACAATATCTTCCTCAACACATCCAGAAGCTAAACTTCATAATGCAAAGCTAATGAGAGCATTTCTGCATCAATCCAAAAGCTTAGCATAACAAAGTTATGCTCAACAAGTGATCATTAAACGATCCTCCATGAATCCATCTATAGCAAGACGTAACTCATTTCATAATAAACACAAGAAGAATCATCAATGATCAATATATTCCAACTCAAATCCAACAAGGATTCAAACATTCTAATATCAATCACTAACTCTTCATCTTGTAAAGCTAGCATAGTCTACAATTGAATCACTTTTCAAGGAAAAGCCAAAGCTCAACTTCTACTAAATAATCTTGTCGAGAACACAACTAACTCAAACTTGCTATTCAATTCATTTGAACATCAACATAGTTGCTAATTAGCAATTGCACAAATGCCAATAACACAAAGTTATAGCCAAATCATCAACACTATCTTCATCGAGACTAATGAAACTCAATATCAATCCTAAAGAGAGACATCTCATCTCACTTGAATCTCAACACCAATAATGTCAATAACAAGGCATCACTTCAATGCCATTAACACCAGAACAAAGCTAGAAGAAAGCAAGAGTGAATCACCACTCAAAACTCTTTAGTAACCAAGCTAACTGAAGTCGAAGATACCTTACTTAATATCCGAGACCAATCCTTTAATAATACTCAGGTATAGATAACACTTCATCAAGGAGTGAATCACCACATCCAAGACTCAATGAAATTCAATACTACAAACTAAACGCAACTAAATGATATCAACAGAAGTAGAGTCAACATGCCAACATAGAAAACCCATGTAAGTTTAACAACACGATCCTTTGCAACACCATCTGATAAAGCAAGCCCATCACTGTAGCGCACTTTATCTCTCTCCTCTTAAGCCAATTGGAAAAGGGGCAATTGCTTGATGAGAGAGCCCTTAGTGGCTATTTTATCCCCATTTATCCCCCAAGGTTCCAAGGATCCACGGTGATAGTATATCCAAATCTCATCCCATGATCACATGCGCTACAATCACTACTAAATCATCATCGAGCAAAGCAAGTATCAGAGGTCCTCGACAAAGTCTATAAGCAATCACTAGTCGCAAAGCAATTAATAATCACTCTTCAACTTGCCTTCACAAGACCCAAACACTAAACTCATGTCATTGAGTCATACACTTGTCCAACATGAACGTAATACCCCAGATACGAGATAAAGGTTCATAGACAAGTACGAACTAAATGAGTACTCGAATCCAACTCAACTGTAATAAGCTCACCAATGCATTTAGCTAACAGCTCTGAGCATGTCTTGAAGAGACTAGCTATACATGATCAACACTCAGTCGAAACTAAAGTGAAGACCACGAGATGAACTCATATCAGTACACAACCTCCAATTAGACAAAGCTATAGTATGGGTACCAACATCTCAATTACAAACAACTAAGTTGGACATCACTATCCTCAACCAAGGAGCAGGGCCACCAAGACTAAGTCAAGATCAGTGAGAGCTCACTACTCTCATAGAGTCTTAACGGAATGCAAGGTGCAACTTGCCACCAAACATAACGCTAGAAGAAAGGCACAAGGGTCACCTTTCTAGAAAAGTGCAACGGCCACTTTTCTACACCAACTCCAGACTCTATCCCACTTAATTGCCTGAGCTCTAAAGGTTAGCATCCTTTTCGGGTGGCATCATACAAACTACTTACTAAGGTCTAAGCTAACCAAAGTTAACTCCTACCCCTTCACTAGTTTGTACTGGCTTACGAAAACGGAATGGTTTTTGGGCAAAGTGATCAACAAATCAGCCTATTGGAAAAGCTTAAGAAAATTTGTGGAAAATTTTCCATCCTAGAAAAAGAATGACTCTCAGTCCAGGAATACAAACTTTTAAGACTCAACCAACTTCCTCCTACTAACAACTTCACATAGGTTCACCTCAACACAAATTTTCATGATCTATGATATGCTTAGGCCTTGAACATCTTTTTGCCCATACTTCTAACATCCAACACCGACATCCGCAAAATGCAAAGTGAACATCCAAGGCTTGATCACGAAGACCACATTTTCGGATATCCATATCGCACTAACACTTTTCTTCAACCACCTTCAAGATCCAATGTGAAGCCAAAATACTAACAAGAGAAATGACATGGAAAATCAAGGTCTAAAGAGAATTCCTTATCACTCGAACCGACAATGCCACTTCCACTAACACAAGTGCTAGCGATGTTAATGCCTCAATTATACATCTTCTCCATCCAACAATCTACTCCAAGTGCAAACAGATCAACTGACAAGTCATAGCAAATGAATGCTACAACCCTTTCAAACACCTTATAGGCAAACCCTCAAGGAAACAAGGAACCAACTTAAGCTTAGCATAATGGATTACTATTAAGAATCTAATCAAAGCTACTACAATGCTACTTCATGTAAGTAGACTAGCTTCTCCATCAACCACTTTGGGGTTGATCATCATTTAACCAAGCAACTTTGTAAACACATTGCTCATTATCACATGGATATGATATAAGAATTCACAATGACTTGATCATCAATTGAGCAACACCATGAACAACACCCATGTCACTACTACAAAAGTTTATGTGAGTGTTAAAAGAGCGTGACTGTGTAAACAACTCTAACTGCCTATTTACAGTAGTCTATCTAAACCTTACCGAGGGGTTTGGTTTCTTTGCTCAGGAGGGTTGGGGCCTCTGGCTTCTCTCTCTATGTCTCTGCAAACAAGGCATATCACACTTTTGTAAGCTGGATGACAACTAGAGCAGCAAGGGTGGTTAATTCTATTGGTCATTTCCTTGTCGGTGACGACCGGAAGGTGTCTAAGCTGGTAGCGCATCTACGTTAGACAAAGAGGTTACCCCTAACTCATTTAAGTTGGTGCATTTCTCACATAGTGTGAATACCGTGAACTTTTTCTGGAGTTGTTTCCTTAGCAGTATTCTAGACTCGAGTATGCATCGACGAAGACGTCGATCTTCCCTAGGGGGGGAAAGTGTCATGAATGTGACTTCGGGTATCAAAAGTTACCTGTCGACCAGTCCTTACGGACACTCTTACCTTACTGCCACGATAGCAGGAGGTCGGTATTGCTGGACCCTTTATCAGTCCCTCTTGTGTTAGTGGAGTTAATTGGGCATTTCGAGTGTACTTAGACCGGATGAGCATAAGGACGGAATTCCTACGTGTTATTAGCTAAGCATACTTAGCCCGGTAAGGAGTTCCCATCTCATTTTGTCTTGCACTTGCTAGTGACAAGAACCCTCGCATATTGAGATTGGTCCCTCAATATCATTGGATGATAACTTACCGTGTCTGCCAAACACCCTCGCTATCATGCCCTTTGTGTTAGTCTCATTTCGGTCCCAAATGCTATTTATGAAAAGTGTCCAGATTTGCTCATTTGGGATATCTACGGAATGTAGAGATCGGCCTGAACACAATGGTGTTTGTTTCGTGCCCAAATTCATAATCTAGGGACATTCCATATTTAGTAAGTTTCAAGCTTGTCCCAGAGACTAACTTTTGATACTAAGGGAAGCTTGGGGTGAAATCTCAAAGCGTGTGTTCCTCAAGGGGGGCTATAGGGGGTTCCAAATGTATAGTAGGGATAGTGGGTAGGTCGGGCATGGCTGACCAACCTGAGGCATAATCTAGCTCCCGCTTGTGTGCTTGTCCTTGTTCTGCGTCCGGCTTGGGTCTAGGCCTAAGTTCCATTCCATGCTAGCTGGTGGAGTACCCATGTCCTTGGGCTAGGCCACCGGTATGCTGAAATAGCGCTAGACTCCATTTGGCTCTGTTTTGCGTGCTGGTCCTGGCATTGGGATGTTGGTTACTCTAGGACTGTTCTAAGTCGCTCTGGGCTTTTGTCCCTTCGCTCCTTGGGCTTTATGCTTGAGAGTTGCTCCGTGGTTCAGTTCCATCACTCCTTAGCTCCACGCTTGGGAGTTTGGCCCCGTTCCTTCGTTCAGTGGCCCAAGGCCCTAAACCTCGGGTTCCGCACCACGATGGACACATGGCATGTGACACGTGGCATATGTCATGTGGCATAAAGAGGGTTTAGGTTCCGCTTCGTGGTGTTATCCTATGGTAAATCACCATAAGATAAAGGGTCCAAACCACGTGCGCTACACCCTCTGAAAGTAAGAAAAGGAGTCATGAAAGTAAAGTGAAAGAAAAGAAGAAAAAGAAAAAGAAAAAAAAGGGAAGAGGAACACCTCACCGGATGAAGCGTTTGAGGTGAGAGTGGTTGTGAGCGTGTGGGTGCTCACATCCCTCAGCATCAATGCCTCGGGTGATCCTCCACAAGCTTTGAGATGACTGTCTTCAATATTCTATTGTTGGACTCGGCCTGGCCATTGCACTCAGGATAATAGCTGCTGCTCTTCACATGCTTGACCTGTAGCTATTGGAGAAGATGCTGCATGTGAAAAGTTGGCTGGAACTCTTGGATGGTCCCGATCCAAGATAAAGTATGAGGACTATGAATTGGTCTCTATAAAAGAAAGGTCAGCACATTAAAATAGATGTGGAAATAGATACAGGCTTCAGCAAGAAAGTGACAAAATCGCTCCAAGGTGCAAATAACAGCCACTGCTTCTTTTTGCGCATCCACGTACTTTTTCTCAGTCTCCTTGAATGAATGTGAGGCATTCATGTTGCATGTGGGGGCTTGCCAGGCTGTGAACATTGGCAAAGGCATACTTCAAAAGACTCTATACCCGTTGTGATGTAAATGTCAAAAGGAAGTTGTTATTGTAGTGGTTGGAGTACCGGGGCCGTGTGGAGTGACTACTTCAGTGGTTCAAAGGCTTGTTGCTGGGACTCACCCCAGACAAATGGAACGTTGTGTTGTAGCAAAGTTATCAAGGGCCATGAACATGCAGCATAGTTGTGGAGGAAATAGTGAAAGAAACCCATTTACCCGAGGAAGCTGTGAAGTTGCTTCACGTTGGTTGGTGGGTTCTGACCCAGAATCTCCTGAGCCTTGGCTACTTGGGGCTTCATTCCATCCTATGAGACATCAAAGCCTAACAACCGGCCTTTAGCCACCCCGAATTTACAGTTTGCTGAGTTCAATGAAAACCTATGATGTCGGCAGCGAGTGAAGATCTACTCCAAGTACACAAGGTGGTCCTCAAAGGAGTCAGAGGTCGTGCACAGATCATCTATATACACCCTTAAGGCGCCTCCAATCAAGTTGTGAAAGGCATGGGTCATAAAGTGCTAAAAAGTAGCTCCAGCATTACACAAACCAAACGGGAGGACGTTGAAAGTGAAGACGCCCCAAGGTGTCTGGAAGGCCATAAGTTCTCGATAATCAAGATGAATGAAGATCTGGTTATACCCTGAAAAGCCATCCATGAAGGCTGCCAGAAGTCACTCGATCTCCAACTTCATCTATGAGTGAGCTGCTGGGCTAAAATGCCGCATCTTTTGATAGACTGGTTTGGCTGTCTCTGAAAGCACAATACTATGCATGATTGTGTCCATGGGAACTCCTAGAAGCTAGCTATAGTCTCAAGCAAACACGTCCTTGAAACAGTGAAGGAGATCCAAGAGCTTTGCTGTGTTTGTTGAAGCAAGTGATGTGGCAATAAAGACCGCATCCTTGTCATTACCTAGGAAAATAGCATGAACCCTAGAGTCTGGAGAAACCTTGGGCTTAGGGGGCTCATCTATCTTAGATTCCTCCCTGACCTTGGAAACCAAAGAGTAGGGAGTGCCTTTTGCCTCTCGCATCATGGTGATTGCTTGATATGATAACCTGTCCGCCCAAAAGTTTTCTTCACAAGGGACACTTTGAAAAGTCACCTAAGAGAACTCATCTTTCAGGTTGACCACCCACTGCCATAGCTCTTTCAGGTTTTCTTTGCGGACTTGGTATTCTTTAGTAAGTTGGCATATGATGAGTTGCGCATCTCCAACAAAAGTGACTCATCTAAACTTGAGATCTGTGGCCAGCTTCATGGCACTAATAGCCGCCAAGTACTCTACTTCATTAGCTGATGTTGCTGGGAAAGTGATAGAGAGGTCGGCTACTTCGTTCCTTGCAGAATCAATCACCCAAACTCCAATGCAGGCAACCTGGTTTTTGGGGTAGAAAGCACCATCGAAATAAGCTGTAATCATAGGAGTGTCCTCTTCTTCAAATAAAAATGCTGGGGACACCACATCTGGCAAGACCGTCTTTGGCAAGTCAGGCAAGAACGTTGCTATTGGATTCGGAGACTTTGTCTGTTGTTCTCTTTGCTTCTGATGATCTAAGTGCTCAATGTCCAATGCAAGGACTGTAGCCAAGTACTCTGAAAGTGAAGGAAGATCCTCCACTGAAGTCAAGTCCAAGTCTAGTGCTAAAGTTTCAATGTAATACACTTGGACCTGTACCAGAAGCTCCACGGTAGAAAATTTTGAACTCAAAGAGTTATAACTTGCATGCAGCATGTTCTATTGGCTTGATTCTTTCTGCTAATTCTATGTCTAGATGTCATCTTCCATCTCCAAGAAACAGAATGACAAAATACACTTGGAGTCATCAGCTATTGCAATTTTAATAGGAAGATGCGGGCTATGTGACACCTTAGATAGTTGCTGAGGAGGATTGAGTTCAGCTGTGTCTTGTGAAAGATGGGTCTGGTCTGGAGTGACTGTGTCATCAAGCTCCATACGAAAGAGTTGGTCCCATGCAAGAAACAAATCGAGGAGCCTTTCCTCTATCGAGAAACACTCCACAAAGCTGGATATGGAGGCCTGTACTCTATAAGCCCCGCCATTAAATAAAGAGGGCCTATCTAGAGGCTTGGCCTTATTCTCAAATAAAGAGAGTGAAGCTGAGAGATGTCTCGAGCTATCCGACTCACCTCCAACTATGTCAATCACATTGCACGAGAAAGCATCTATCATATAGATGGTTGATTCCACCGCCAACTTAGGAAAAACCTTTGTGAGCTCAAGAGGGAAGTGTGGTGTGGAGGCCATCTTAGTCTGAGCCTACTGGGCTTGCTAAGAAAGAGCTCTGCCGTAGTTGTTGAGAAAGGTGGTGCTATGGGTTCCATCACTAATTTCCATTTTGCCTTGTGCACTTTCAATGGTGCAATGGGCTGTGATTTGCCATGAGCAGCCAAAGATGATAGAATCCTTCAAAGAGGATGTTCCAAGACATTGGTAGTCAACCAAAAGGAAAT
The DNA here is from genome assembly GCF_000143415.4 of Selaginella moellendorffii. Taxonomy (NCBI): domain Eukaryota; kingdom Viridiplantae; phylum Streptophyta; class Lycopodiopsida; order Selaginellales; family Selaginellaceae; genus Selaginella; species Selaginella moellendorffii. Next base: position 1,439,600 of record NW_003314294.1, on the reverse strand, counting down.
CTATCTCAAAAATAACACCCTACACTGAGACTTTGACACCACAGCAAATGCCTGCTGGAGGAATGGTGTAGTTAGCGAAGGTCTTGAGCACGATGGAGGAACTCTCAATGATATGTAGCTGTGCTGAAAGGGCAACTTTGAGAGAGATAATGTTGCTTCTAGAACCAGAGTCAACCAAAGCATCCATCTTACAAGAGGAAGTACCAATCTGCACCGGGACGAAGAATGGACCAAGATCTCCACCATATCTTGTCATGTCAACAATGTGCACCTCTTGAGGAGTCCTTTTGAGAGTGCTCTCTGGTGTTCCTGATTGTGCAAACTCCTCTAAATGCTGGCCAAATCCCGGGACAAGACACAATATGTCTCGGAGTGAAAAGGTGACGGGAGTGTCAACCAACTGTTGAAGAACTAACTCCAGAACAGGAATAGCTGTTGGTGAGATCTCAGGAGGAGAAGAGAGTAGTGACTTGAAGGGGAGCTTACAAGCCACCCTTTGTGTCACTGGATCTAGTGCCAATAGAGATTCACTCTCAACTGACGTCGGGGGATCTATGGGAGGCTGAGCGGCTGCCTTATTCTTCCCTAGGTTGACAAGAAGCTCTCTTTCCATCTTCGTGGCAAATGAAAATGCCTCATGGCAAGACTTGAATGTCTTCTTAAGAAGTTTCTGCTACAAGTTCCCACACACACCCGCTGTGAATGTTGTGATCCCCTGTTGCTCATCCTGGACCACTCTATGATCCCAACACTGCTTCCAGTATGCTCAAAACCAAGTGATGTAGTCAGAAACAGACTCGTGAGCACTCTGCCAGAACGAAAAGAGGTCGACAAGTAGCCGATTTGTGGGTTTTTCTTCAACGAAATATTCTCTAAAAGAAGTAAGTAGTGTCTAGAAGTCTGTCCAGTCCTCTGGGAGGAGATAGTCTGCCCAAGTTGCTACTTTGCCTTCGAAAGACTGCAAGAAGTTATGGCACATACGATCATCGTCAACGATCATGTTTGTGGTGCAATAGTAATCAAAGAAACTGATATGCGATGTTGGAGAGACTGTTCCAACACCTGAGAAGGTTGGGAGATCACTCCCCTTTTGCAAAACATGGAGCTGAGGTCGAGCTAAAGTTGGCTGCACCATAGCTCGTAGATCTAAGTCATTGGAATCTGCCAAGGATGAAGAAGTCTCAGCCCGAGAAGGTGTTGTGTCGTACTTAAGCTACCTTTGGATGTTAGAAAGTTACTTCGTACCTTAGGGCCTTGAGGTATGGTAAAAGGGTGCTAATTTTTCGCACATCTAGTTTGTATCAGCATCAAATACCCTGAAAACTGCAAATGCCCTGTCAAGGTAAATGGGTTGACAAGAGCAAGAAGACTGTAGACTAATGCTCAAGTTGCTCAAAATACTTATGACAAAGAGAACTAAGGGTGAAAATGGAAGGAGATGTAGGCCTCAAGCACACATAACCGTTGACCCATAGGGTAACTGTCAAAGTAGCCACTGGGGTAACCACTAGAGTAGCTGATAATTAGTAACTAGTAATCAGTAACTGGGGACCTATAACCTGTAATCAGTAACCCCCTACTCTCGCTCCTACTCCTATGTCTGCTCCAACACCAACTCCTATCCCTGCGCTTGTTCCTACTGTCCTTGTTCCTATGCTAACTCTTGTTCCTGCTCCTCCTGTTCTTATTCGTATGCCAACTCTTATTCCTTGAAGATTACTTCATTCCCAAGGAACCCTCAACAAAGTTTAGCCCAAAAAAGAAAAATGAGTCTTTTGGTCTTGATCCTTCCCCATTTTGATTGTTGGTGGGCTTGTTGGAAAGGGCTCATCCCCGTCTACCCTCTATTGTAGGAATTTGGGAAGAAGCCACCTCAATATTCCCCAAAATCCAAGAAGAGGTAACCCAGAACGCCAATATTGTGGAAAAACATGTATATGTCACTGATGTAGATCGATACTAAGGCGCTGTTGGTTTTTTCGGAAAACCTAGGACCAAGAGCACCTCTAGAAACAAATGGCATCCAAAACAAATTTTGGAGGAGCACGAATTCCTACTACAAAGATGACCCAATTTAACTGGAGAAGAAAATCCTTTTACATGTTGCCAATTTGGCCAAATCTAGCTCCAAAAATCCCCACTACTTGTAGATCTAGACCAAATCTATAAGCCCAAATGCATTACTTTGAGAAATTGGGCTGAGGATCTAGGCGAGAAAGTGAAAACCCCAAACTGTTCCTCAAATTGAGCTAAGAAACATTGTATCTCTTCAAATATTGCACGGCTTGATGAGTGCCATACCTTGCTGGAAAGAGGAGCTCCAGACCTATCTAACACGTCCAAGATCAAACAAAACCATTGCAAAAAAAACAAGGAATTCCTTCCCAAATTCTGTGGCCAAAAGAAAAAGAGAGAAATAACGCCTTAGAAAGTGTTATGCATCACGCCGGGTTCACCATTTGTTGGGGAAGGAGGGGCACCTCCCCCAACACTCACTCAAACACAAGAAATGTTTCAATGCTCTTCACAAAATGCCCCCCTTGCCCTTGTGAGGCAAGGGTTTTATACAAGGAAGATGGGGAATATTTTGAGGACCAGAACATTCCTTTTCTCTCTCTTACTCTCTCAATGGCCATGCCCTAACAATATCATCACCCAACACGTGGGCATAGCCTTCCTGGGTCACATTGGCCTTTTCTGGCCAAATTGGCTCCACTGAGTCCGACTAAGTCTAACCCCCACACTCTCCCTACTATACTTTTGGAACCCCTTGCAACCCCCCCACCACCCCTGGGATGACCGCTATGGGCTCTCACCCAACATCTTGTATTAGTATTCAAACTCGGACTTAGAGTTGGTCTCGATCTTGGTTTTGGACTTGGACTTGGACTCGGTCTTGGTTCCATCTCAGACTCCACCTTGGACTCCATCTTGGACTCCATCTCAGATGCCATCCTGGGTCCATTTCGACACTTCCACATGTCATGTGTTGGTCTTCTTATGTCCCTTTTCTAGAGACTCACTTTACTTGTTTCATGTTCATTTTTGAGCACTTCATTGGGAGTTGCACTCCCACTCTCGACTGTCCAAGTTGAAGCTTTTAATCCAAACGTGTGAGCGTGGACCATACTTGAGCTCACGAGTTAAAGAGTTGAGCTCACGAGTTGAGCTCAATTTTCAATTATAATTTAGTACAAACATTATAAACTTTAAAATTGTAAAGTTATGGCAAACTTAATAATTTAATAACTCTATATATATTATATAAATAAAAATGTTCTAAAGGACACTTCTTGTTCTAATAATTTAAATATTTACTACATGCAATGATAGCGACATTTTTTAGAACATAAAATAAAATGTTTACAAAAAGAGTATTTTTGTCACTTCCTTAAATCTGTACTCTATCTAGTAAATATCAAGTTTGTCAATTAAATTTGAATTAAGATTCTATATAAGGCTATATAACTATTTGAAAGGAAAAAAAAACAACTGTTAATGTAAGTTTGTTATAGAGAGACTTGGTTCTTTTCTAGAATACATTTTTGAAGGATTTGTTATAGCATACTATTTAGAATTTATGGATCTTTATTTACTCTCTTATTCAAAGAAAGAGAAATACATAGAAATGTTTATAGGTTCTAGTAATGGTAATTTTAAGTCTCACAATCTTTCTTCCCAGTGTTCAAAGGTTACAAGATGCAATAGTTATTTCATTGCACAATATAACCAAACCACACAAGAGAAAAAAAGAGAGGATAGTGAATATAGTGATCATGAATTGGAGATAAATGCAATGACAGAGGGCGCTACAAATTGAGTGAAAAAGAATGTTTTCCTACTTATTTTAGAAAATTGCAATTTTGTGACTTTCAAGAAATGCCTTATATGTTTTCTAGCTTTTGGTGGAAACAATAGCAATCATCAGTATGATGGTATATATGCTCTCGCAACACATTGCAACATCATGCACCTGAAAGACTACTATGAAATATTTTTTGAGATGGTAAAGACAAAAATGGAGACTCACAAATACTATGGGTAGTATTGCAAAAAAAACACTCACAAGTATATGAAATAAAAAGTGAAATATTAAAATATTTTTATTAATTATCTAAGGTATAATAAGTTTATATTATTGATAGAGAATAAACATCGATAGTGTTAGAAAATCTAGTTAGCTCCTAAAGTTTTCTGCAACTTAGTAATAGTAAAGCTTGCTTGGTGTATATGAATATCCACTTTAGGATCCTGGTGCAAGATGTTGATGAAGATGTAGTACATATGCTTGCAAGGAGCATATGCCTTCCCATATTCCTCGCACTTCGTAAAGTTTGGACATATGCAAGAAGGAAAATTTTGAATGGCAATTGTGTACTCTCCACCTTCTGTTTTGACTATGTACTTCTTTGCAAGTGCAATGATGTATATCATGGAGAGAATCTCACACTCAAGTGTTTGAGCCAAATTTATTTTACTTTACTTCTACTTAGAAACAATACCAATAAATTTAACTGCCTTACCTTTTCTTGCTGGCCTTTTATGCATCTCTATAGGAATAGTCTTGTTTCTGTCACTCATGTCTCCAACTCTCCTCTCAAGATTGAAACCAGATTTCTCAAGGTTTTCAATTTCATCTGAGGTGAGCGCAACCCTATTAACAACCGGCCATTCTTTAGGTACTACATCAGGTTTAGTCACTATAGTGTCTTCAAGCCGCTTTGTATGGTTGACATCAATGTTGCAGCAATATAGCCAACACTATCTTAAAAATCCCACTTGCTTTCATTCCCTATGGAAACATGGGGTTGGAACAAAAGTAGACTTGTTACCATGGATCAAAGCTTAATATTTTTCCCTCAGAAGTATCCCTACACACCTTACATTTGATTTTGCTAGCACTCGACGGATTGCCTATTGCTTCGGCTCTACATTACGATAAGTAATTTCAACTTGCTATGATGCACTTTCTTCATCAGCCACTTGAGGTGGCTCGGTTCGGGGGCAATATCTTGGAGCAAATGATACTCAACATCAAGCCTGTGAGAGCTTTTTGCTCCAAGATCCGTGCCAACTTCTTCATCAGCAAAGGAAAAATGACACTTTGAGTAAACGGTCTTCATGTCACCAATAGAAGCCTAGGGAGTGTACTCCATAGATGTGCTGTGGACCATTTCCTCCATTGTAGTTGCCACTATTCATGTTGGTAGAGTCACTTTCTTCTTCATTCGATCGTGTAACATCTTAACCAAAGGTCCTGTTCTCATGTATCTTCCTTCTTCAAATGCCAAGGGTTTTGAAGACTGCTCTATAGCGCATATTAAATCTGATATACATGCTTTATATAAACTCATTTTCCCTTTCCCTGCCTTAGAGGAATGCCAGCTCCAATGCTTACTCTCTAAGAGATTCATAGTTGGGGTGTATGCAAGATCTTTAAGTGGTTGATCCTAATAAAAAGATGATATTAAAAAGCAATAAAAAGAGAGGAAAAAATGAAAAACCAACCTAAAAAGAGTGATGTCCCCATTGGAACATCCTAACTTCCCACCATCCCAACCACGACTCAAGTTGTGGTAGACAACTTACGTCAGTATGGCCATCTTCATGCCACCACATTCATATCTCGTTTGCTTTTGCCTCATGCTCTTCTTCAGAAGGTGCAACCTGCCATTGTTTGCACAACTCTTTAAATGCTAATTGGAAATCTAGCTTGATAAAATGGCAATGTTGGTTTAGGCTCTGAGCTCAATGAAACTCACAAATCCTCTCACGACCTTTTAGGGGTTGATCATTCCCAAAGACTGCCTAGACACCATTCTAATTAGCCCCAGCCCCATCTGCCATGAAACCACGAAAGTTGGCAAGCTTATTAGTTTGCTTCAATACAATGTCAGAGAGGGATTTCCAAAATATTTTCCGAGCCATTTGGTCTTGTACTTTCAACTCTACCATTGCAATTGTCAAATTACAATGTAGCCTGTGAAAAGGGCAATGCTTAAAACCATTTTAAAATAGTGAGAAAAAATAACTACCTCGAATCATATATATAAGCTCCCTGTAAGCCACAAATTTTTCCTTTCCAATTTGCCAGTTTACCTTGTCTATCCGTCTAACACTGCCTTGGCTTTTACTAAGTTCCCTTGCCAAGGTTCCCGCCTATGGTACCAGCTCCTACTTGGTTCTACTTGGTTTCAGTTACTCACTGCACGAGCAATGGAGTGTTAGCCATCCATCCATGAATTCCCAAATCTCCCCCAATCCCCCTCCTCGGGTTAGACTGGACTTAAGGTTCGGCTACACTCCCCGCAGGCACAAGCAGCCAAGCACACCAAGCCTCCAAGTTCCTAACACCCCTTGGTACAACAAGATTTGATCATGGGACCCTCTAAATCCCAAGCCTTGGGTGCAACACTTCCTTCGGGACGCCGAGGCGAAACACCATAGTCTAATGGCCCGGTATGGCAAGCCTCATGGCAAACTTCAAAACCACGCTTTTGCTACACCACTCTGATTTCGCGCGTTCTATGAACCATTTACACTTGGCTTTCAAAGTATCTAGTTACCTAGAACTGTCTTTGGGAACCTTTCGAAGGAACTCTGTCCCTTTAGCTTGCTAAAGCCTCTCCTTTCACAAGCTTTCCAATTGCCATATAGTCTAACATGGACAATCCCATGTTTTTGACTCTCCATAGCACCTTGGTCGCTAGTAACAACATGCTTGAGCACCCACTTGATTTTCCACTCCCAACTTGCTAACCACCCTTGGTCATGCCTGTCAATTCCTATGGTTCGGTTCTATCCTTTTACTACTTGCATTTTGGCCTCATACGTTTCCTTCGGTCATTTTCCTCCAGACTAGGAAGATAGCTTCTCACTTTCTACCATGCTTTTGCAAGTATTCATAGGGATGAACCTACCCGACAGCCTAGGAGTGGTTCCTCAATCCGGGTTTGCTCACCTTGTAATCCCATACCCTAGGATTACTGTTGCTACTTATGGGCCTTTATATGCCCATCCCTAGCCTTGCCAAAATCCCCTTTTGGCTTTGTCCAATTCGGGTAGACGGACTTTTCTTGTCTCCGCAACCTTGGACATTTGGATAACACTTCCTATCCATCATTCGCTAGGGACTTTGTCCCTTAGGCATTGTCCATTGCCCTCACGACACCAAACAACACCTTTTGGTGTTCTAGAGTGTCTGAGTGTCCCAATAATGGCCTCTCTCACAATGAGCATTCCATTTTCGACATTGATTTACTATATCGCAACATAAGCAATTTATCCCCCATAAAGGTATATCCAACTTCCTTATCCCCATAAGAAGTCTTAGGTAGTTACCTTCTACCAGTTTAACAAATTATTTTGCACCTTTTGCTTAGTTGTCTCATAGTTGTCAAGTCCTATAACTCATTGCTGGTGCTTCCACACCTCCACCATTATCTAGGTCACCACACTCTAATTGCATGCCTTCCAGCTTAGGCTATGCCATTCCCATTTCCATTGGGATTCCTTTGGAAAGGGTTCTCATAAACCCGCCAACTTAACCTCAAGGCAGCACGCCTTGGCACATTCGGTGTCTCCACACCATTGGCTCCACGAGCCTACCTTTATGACACTTCTTACTTGTGTCTAGGTCTTTTGCCAAGACCAATATGGTTGTCTCTTATGCCAATTATCCACTAGCACTGCACCATAAAGTTCACGCATAACTTTGTGTCAAAGTTGTTTTCTTCCGGGAAACTCTTTCCCACGACTTTAGCATGGCACCTTTTGCCATTAATGAGATACACATTGTTCTCATGCTTGGATCTCAAGATCCTCCTCATCCTTTATGGGGCACCACACACCTCAGTCCAAATGCTTCCATTAACCTCTTAGGATTATTCCTTGACTCTATTGGAGTCATTTAACCTTTTGGACTTTGTTAATCCAACGACTTATGAGGTCTTATTTTTGAGGTGCTGGCTCATTGGAATACAACTCCTTGTATTCATGTCCTACTCACAAGGACCATCTTTTGCAAGTGTTACTCCGACACTTAATTTGTTCTTTAGGGGCAACCTTTCACCCCTTAGGACCACTTGTCCATGTGATGAGAATGCCAACTCATCCTCTAAATACACCCCCAATTCCTCGGGTTGTTCCAGCATTTGTTAGAGGTAGCTCCAGCTACCATTTCAAGGACTGGTGTCCTTTTCCGTATTTGACCTCCCGCGGTCATTACTTCTGGTCTCTCATTCATGAGCACCAACCTCAACTACATGAGGGTAATCTTGTGACTCCTTTATCATTTTGGGAGTCTATATCTTCCCTGTGATCCCAACTATAGTTGTTTACCACAACTACATTAGCCAATTTGTTGAGTCAAACGATCATCTGGATCATATCCTCAACTCAATGAGGAAAACCTTGCACTGTTCCCAAGATCCCAAAGTTGTTCCATTATTGGCCCTTTTCTATCCACCACCTCGTCTACAAGTTCACACATGAACTGTAATGGAGAGCCATGTCTTCCCGACCTGCTACTCCTCGAGGATAGGCCCACTCCTCAGACCTTCCGATGCCAACGCTAGTGGTGATATACTTGAGCACCAATAAAAGTCAAACTAAGGAACAGCTGCGATACCAAGTTGTAAGCGACTAAATTTTTCCATTCTACTATAGTCACTTAACCGCACCTCCGACCACTTGGAGGAGTCTCATTCACAGCCTCCACAAGTCCCACTCAGGACTTGGGGCTTGCTAGCCCCGAGAATGGCACCCATGCCACTCAACCTTTGCACTTGGTCCAAGTGCTCCATGTGTCCGGTCTCATGACCGACACCCCAAGGCACCACCAACATGCCAGCTCGTTATGCTAGGCCATGCCCAATCACCTTGGTCACATCGGTGGTCCAATACCACTTGCATTGCAATCCCGCCTCTCCAAGACTAGGCCATTTGTCCATGAGTGGTCATCCCAGATCCACTCCTTAACATCCTTAGAAAACCCGTAGACATGGGGAATAGCCTTCCCCGATATCTCCTTTTCAATCCTCACCAAGTCCCTTTCTGTCTATGGCCGTGTTCGCCAACACTGCCACTAGATCAAGGCCCGCAAGCCCAACCTCTAAGTCCCACTATCCTTTGGGACTTCCTCACCATGTGACCGTATCCTTGGTCACTACACTAGAGGACTGCTCCTCTTCCCTTTCACCATTTGGGACTTTGGGACTACATTTCGGAACATCGTGGCCTTACGCAAGCCTCATGGGTACTCTCCCCACCTTTCGCTGGGATGGGACCGGTGCCAAAGAGATGGAAAGGAGTATGTGACAATTCCAGAATCACCAATCATTCCTTGCCAGCACCAAGTGGCCGGGCGGGGCACTCGCGCAAGCACTCCGCGCGGGCCGGTACGCCGGGAACTGCCCCGCACGGCCTCACCTGCGCCAGTTGCCCAATTGAGGCACTTGGCCGGGCACTCCGCATGGGCCAGCCATGGCTGTGTAGGGCAGGCCCGTATGCCGGCGAACTGCCCCGCACGGCCTTGCCCGCACCAAGTGCTCAGACCGGGCACTCACCCAAGCACTCTGCGCAGGCCAGCCATGGCTGTGCGGGGCGGGCCAGTATGCCTGCGAACCACCCCGCACGGCCTCACCAATGCCAAGTGCCCGGGCCAAGCACTTGCCTAAGCACTCTATGTGGGCTGGCCATGGCTGTGCGGGGCGGGCCAGTACACCGGCGAACCGCCCCACACGGCCTCGCCAGTGCCAAGTGCCTAGGCCGGGCACTTGCCCAAGCACTCCACATGGGCCAGCCATGGTGGTGCGGGGCAGGCTGGCACGCTGGTGAACTGCCATGCACAGCCTCACCCATGCTAGGTGCTCAGGCCGGGCACTCGCCCAAGCACTCGGCATGGGCTAGCTATGGCTGTTGGGGGCGGGCTGGTATGCCAGCAAACCGGCCTGCATGGCCTCGGGTAGGCTATAGGCTGAGTTAGCCCAGGCATCAAGTGGGCTTGGGTGTTGCCTCCTGTAGCTGGTGTGCCAATGTACCAATGAACCACCATGCAATCACTTCTCATGCATTTTTATTTTATAAGGAGTTTTTTTTATTTTCAGAAACAAAAATAACACAAGGATAAGGATATTAAATCAAAGAGAACAAGACATGAGAAAGATGGGATCCAGAATGACAATTAATTTGACCTTTAGATAGAGATTTTGATAGTGACAACTCTGCCGTCTTAGCTCCAGTCCACATGCACCCCCATTTTTGCCACCACCACCATTACCGCTGCCACCACCTTCACCGCCATTGCCACCTCTACCTTCATCACCACCATTACCACCATCATCATCACCACCATTACCACCACCACCATCATTGCCATTACCACCACCACCGCCACCATCATCACCACCAGCAGTGCCATTGCAACCATTATCATCACTACCATTGCTACCACAACCACAAATGCCACTACTCTTAACATATTCGCAAAATATGGCAGATATGGAGCAGTGCCTAGGTGCGCCTGACAGGGGTTTTGGGCCCAAGCTGGGGGCTAGATCTAATAATGGTGTTATTGGAGGTGTAGCTGAAATTGAAAGAAAAGTGGAGCTACCTGAACATATTGTAGACAAGTGCTTCCAAAAGACAATTTTGAGAGCCAAAGAAAAGGCCATTCACACGACTCTAGAGTTTCTCAAGTGGGAAGGCCTAGGAGACATGATTCGAGAAATCCCACCATGTTGATTCACTCAGACAAGCATCGTCAACATATCTGCTTCACCTTACTTCATCAACATGGACATCTATATTGTATACAAACAAAATAGCCTTGGGACAAATATAAGTATGTTCCTTGTTTTAGTTTTCAAGCTAGGAACAACAAATACCCTCTCAGTGTCACCAGAAATCGAGGGTTTGGGATGACATTTGGAAAATGAAGTCCCACGAATTTGACAACATGCTTATGAGCCATCCTAAGACTCAACAATTTATGGGGAAAATGTTCTACATTATCAACGAGAATCATCACTAGTGTGCATGGATGAAGTGCATCAATAAATGCTTCCGAAACAATCTTGTCTATCACATTAATGTTTCAGTTGGACAAGTATACGCGAGAAGATCTCTAGATATGGCAAAGCTTGTGATAGCTTGCCACAAAATTAATGCGTAAGTACCTCTCCCTCTTATCACTTTTAACAATTTGTGTTTTGCAAGCTGGGATAGTTTGCAATATAGAAACAAAGCCTAGTACATGATATCGAGCAGATCTGGTTTCTTGCCAATCTCGACAAGGATGCAGTTTGCAGCCACTATGGTGATGATTTATCATCACTTATTCAGCATTAACAAGGTTGTCAAGATGCCAATAGATGATACAAGAATCCAATGGCTTTTATGACAGCTGTGTGAAGTAAAGTATGTTCTTCCAAGTATACTTCTTATCATAGAAAGTTTGTGTTGTCTTCAGCCATTGGTGAAGGTTAGGCAAGATGTATATACATAGTCGCATCGAGCTGAAAATGATCAAGAACTCTCAGAGCATTTAGATGCAATTGACAAAAAAATCAACATCACAAAGAAGACAAAGGTAAAGAAATTACTTAGTATGGCTAACCCTCAACACCCAAAGGAGAGGTTTGATATCATAATAGAGATTATTTGTCATGAAAGTAAGTATTGTTTGCGTTTACATGAAGGTTACTCACAAAAGTTATTTCTTAGTGGGCAAGACTCCAGATGAGATTATTTACAACATCTCAAAGTCAAAGCTTACATATAAGGAACAGATACACATTCTAAACAACCTCAATAGCAGACTCAAGGAAGGAGAAAAAGGTTTGGACAATATAATGGAAACTGTGATGAGGAGGACCATCTACATTTCACAAATTATATATGAAGGAGAGATGTTTCTAGTGCCTTTCATAGGGGATGATCCTGAGCAACTTCTATTCAAGGACTTTGTTACTATTGAGCTTACAAAACTTGGAGAAAATTGGCTGCCAAAGAAGGCCACAAGCACGACTCTATTTGATAAACAATTTGGCCAACCTTAGTTTATGTGATTTTTCAAAAGTTTCAACCATATCTAGAATAAGATCTTGAAGAAACATCTGGCATCGCTCTTGAAGCACATGAGGCAATTCATCTTTAGTAACAACATCTAGAACATTATCTAGAAGAAAGATCTCTTATTCAGTACTTGGGGCTACAAAAGAAAAAGCCTCACAATGATTGTTGTGTGGAGGGAAGGGTGGAATGTTGGTAGAAGTTGGAGACGGAGGTGGAGACTCATATAAAATGCATGGGGGCCAAGTGCGAGTAGCAATAACATTTTCCCTAGCCATTCCTACACTCTAAACAAATTGAAATTTCAATGTTGAAAGCATCCCTTGTTGGTATTTATACTAAGAAAAGATCTAGGGGTTCTTGAAAGTTTAAATTGTCAGTCTCAAAAATGGGACTTCAGAATTATAACATTGTCAAAACCACTTGTATATATAATAATATCTTTATACATGCTAGAATAATATCATTCTCGAAAATATAAGATTCTCCACTTTACTCATAAAGAATTAACCTTTTGAAAAAACTATGCATGACTTTCACATTACATTAAAGGGTGGCTTAAATATCCTATATTCAGCACTTATTGATGCAGTGTTCACCAATGGAATATTGTTCTCCACCATGAAATCATAATAGCTGTGTGTTTTTAATTCTTTCTTGATTTTCTTATACATCCACACGTGCATACCTTCTAAACTTGCTCTTGGGCATTTGCAACAATGCTCAATAAAATTTACCAAACCTATGCAACCATTTGTTTTGTTTAAATAAAAGTTGCATATAAGACACTAAAGATAATATGTCTCTACATTAAGCTCTCTTGCCATATCTAGAGCAAGATCTTGAAGAAAATATTGACATCGCTCTTGAAGCATTAGAAGCAATTCAACTCTTTTAACAACATTATAAGGAAGGAATTCTTGTTTAGTTGCAATCAAGGTTGCAAATAAAAGAGCCTCACAATAGCTCTCAAAATGAAAAAGAAGATTGTTGCGTAGAGGTGAAGGTGGATTATTGGTTGAGATTGGAGATGAAGGTGAAAACTCATATGAGAGGCCTCTAGGACCAAAAGTAAATTTCTTCCTAACCATTGCAATACACAAGAAGAATTAAACTTCCCAGCAATAAGAATTATTTGATTAATATACTATATTTCAATCTCGGGAATGATGTTTTATTATGACATGACAATATATTGAATCATAATTGTCAGTCTTAGTAATTACAACCTACTATAAGAGACAAGTGACTATAGAGTTCTAGAACCTAAAAACTAGCACATAATTAATACGTAGCCTTATTTTATATAGCTGGCCTACCATATATAATAATGGCAAATGCACACAGGCACACGAATATGCCTTTTTGCAAGATTACCTTTCAATCCCAAAATCATATATAGACTTAACTCTTTGATTTGTCTACATCATATATACTACACATTTATACTCTTTGCAAAGACAAAACATATCGAAAGAAATAAAATATATATAAAAAAATTTACTTTTTTTTAATAATATTTTAATGGATTACAAAAGCCATTGAAAGGTTTATAGAGTGGATTTATTAGTGTTTTCCACTATGTTGTCCATTTCTTCTTTTCTCTTGCTCTAGACTGTTATTTTGGAAGTAACAGGAGCATTTTTATCAATAGTGATAGTGGTCTCCACATTTCCGGATGGGTAATAAGGACCAGGTGTGTAATATAAAGATTGTGGTAGTGAAACAAAATTAACATTTTCACATTTTTAAATGTTAGAAATACTTATAAATTTTTTGTCTTCCTTGCTTCCCATCTCTGTAAAACCTAAAAAATGAACAAGTGAATCAGTGTTTCGAATTATTTATATATTTCTGGTCAATTGTTGAAATGTTAAAATGTTGAAATGTACAATAGAAATTTTAGGTTCATTTGAACTTCAATATTCCCATTTTTATTTGAGACCAATAAAGCTCAAAAATTTCTATGGGTTTAGACGAACTTCTAATTCTAAAAATAGTATTTTATTGTATAAATTGCATTAGAAAGATTCAAAAATAGAAATTTCTCTAAACCATTGATACTTAAATTCATAAATTTCAAGTTCACCAAAGAATAACATATTTCTAACTTAATATTTCCTTATAAGACTTATAGTTGACTATGTTGACTAATATTGACTTGAGCTAAATTGAGCTCAACTTGTGAGCTCAACTCAACTTTGGACCATCCTCAAATGTGTTACTCTCGTTTAGCTTTTGCTTCAGCCACTACCACGTGGCACCCTTTCAGCTCCACTTTTGAGGCTTTGGGATTTGTGTCTCACATAAACTTTGTAAAGACAATATTGTTCTAGATGCGTTGAGTCGTCAGGCTTAGTTCTAGGTAATGTCGGCAATTAGTTCTTATTGGTTGGAGGATAGAAGTGATACGTTGGCAAAGGCAATATTGCACCATGTAGAGTTGTTGAAGTAGAACTTTGCTAGTGAAGCGGCAAAATTGCTCGCACTAATGAAAAACTTCACTTCTTACTTAAGGATGGGTTTATTTATTATAAGTAAGAAAGATTGTATCTTTTGTCCAAGGACTTGTGATAGTTGATTCTAAAACATCATGATGTTTCAACAATGGAACATAGTGGTAAATGAAAGATTCTTGCCTCATTAAAAAAGGGATTTTTTTTGTTTAGTATGGAAGGTGATATAGTGGATTATGTCCATTTTTGCTCTATAAGCGAAGAACTAAGAAGCAAGCTAGGAAATCATAATGCATTCTAGCATTGGTATGGTCATTTTAGAGTGTGACACTTGATTTTGTCACTTGCTTATCAAAGTCTAAAGGTTATAGTACTTTGATAGTAGTTGTGGATTGATTATCAAAGATTGCACACTTCATTCAAACTATAGAAATAGTGAATACAAAGTAAATGGTAAAGCTCTTTTTTCATAAAGTAATACAAGTTCATAGTCTTCTCGAATATATGATCTTGAATAACGATTTGAGATTTATAGGGAAGTTTTGGGGCACACTGATCCAATTATTTGGTTCTAAGTTAAAATTTAGTATAGCTTATCATCCTCAAATTAATAGGCAAACCGAACATATGAATGCTCATATTAAAGATTATCTACAATACTATGTTGCGATGGACCAACACAATTGGGTTGAGTATTTGAACACAATAGAAATCTATTACAACAACATATTTCAAAACACTATTAATTGTTCTCCATAGAAGATGCTACAAGGAAATGCTTGTGGAGTTCCTTAGCAAATTCTTATATTAAAACCAATGTCTAAAGTGTTGGTCCCAACTATTGAGACTTATACAGAATAATTGCACTAAGGTTGGTCTAGGGTTATTAAGGCAATGGGCAAACCTTAAGATAGGTATTGACGTGATAAAACTCAACTCTTGCTTCATCACAATGAAAACCTAAAACACATCATAAAGATATATTCTACCAAGTAGGAGATTAAGATCCTATCTTCCTGAAACTAGCATGTTAAGGGGTTTTTATCTTGGAAGTTATTACCAAGATATATTGGGCCCTACTAGGTATTAAAATGGTTTGGTGATGTATTCTATAAATTGGATCTTTCAAATGAGTTATCCTATGTATATGATATATTTCATGTCAATTTACTAGCACTATATCATGCTTGTATAGAATGCTCTACAATCATTCATCTCCCACCAGTAGTTGTTAATGGTGAACTTGAGTATGAAGTTGAAGCTATTTTAGTTAGTCGTTGGACTAAACATTCTAAACGTCATGAGTACCTAATCAAATGGCATAGTTACTTAATGTGTAAATCTACTTGGGAGCCTTTTAGTAATCTTACACATGCCCATGAGCTTGTCATAGAGTATAAAAATAGTAATAAAGAATAGCTTTTGTATCCCTTACAATAAATCTTGTAAATCAATAATGTAATACATTTCTTTAAATTCCAAAAATTGGTCAACAAGATAGTAATCTATAATAGTTATCTTTATGGTTATCTATGGTTATAGATTAAACCCAGGTATTGAAGTTTAGAAGTTAACTTGCTAAAAATGACCTAAAACTAATGAATAAGGCTTTTGAAGGGGCATAGTCTCATTTGCTAATTTATAGAAATCTTTTGGATGGGGTTGATTTTTATTCAGGGAGTTGGGGCTCTAGCTCTCTCCCTATATATCCTTATTAACCCAAATTAAATTTAACATTTATATTTAGCCAGATGAACATAAAATTAAAACTCCTATATGTTTCTTGTGATTCTCTGTAAATTGGTCTAGGTGACAAGAATGCCAATCTTCATCAACATTAACAAACACATGATCAAGACTTGTTGGAAGTTCATGAACTTGACACATGTGGAGGAGAACGTTAAGCCCCACTCCTGCACCATCACCAAGCTATGAGCTTTCATTGCCACCACCTCTGCTCAGTCCACCAATCGATGAGTTACCCTTGCCACCAACACCAAGTTACAACCCCTGTTCCTGGCAACCTATACTGTGCAGGGATGCAGGTCATCAAGGAACCCGTATGAAACACCTGCATTCCAGCTGCACCTCCAGCCGTTTGATGAAGGCGCACGACTACAAGTTACTGTGAAGGTATGACCAGTAGACGGGCCTAAAAGGAGAACGATGTGACAATGCCGTTTGTCCTTCGAGGGATCCATGTATGAGTTTCTTAGAATCTGGAAAACAAGACAGTGTCCACCAAGACAAAGGAAAAAATAACTTCCCTGTCATTCTCATTTCTTGTATTGCACGGTGAAGTGCCTTAACCACAACTCGTACACCACCATGTGGAAGGCGTCATAAGGCCTGGGCGGTGTATGCCATTCAAATCTATCTTGAACCTGTCGAAAAAGGCTGGCAATAAGAACACGAGAAGAAAAAAGAAAGAAAGAAAAGAAAAACAACCTCAACGAGTCCCCTGTGCAACGATAAGTA
>NW_003314294.1:1406051-1422494 GCF_000143415.4 Selaginella moellendorffii | reverse complement strand
GACAGATTGGAGCTTCAACTTAAGATCGCCGACGTCCCGCTCTCTTAAAAGCAACGCGAATCTTTTCCAGTCCAGCACATCGTTGAAAGGAAGATCGTAATGATCTGAGAGAATCACTGGTGTGACATGAAACGCGAGGTCAGGCGAGCACATGGTAGCACTTAGAAAGAAAGACCTGGCACGCATCCGTAATGTATAGAGTCGACGATGCGTGCGCTGTTGACTTGTGAGCCGCCAGGACAAATGCAAAATTTGCTCCTATAAAACTGCTTCTGGTACACAAGCTCTCCAGTGGCTCTGCTGATCCGGTTATTACTGATGGCTAGAACATCGTCCTCTTCCCACAGCTTGGCTAAAACCACTCGGATCTTAGAATTTCGATGACCGGCCCAGAATCCAAGAATTGTTCTGCGCAGGGTGAGGACCAGGAAGTGCATACATGGTTGAATGAATATCAAGAGTACCTGTTTCTGACGTCGTTTCCTCCTCGAGGTAAAGCGAATGGTTGCAAAACCTGAGGCATGGCGATGTCCTTGTGGGGGATGAAATCTCCATTGTAGCTGGGAGAACACACCACACGTATCGAGTTCTTGACCAGGTTTGCAACTTTGTTTGTGGCTCTCGCCCCGACGTCATGACAGGTTACAAAGAAGTGGTCTGCACCGAGCGTCCTGTTCCAATATGGATACTTGACGATCAGGCCTTCCACGTATTCCTGGACAATATCCGCCATCTTCTCGTAAGAAATTCCCTGCATTTTGTTCCAGTTTGAGGTAAGATAATCTCCAGCAATAGAAGAAAAAAATGTAAACATGGTACCTTTCCTCGCATCTTGTGGCACGAGATGGGGATGAAGAAGAGATGAGCCTTGTTCGGATTTTTGGTGACGAACTTGCTCTCTCGCAGGTTTTGGAAGAAATAACCTTCGCTAGCATATTTGCCTGTGATTTTCCGTGGTGTTTGATAGTAAGTATTTGGATCACCGTCTGGATAGATGAAAATCTTGAACCTCTTCAACATTTGCTGATAATTCTTCTTGAAAATGGCAAAAGAGTGGAAAACTCCCGTTCCCACACCTGTCTCCTCATCAATGTCAACTCCGAGCTCTTCTCCTGTTAAATCCTCTTGAGTGGCTAATTCCTGCGTACTCAAATCCTCTACATTCTCCTTCTTCGCTTCTGTGCGACGCGCATCCACCTTGGTTTCCATGTCATCTGGAATAGGGACCGGATCTGTGCTGCTGGCAGCGTCCTTTTCGTCTAAATCCTGAGATGCCGCTGGCTTCTTCAACGGCAATTCCGGATCTTTAAGCCTTGGCTCTGTCGGTGGAGGAGAATTCGTGCCTGCCGTCTTCTTGGGTGCCGAGCTCTTGAGCTTGGGAACTGCTTCTTCCCGATCTTTGCTTGCCTTGTCCTCCAATGCAGGTCCCTTGCTCGACTTGGGCGTTTCCTTGGCTTGCCTTGGAGCGGCCAGAGCTATAGATACCGGAGGAGCAACCGAAACCTCCACCTTGGTCTGAACCGGAACTTGCAAATTCCCTGTGATTTCACTCCTGACATCCCCACTGCCCCCTCCTCCCATGAACGACATGGGCAATGTGAAGACATAGTAAGCAAGAATGAGAGAAGACGCTACCGGCATGGCGATCCTCAGCAGGGAGTTACCCGTCGAACCGGAAGACGACGACATGGTTGCCTTCTTGCCCGGCCTGAGCTACCGTCTTGGGAACCTTATATCCCAGCCTTCCACATAACGTGGCTCGACTTTATCCGTGGATACCTGAAACACAAACGACTCAGATGAGCTCTTGCGATTGAAGGTTTGTACCTGGGTGGTGTGTCCCGTTTTAACAGAAATCTGAAGCTTATGGGAGATGAATCCCTTACAAGTCGGTAGCCCGTCATCTTCTGTCCACCGCGATAGGCTTGACCCAACGATTCTTCTCCAGTAGCAAATCGTTGTCTTGGTAGTGAATAGTGCAGCAGTTGCAATCATGACGACGCCAGTGATCTTGCATCAGATCAGCCCAGCTTTCTATAACAAACAATGGACTTCTAGGTGCGGCGGCAGCAGTAGTGTTCTAACCGGTGCATGGAAACAAAAAAGCTTTCAATTCGGTAGACAGCCAGAAATGAATAAGAACTAACCTTTTTTATTGAGGAGTTGATGCAACAACTAGGACTCAACTGTGGATGTTCCATCTGGAAATATAATCCTTTTGTGTCCATCTGGCCAGTGCTCTTCGATCTGGAACAAACTGAATTAAGCCTAAGACGCTACTCTGAGCAAGCTAACTCACCTGGTTGTGAGGGAAGTAAAATATCTCGACGCCATCAGGCTTCGTGGTGTGCCATGTATCGATTTCCGAGTAGTAATATTCCGTAGTACCATCTGCAAGAGAGTTCTTGATATCTCCATTCGGAAAGTAAAGACACGCAAGGCCGTCTTGATACTCCTGGTATCATATTTGTAAGGTTTCAATAAGCCAAACAGAAAACTTACTTCTTCTCGAGTACCATCCGTGAAAACCAGCGATCTTCTCTGTGCTCCCCGAATGCCATTCTCTCTACATGTATTCTCCTTGCTTCTCGTTTTGTCCTCAAAAAGCACGTCTGAACCTACAACAGAAAAATGACAAACATCAGAAAAAAAGTTGAAGAAGTCGCAACCAGCTGTTTTACCAGATTCATGATCAGTGATGAGCTCATCGACCACTGTTCCGTCCATGGACGCGCCGTCCTCCGTTCCTGGTTCACTGGAAGACTTTTCCTTACATATCGATGTAGCGCGGTTTTTGTCACTTGCTGAATCCACTGCATCACTTGATACATCTACAATAGAAGTGCAAGTTTTTTCAGTCGTGCTTGGGTTGCTTGCAGCTTTTATCTTATTGCCACAGGCCGGTATTGAGGAGTCCTTGCTGGCACCTTCCTTCTTCTGCTTTGCACGACCGTCAGGACGTTGATAAAACAAAGCACCTGTGATCCTACATCCAACAGCTGCCCTTTCGCTTGATAAGCATTCAATCTTCTTGATAGTTTTGCAGCCAGGAACTATTTCTGACTTCTCCAGCTTCTCTTTCTCCTCTTGAACATCCCAATCCTGTAACAGCCGTTCATATCGTTTGATCTAGCAAAACGAGGAAAACAATCAGTAGCTGGCTTAGCTTGTAGCCAGAGAAAAGTTATACCTCCTCTTTTTTCTCGTTTAGCCGGGCCGACATCTCCTTCACAAGCTTCCGAAGCCTGATATTCTGTAAGAGTAAAGTAAGCCAGTGACAGAAAAGAGTGTAGTCATGGATGGTACCGTCAGCCGCAGGCGAGCTTCCTTCTTCAAATGCTCTTCATGCACGTCAATTAGCTTGGCTTTCAAATCAGCAATTTCCTTTCGCTCGGACTTGTTGGGAAGCGAATTCGGAAGCTGCGACATGGCTTGAAAGCGTTTTTCTAGCAAACGCTTTTCCCGCTTGAGTTCCTTGAGCTGCAATACATTTCAATGCAAAGCACAAGTAACAGTATGCGTCACTTACAAGCTCTTCTTTTTCAGAGCAAAATGCTTGAATGCTCGACACACTCTGTTTCTCCCATGCAGCCTTATCTTGAGTAAAGCGTGCACAGTCGTCCTCCTTTTCCTGAAAAATGCCAGCACGAGATCAGACACGTGATGGTCACAGAACCTTTCCATACCTTCAATAACTTGATAAGGCGCTGGCTCTCTTTCTTCACTCTTAAGTTTTCAGCTTCGAGCACTTCAAGTTTCTTCTCCAACGCTTCAGTATCAGGGATTTTGTCGTGAGAGATCACATCCGGAACTTTACGAGCATCGAGTTTAGTGCGGAAGAAAGAACGCACTAATCCAGAAACTGGATCCTTGTCCGATTCCACCGGAGGTGGCATTTGCGAGTAAAGACAGGACTCTCGCTTACTCTGGAGAAGCAAAGAAGCGTCAAAGAAACCATAGACGCTTTATCGAATACCTCTTGGACGTGCTCGTCTTTGTAATATCGATCCTCCTGCTACACAAAGGACTTTAGGACTTCTTAACAAATATATGGGAGGGACTCACAGTCTCAATGTCTTCCTTAACACAAGGTTCATCGTAAATTTCTTCGATTTTTGGCTCGGGGCTCTGAAACAGAAAAGAGTTTAAAGAGCAGTAAAAGAGCCATTCTACATGACTTACCTTGTGATGGATCACCAATTCATCTCTACATCGAAGAGGCTCTGAAACAGACGATTCCTGTTCTTCGCAATGCTCGTCCGGCATCGCCAGCGATTCCGGATTCTTGTTCCAGCTACTGGTGCTAGAACAATCCGAATCGTAGCTATCCTGCGATGAGACTTCCTCAAGAACGGGCCGATGGACGACCGGGGCGTCGGGCGCATTCCGAGAGAGACTAAACCACTTGAGACTCCTCCCCACCTCGTCGAACATCTCGAACGGATTCTCCATGGAGAGGCCGCCAGAATGCAGTGGCGAGCTGCAGATCACAGGCGCCCAGGGCGAGGAAGAAGGCGACGATCGCCCATCCATGCCGCGCGTAAACCCTAAAAGCAAGACTAGAAAGGGGAAAGAAAAGGAATAGAAATGGCGCGCAAATGGACGGCCCAGCTGGCCATCTTGAAATAGGCGATAACAAGTCAAACGTGGTCAAACTCCGCATTTTAGGGCAGGAAGGAGGAGAGATATGGCGATGGCAGCGACCGCGATGGCGCCCGTGGGAGGCGGCTCTCCCAGGTGTGTCAGTGCTTCGTGCAATCGCTCGCGACATCGCATTCCTCTCGCGGCGGCATCGGCCAGGGATTTCGGGCGCGGCAACAAGAGATTTGGAAGAGTAGCCATCGCCATGGCATCATCGGAGGAGGAGCGCGTTCCGGCGACGAATTCGGCGCCCTCGGAGGTTGCTGTTTTGCCGCAGAAGGAGGAGGGGGATTCCACTGCTCAATCGTCGGGCAAGAAGAAGCCATCGCCCCTGGAGAAAGGGGGTACGCTGCGGGGAGAAGCGGCCGAAGGGAAGGATCCCAGCCCCGCTGCCTTGGGAAAGAAGAGCTCCGCGGTCTCCGGAGAAAAGTTTGAGGATCCAAGGTGGAAGAATGGCAACTGGGACATGACCAAGTTTGTTAAGAACGGCAAGATGGATTGGGATGCTGTGATTGATGCTGGTGAGTGGCGAGATCCTACTTTTTTCGCTTTGTTTTTGCTTACTGACTTGATCGATCGGCAGAGGTGTTGAGAAGAAAGTGGCTAGAAGAGAATCCCGAGGCCTCGAGCAACGACGATCCTGTGCTGTTTGACACGGCCACCGTCCCGTGGTGGGCGTGGGTCCGACGCTTCCACTTGCCAGAGGCGGAGCTCTTGAATGGTAAGCTACGTGTTTCCTTCTGGCCTTCGGACGCCTGTCGAGAAACTCTTTGGTCTTTTCTTTTCTCCCTCCAGGCCGAGCAGCGATGGTGGGATTCTTCGCGGCGTACTTGATAGACAGCTTGACTGGGGTGGGCCTGGTGGACCAAACGAACAGCTTCGTTGGCAAGCTACTGCTCCTCATCACCGTGGTTGGAATCCTGCTGGTCAGGAAGAACGAGGACTTGGAAACTATCAAAACGCTGGTCAAGGAGTCGACATTCTACGACAAGCAATGGCAAGCGACCTGGAAAGATAGCGAAGAGCAGCAAAAGAAATGAAAAGACCGATTTTGTATAGCTCGTTAATTGAAGTTTCCCAGTCCTGTTTTGTCTTGAAAGTCGATGACTATAGACTTGTGTCAAGGATTTGGCCCGTAAACTGCCAAATGCGTTCTTCCATAGCGCCTATCTACAATCTGGATGACACAAGAGTCAAGTTTCCACAGGATGATTTTCAAGGGAGAAGAGGAATACCTTTGCAAGAGGTCCACAGGCCTCCGGCATTTCTTGTTTCGACTTCAAAGGATACTCTACAATCTGGGACAAGAAACAAAAGAGTATATCACGCAAAATCTAGGAACCAAATGCTGACTAACCACGTAAGTGTAGTCTCCCACCAGAGGAGAGGTAGAAAGCTGCTCCATAAGCGTGGGATAATGGACAGCTTCGTAAGGGGGAGTGACGCTTATGTAGTCGAAAACTTCGGCCTTTGGATTGGTTGCCTGCTTCTCGAGGTAAGTTTCCACCTTGAGCATGTGAACTACCGACTGTTCTGTGTAATTCGTAGCTTCAAGGTTGGGCTTGAGAACCTTGGATATCACCCATGGGTCCATTTCTATAAAATGTGCCTTAAAAAAAAAAAAAGCTTCAATACGGATCATAGAATTCACCATGAAACTTACTGCCAAGCAACCCCTGCTCAACGCTTCGATTCCAACAGAGCCAGTACCGCTGTAGAGGTCTAGCCATTTCCCAGGAGGCAAACCTCCCGTGTATCCTCCGCGTGCCTTGATTCAAACATAGGTGAGTGTCATAGACGGAAGATATCCTCTTTTTTCTTTACCTGTAGCATGTTAAAAACAGCGCCTCGGACAACTTCCATCATCGGCCTTACGGAGGAATCGTTTGGCGACAAGAGCTTCTTTCCATTGTTTTTGCCACCCATAACCTGACCAAGAGAAACATACCCGATAGTTGTGTAGCAGTGAGATAGACATCGAGCAGTCTTAAGAAATCCAACCTCGAGCTAGTGTAT
This sequence comes from Selaginella moellendorffii, assembly GCF_000143415.4. NCBI lineage: Eukaryota > Viridiplantae > Streptophyta > Lycopodiopsida > Selaginellales > Selaginellaceae > Selaginella > Selaginella moellendorffii. The sequence continues at coordinate 1,415,837 of NW_003314294.1, read as the reverse complement.
ACCCGCAAAAGTTTGTGAACTGTCCGAGGCTCGAGAAGGGGCGCCTTATCTTGGTCACTCAGTTTATTCAGGCTGGCAGGAAACTTCAAGCCCGCCATCTCTACAACCTGGAAATCGCTATAAACATCAAGCGAGGAAAAACAAGACTTTCTAGAAATTTTTTCTCATACCTTCTCGTTAGGCTCGGCCTTGATCTTCCATCCGCGGCTGATGTTGTAAACTTCCTCGTCCGTGTATGACTTGGACTTCAAGTCGGAGTCGTCCTTCTTGCCTCTAGTCTTTCTCTTGCTGCCTGGATATCGATAAGAGCAAGGAATGTGAGAGTTTCCACCAAGAAAGAGACACCAAAGAGTTCTCTCCTCTTACCCGGGGATGCAGCAGCCAAAATCTGGAGGCGACGACGATCGAGAACAAGACGTGGAGCAGCACTGATTCTATGGCGCCTTTCCCACGCGCTCGCAAGGCCGCTGCCACAGCTACAGAGCTCTCCAGCCATGAGAGACAAAACCCTAGCTCTTATCTTGCATTTAGGGGTTTTAGCGAGGAATGGCCGCCCTGGCTGTGTACCAGCGCAACAGCGTCAGGTGCTCGCTTCTAGGATCTACCCCTACCGCTGGTCTGATCGCGGCTCAGGGACAATCCGGAAAGAAATCCCAGCTTCGCTTTCCCAGATTTCTCAGCAATGCCGAGATTTTGACGTGCCTGTGCACTGCTTGCAACGCGATCAAGTTCCTCACCGTCGTTCGCTGCTCATCGTCGCCATCAGGTATGGTTCCTTTGCCGCTCCAATCGATCGCTCAATTGGATTTCAGCAAAGCATGAAGGAGAGGAGACGCGGGGGATCAACTACAGGCAAATTCTAGCTACTGGCGAGGGGATTTGCCTCTCGGCTGCCGTTGTCTCGCAGGCTGGATGCTTGATCCGGCCTTCTTCCACCCAGGAACAATGCGTAAGTCGAATCGTTCGTCTTCTTTTTCTTTCTTTTTTCTTTCTCGCAGCAGTGTTCTTAGTTGTTTTTTGTGAAGCTAGAAGTATCTCCAGGCCATGCACCTCCACGACAGCTCAAATATGCGGCACTTTCCACTTGGCAACTCGTCCCACTATGGCTGGCTTTGCTCATCAACATCATTCTAAGATCCGTCCAGCCGCAACCAAGGGAAAGGATTCTCAAGGAGAGCTCCAACTTAGCACTGGCACAGCGGGTGGCGAGCCTGGAACACGATTTCCTTGGCTCGGTCACGCTCATCCGTGCTCTAACCAGACAACTCGAGAAGCTTGGTGTGCGTGTGCAAGTCACTAAACGAACGCTCCAAGATCCAATCCATCAGGTTCGCCATTGTTGCTTTTCATCAAGAGAATGCGCCTCTCATCCTTGATGTTTTTGTAGACGGCGAAACTGGCAGCAGATATGGCCTCCGCTGTGAAAGCTCTCTCCCATCGTGAAACTTTGCTTGAAGAGGAGCTTAAAGAAACTCGAAGCGCCTTGATGGCTATACAGGTACGTCTTTTGGAAGCATTTCTAAGAAGCTGGCTGGTTCTGTGTGCTCGATTTATTTCCAGGATCAGCAGGCCAAGCAGCTAGAGCTTATCTCCCTACTTGCGAGCAGACTCTCGTCAAGTAATCGCCAGGGTCAGAAGGCAGCAAAGAAGAAGATGAATGACGACTACAAATATGACTACTGGCTCGCTAACACGGGCGAGGAAATCTGTACTCTCGATTCCAAGAGATGAAGAAAAAAGATACGTTCTTTTTCGCGAAAGACTCGCTTGTCGCTTCCAATCCATCGACGCCGTCGAGCTTCGGAAATCCGCTAGAAGCTAGAGGGTAAGCTGGTTCTTCAGATCAAAATTCTCTCTTTGGTTCTACCTTTAATTTCGCAGATGATTATCTCTCGTACATTTTGTCCTTCCCCCAGGGAATGAGCTGCGAACTGTGCATTCTGATGCTGTGGAACTGTTCTTTACACGTTTTCGAGGTGCATTGCGCACTCCACGAGAATTTCTTCGATCGTTTGTACGCACTGAGCCATGCTTGGCCTCGCCTCCGCGTTCTCTCTCAGGCAGCACGATGCCAAAAGAGCGAGCTTGTGAGCACACTTTGGTGGGTAAGTAGAGCCCAAATCTTTGTCCAAAATCCTCCTGAGCTTTCTCTTGTCATTGAGACAAGGCTCCGCCTGCAAAGTTCCGAGAGCTCACCTCTCCAAAGTTCATGGGAAGAGAATTAACATAACTCACCCAAGACACTATGTTTTGTGGAACGTCATCCCCTCCAAATGAAACCACCGCAGGCTTCCCAGTGAGTAGCTGCAAGAGTACCACGCCGAAACTGTACACATCCGCTTTCACGGTGAGTCGCCCGGTCTGATCCAGGTTATAGCACTCGGGTTAACACAACACACTACTATTGGAATTCGCAGAGATTACTCACTGCCGTGTAGTGTGGATCGAAGTAGCCAAATGTTCCAATCACGCGGGTGCTGGCATGGCTTTGGTTCCTTTGAAGAAGCTTGGCAAATCCAAAGTCGGATATCTAAGAGAAACTTGTAAGTGGAAGAAACGAGGCAAATGGAATGATTGCTACTTACCTTAGCGGAGAAGTAAGAATCGAGAAGAATGTTTGAAGACTTGAAGTCGCGGTGAACAATAGGATCGCCATCCTCTCCTCCAGCGTGCAGGAAAGCTAAGCCTTTGGCACAACCCAAAGAGATTAGCAGTCGCCTCCGAAAATCTAGTTTGAATCCACTCCTATATAAGCATCGACCTGGAAAGATCACGTCTGAGAAAAAGAAAGCAAGAGAAGAAGCGGCAGATTACCTGCAAAGTAGCTCTCAAGTGAACCATTAGACATGAACTCGTAGACAATCAATCTTTGACTCCCGTCCGCACAGTAGCCAAACAGCCTCACCAGGTGCGGATGGTTCATACGGCTAAGCAAATCAACCTCGATACGAAACTCTTTCTCTGCCTCCGCGCACTGACCAGCAAATGTATCCATTCTTTTGATAGCAACCACCTGAAAACATCCAACTTTTGGAAGCTCCAACATGCTGTCTATGAAATATACTTTTCTCACCTTGCCATTCGTGAGGATCCCCCGAAACACTTGACCAAAGCTGCCTTCCCCAACCAGGTTTCTCATGTTAAATTTATCGGTAGCTTGCTCGAGTTCCGCATAAGTGAAAGCGTGAGCAACGACAAAAGATTGAGAACTCGTGACAACTTCTAGCTCCAATCCTGCCTTCACAGTAAAGTCTGCGAGAAAGGTAAAAACAAAGAAGATCAAACAGAACACAGTATTAACAGCAAGTTACCTGTCACTACACATTTCTGGCGCCTCGCTAGTATGCAATAAATCGCCAGACAAGAGCTTGCGATAAAAAATGCAGCCCCTCCGACAACACCGCCTATAATAGCTGCGGTGTTTTTGCTTTTCGGTGCTCCAGGTGGAGGAGCTGGTTCATCTGAAGCTTTCGGTTTCGCGTGGGACGGAGTTTCGCATTTGATCCATGTTACGTACATGCATAAAGAATTCTGGATACTGCCTAACCCACAAATTTAGCACCATCACAAAGAGATTCATCTTCACTTGCCTTGGCAACCTTCCTTGAAGCACAGTAGGGACATATTTTATCACGTCTTCAGGTAAGGACCTGCATTTTAGTTCAGAAGGTGACGACGAGGTAAGATTTTAGTTTCGTGCTTACAGATAGCGGAGGTTTTGGAAATAGCGGATGGTGGTGGGGTTGAGATCAACAGAAATCCCACTGTTTTGAAGCCCCCTGAAAGAGAAATAAGTTCAAATGCACAATACATGAGAACTCAGTCGCTTACAACACGGTCAAGGGACTTGTTGTTTGCCGGATCTCATCAGTCAGTGCTCCACTGAACGAGTTGCCTTCCAAGTCCCTACTAGGCAGTAACAAATGGTGAGAAATTGCTTAGAAAATTTAGACTTACAAAGCATATAGTTTTGGTAGCAGAAAAATTCCTGGTGGAAGGCTTTGTGTAAAGCCACAGCCACCCAACAGCCTATCAAAAGAACGAGAAGCAAGATGATTTTATGCATGAAAACATTGTAGGAAAGAAAAGAGAGGCACCTACACATATTCAAGCTCTATAAGCTCTCTGAAGTCAAGTTGTGTCCCCGTATTAAACGGGTTTCCAGTAAGGGACCTACGAGAATCAATTAAGGATGAGAAAGATTAGAGAAATGATACCGTACAGTATCTGTAGTTTAGTTAGATGTTCAAATCCACTACCAAGCATTCCTGAGAAAAGGTTGTACGAAACATCTCTGGTAGATAGAAACAATCTGAGATAACAAAATGGAAAGAGAAATTTTACTTACAAGTGAGTGAGATTTGACAGACCAAATAAACTATCTGGAATGTCTCCTGTGAAGCTATTGTTAGCTAAAACCCTGCAGGACAAAAGTAGGAAGTTTTCTTCTACAAAGTCTGAAGTTTTTTCTACAAAGTCTGAAACTTACAGCTTCGTTACGCCTGGAAGTTTTGCAAAAGTGCCTGATGCCAAGCTGCCTTGTAAAAGTAGATTACTCAGATCTCTGCAACAAGGACGAGCTAAGCTCAACAGGAAACTGATAAGTACAAACAGCCTTACAGTTCAGTCACGCTGCTGGTGTTTGAGCAAGTGACTCCATACCAACGGCTTCGGCATGGATCGCTTTCTTCCCTCCAGCTCTCCAAAACTTCCGGATCTCCCAAACTCCTCTTAAAGAAACGCAGCTCGTCCCCTGGAGGAAAATTTGAGGAACCAGAATCTGTACGCTTGCTCATTACCTTCTTCAACGGATGCAGCACCAGGCTCGAAGCTTTGGAGCATAAGGAAGGCACACAAAGTCACAAGAAGCCACCGCTTTCTACATTGGAAAGGGATAATCATCTGCAGGAGAGAACGAGAAATTAGATCCAGACGGCAGCGAAAGAGAGGCGTACCTGCTAGAAACTACCGCATTTCCAATGCTGAATCGCGAGATGGGTCGAGAGACCTACGCTGGACGTGACACATTCAAGTGAAGAGCGAGTCTTTCGGTCCCTTTCTATCATCTCGTGTTGGAATCAACGGAGCCATTAGTCAAACTTGTAGAACCTTCTGGGCATGACCATGGTTGGTCCCGAACGCGTTCGGCCGAAATCCCGACCGCCGCCGAACGCGGTCGGCCGAACACGGTCGGACAGCTCCGTTCGGTATTCCGTTCGGCAAAAAAAAAATGGTGATCGCGCTAGATTTCTGATGCTGCAGTGGCTATCGCTATCGCCACTGCATCTCCACTGCTTTGCTGTTCTCCTGCTGCTATGGAGAGATCCATCCATCGGATTCCATCCACGAATGCCCAGCCCAGCTGCCCAGCAAGCTTACATAGAATCCGACGAAGAGGCCTAAAGCCTATAGGAGCTGCGTGCATACCGAGCTCTACAGGGCGACACTCTCTGGCCTCTGCTTTCGATTGAGTGTGGAGCAGAGCAGCTCGCTGCCTCGCAAATCAAATCGCCCAGTCCGCAACACTTGAAATTTTTGCCCTAAAATGGAAATTCTAGAAATTCCTAGAGATCAATTGCAATCGAACCACAATGAACGAGGATTGTAGAGATGCAAGCTAGGCTTGAATCTCTTGGTATAGAAGATTTAGCTGAAAAAGATCTTCCAAATGAAGATGTGATTGTTGAGAAAGATGCCAGAAATGTTAAGGAACTTGCCAAAAATGTTGAAGATGAGTAGTAGTTGTAATGCTTTGGTTTGGTTTGGTTTAATGCTTTGGTTTTCCTACTTTTATTAATATGGTTTTATTAAAAATGTTTTTTTTTTTTTATCAAAAAAATTTTGTGAACCGTTCGGCCGTTTGGCATTTTCACAGCCAGTCGATAACCACGGTCAGCCGGTTGGCCGGTCGGCATTCGGAATGGTCGGGACCAACCATGGGCATGACGAGGAGAACCTATTAAGGCACTTTGGTCACATTAATTATCTAATTGATCGACATCCCCCTCTGCAGGAGAGTGAAGCTCTTCAGCGTCTCGTCTCCCCATCTCAGCAAATCAGCGCCTGCAGCTCTTCATCCCGCAGGTTACTACAAGCAGGCACGTTAAGCAAGAAGTAAAGCGCAAGTTCCTTTCTTCACTTCAGGATCTGCACTCATGATCACACGGCCTTGCAACTTCATGAAACCTTTTGGCCCTCCTGGCAAACACTTTGTCGAGTCTTAGCATGGCCTCCACAACGTGCCTCTGGACTCAAAAAGTTGAGAGTCCCCAGTGGGTAAAACATACCACTGAATGAAGTGTAGAAGATTAAGTTGGAGTCAACTCAAGAATGCAAAATTATCAAAAAACCGAGTATACCTTCTCAGCGATATAGAAATCTCCCACAAGGCACTTCTTGGGATACCGCTTGGGCTGATAATCGTTACAAGATCCCAGTTCCTCGACTCCCTCTTCAAGGCACTCGAGCAGATCCAGTATTCTGCAAAAAAAAGCACATGAAGTGTACCAGTATGGACGTAAGAGGCTGGCAAGATTGTGTTGACAAATCGTAGTAATGATCTCAACAATCTTCACGAATTGAGCAGCATCTTGTGAGCTGGAAGGATGAAAAGTGAGAGGGTAGGCCAGGTTCCATAGTTGCATCGACCACTTGGTGATGCTGCAGGTAGCCCTGGACAAACTGCATTCACATCTGCAAACCTCAGTTTATGCATGCTACGTTGACATAGTAAAAGCTTTTAACAAGGTATCAAGGAGACTATTTGCATGATTTCATGAGATAACACTAGAGTTCATCAGGCTTTACGAAAAATATGAAAGCAGACATTCTACAGCATACTCAGATTGACTGTGACACAGGTGTCCAACAAGGTTGCCCTTTGTCACCCACCCGTTTTGGCATATTCAACGATGGGTTGGAAACGCTAATGGCAAGGTGCACTCCCTCCTCAATCTTGCTTGCTGGGATGATTCTGCAGCTGCTCATATATGTGGACGACCTCTTTCTATTGGCCCCCAGGCCACTGGAATTTCAACTCTAACTAGACACCCTGGCCCAATTTTGTGACTTCATGGAAGGCAAAGAGGATGGTTTTTGGCCTGGACACAGCAAGCAAATTCCACTACAAAGGGGAATGGATTGAGCACACAGAGAATTATAAGTACCTAGGATACACCATTGATCAATGTCTCCAATGGAAAATTGGAGTAGAACATCAACAGCAAGGGCTAATGCACTCCTCTAATCAGATTGCCATAAAGCCAATGTACACAAGTGGGGTGTCAAACACACCTATTGATGTGGCCTTGTACGGACAGAAAGTTGGGGTCCAGTACTGACAAACTTAAAGCAATCAATAAAAATTTCATCTCAGCAGAATTTTGGGTGTACAAGGCCCCATAGCTGATTATAGATATGGAGATGGGTTTACTCCCAATAGAGATTCTTGCTTGGAGACATTGCATCATATATGTGTGAAGTGTATGCTTTCTCTAAAGGTAGAACCTTGCAGGGCCATAACCTCTCCACACTAATGACAGAATTGATAAAAAAATTGGAGTTTTGGACCTGGCAATCTCTCCAATGTTGGTGTGATGCTCGGATGAAGGATAGTGTCCTTTTTCAAATCTATGTGAACACTATCAACCAAAGGCACCAATTCGATTTCACAATCTAAAACAACCTCACCCCCGTAATTAGAGAATCTTGGCCAGCTACAAAACAGGGTGTCATAGATTGATAATGGAACTCAGACGTCGTTTGAGACTACTACTCCCACCCTTATGGTGTAGATCTACATGTAATTCTCACAGCCTTTGGTCATAATTCCAGATGGATAGTGCCAAGGGTACGGCTATACTGGTATGAGGCCGTGGGACTAATGTGGCGGCACTACACTTGCATGGCCTGATGGGAAGCTGGAAACAGCAATCCCAATTGGAGGGGATCAATCACATAGCAGCGAGGAGAGGACTTCCAGGCAGTAGCAGCATCACCATTATCAGAGATGGCACATTCCTCCTCAATTCACTGCATTGTGGGATCTAGGACAATACATCTCCAAAGGCTTCTTATATCTCTGGGAAACTGTAGGCACCATATAGATGGAGATCAAGCAAGGGTGGTGTACCTTCACTGATCTCACGATCGATTTAAATCCTTCACATTGGTAGACACAATCACATAGGAGAGATGAGGTTGGGGATCATGGATAAGGTGCAAAATTCACCACCAGTACAGATAGGGAGCATGCATTTGTGGAGTGAGTGGCATGGATTTGGGTGGCATAGAACTGAACTCTAGTTCCTTGATCTAATTTGCATAGAACCGAACTTTAGTTCTAGGGATCCTCCCTCGTCACCACCCCCACCCCATATGCTCTTTTCCAATTTCAAGCATGTCAAAATTGGCTTCTATGGTTTTTAAGAGGAAAATATGAAAAGCCCCATTAGACATATAATTCTCATAGGCAAACATTGGGCCAAGGACATTTTTGAATTTCTATGAGAAATGGAGATGATGTAGCAAATATAGTCATAGATGCCATACTTGTGATCACACCACATTTGAGTTGGAAGTGAAATAAGGGTGATAACACTTCTCATTACAAACACTGATAGCTAGGTGAGGATTGTGCTGAGATTCATCAAGAGGGGCAATAGGCAAATCAATGAAGCCTGGGGCAAGGATAGAAGGCTTGATGGCAGAAGATTTGGATTGTGAGATCATCAAAATAGTTTACTATATGTAACATATGTGATCATGGGATGAAATTTGGATATACTGTCACCGTAGATCTTTAGAACCTTAGGGAATAAATGAGGATAAAATAGCCATTAAGGGCTCTCTCATCTGGTACGGGTTCAATTCCCATTAATTAGTGGCTACTTAAAGATATAATATACCCTTGAGCAAGGTATATTCCTATCCCTAAATTTGAAATCATACACACAAGTATCCACGAACAAAGGTATCCACCATAAGACTGTGGTATGGGTGGATAATTAGTTGCCTCATATAGAATAACTAATCTGCACAATGGAAGGATTGGTAAATTTAGTGTGGAAATGGAGGTGTTGGTTCCCCTAGGCTTAATAAAAGTTGTTAGTCAAAAGTCAATGAGGACATTGACATCTTTGAAAGGGGGGGTGAATGTAACATATGTGATCATAGGATGAAATTTGAATATATTATTACCATGGATCCTTAGAACCTTGGGGACTATCATTGTGGATCCTTGGAACCTTGAAGGATAAATGGGGATAAAATAGCCATTAAGGGCTCTCTCATCAAGCAATTACTCCTTTTTTAGTTGTTTTAAGGGGAAAGAGATAGAGTCGCAAATATGATTTTGGGTATTGAAAGATATTTGTTGGCCAGTCCTTATAAGCACTCTTTCCTTATTACCATAATGGCAGAAGGTTAGTACTGCTAGTTCCTTTTATAGCCCCTCTTGTCTAAGTGTTAGCAAACTGATGAGCATAAAGAAGGAATTCCTAAATGTCTATTTAACCAAGCATATTTGGCCCGGCTTGTTAGTTCTCTTTTGCTTTGTCTTACACTGGCTTGGCAAAAACCCTCACATATTGAGATTATTCCCTCAATATCGCTAGATGATAGCTTACCATGTCTACCAAATACCCTTGCTATCATGCCCTTTATGTTAGTCTTATTTCGATCCCAAATACTACTTATGGAAACTGTCTAGATTTGAGCTTGTTCCAGAGATTAACTCCTGGTACTAAGGGAGGCTTGGGGTAAAAGCCCAAAGCGTGTGTTTCTGGG
>NW_003314294.1:1384731-1405131 GCF_000143415.4 Selaginella moellendorffii | reverse complement strand
GGGGGGGGGGGGGGGCGCGATAGTGGTTGGAAGCTCCTGTTGGGCTGTGTCGCTCTTTATTTTGCATCCAGTTTGGGTCTAAGCCCAAGCTCCATACTGCTATAGTTAGTGGGGTACCCTCCTCTTTGTGTTAGGCCACTAGTATGCTGAAATTGTGCCAGACACTGTTTGACACCATTTTGCATGCAGGTGCTAGATACGGAGAGCTGGTGCTCATGGAATTATACCAAAACCTTGTTTCATAGTGCAACGGGCTTGGAGTTCGGCTCGAAATTTAGATGCACTACATTTGGTATTAGGGGGCGCAATAGTGGTTGGAAGCTCCTGTTGGGCTGTGTCGCTCTTTATTTTGCATCCAGTTTGGGTCTAAGCCCAAGCTCCATACTGCTATAGTTAGTGGGGTACCCTCCTCTTTGTGTTAGGCCACTAGTATGCTGAAATTGTGCCAGACACTGTTTGACACCATTTTGCATGCAGGTGCTAGATACGGAGAGCTGGTGCTCATGGAATTATACCAAAACCTTGTTTCATAGTGCAACGGGCTTGGAGTTCGGCTCGAAATTTAGATGCACTACATTTGGTATTAGAAGAATTTTCTCAGTGATTTCTATCCAACTTTTGTCAGATTTTCTAACTCAAGTTGCATAAACAGAGACTTTTCTAGTAGATCTAAAGTGACTTGTGTAGGATTAATTGGATTGCACCGTTCGATAAGAATGTTGTATGCATGTTTAGTTACTCATAGAGGCATGCATACAACTAGCAGGATGGTGAAATGGAACCATGTTGATGATGTTGAGACCTCTAGATGGGCGAATCAAGAGGAGGAAACTTTTGCCAGAGATGCTGTGGAAGAGGCTAAGGTTGAGTCAAAAGAGGAAGAGCCAGATGCTAAAGCACTATAGCATACGGTTTAGGAAGTTGAGATTGAGAATTTATAAAGAGAAGTTCACAAATTGAAAAAAGAGAACAAGAAAAGGAAGAAAGAAGCTGAAGCAGCTAAACCAACTAAACCTGAGCAACCAAACTCCTCTTCAAGTTTTGAGGATGATAAAGTTTTGTAACTACCCCCGGTGCACGAGTTTCAAAGTTCAAGCCTCCGAAACCACCCAATTTTAGAGGTATGCGTGAATATTAGGTTTTGGAAGACTGGGTCTACAATATGGAAAACTATTTCATAGCGGTAGACATACATGATCGTACGAAAGTTGCGTGTGCACAATGGGGATTCCAAATTTATAGTAGGGATAGTGGTTGGAAACTCCCACTAAGCTGTGTCACTCTTTGTTTTGCATCCAGTTTGGGTCTAAGCCCAAGTTCTATGCTGCTCTAGTTGGTGGAGTACCCTCCTCTTTGTGTTAGGCCACCGGTATGCCAAAATTGTGCCAAACATCATTTGACACCATTTTGCGTGCAAGTGCTAGATATGGGGAGCTAGTGCTCATGGGATTGTATAGGACCTTTGTTTCATAGTGCAATGGGCTTGGAATTTAGCTTGAAATTCAAATGCACTACATTTGGTATTAGAGGAATTTTCTTAGCAATTTTTATCCAACTTTTGTCAGATTTTCTGACTCAAGTTGCATACGCTGAGACTTTTCTAGTAGATATGAAGTGACCTGTATAGGATTAAGTTGATTGCACCATTCGGTAAGAATGTTGTATGCATGTTCAGTTACTCATAGAGGCATATATGTAGCTAGCAGGATGGTGAAAAGGAACCATGTTGATGATGCTGAAACCTCTAGATGGGCAAATTGAGAGGAGGAAACCCTTGCTAGAGATGCTGTAGAAGAGGTTGAGGTTAAGTCAGAAGAGAAAGAGCCAGATGCTACAGTACTACAGTGTATGGCTTAGGAAGTTGAGATTGAAAATTTGCAAAGGGAAATTCGCAAATTGAAGAAGGAGAACAAAAAGAGGAAGAAAAAAGCTAAACCAACTAAACCAACTAAACCTAAGCAACCAAACTCTTCTTCAAGTTTTGAGGACGATGAAGTTTTGCAACCACCCCCGGTTGCATGAGTTTTAAAGTTCAAGCCTCTAAAACCACCTAATTTCAGAGGCATGCAGGACTATTAAGTTTTGGAAGATTGGGTCTACGATATGGAAAATTATTTCATAATGGCAGACATAAATGATCGTACAAAAGTTGCGTATGTGCAATCCTTTCTCACCGATCATGCCAAAACTTGGTGGCGCCAGGTGTGTGCTGAAAAAGGGCAAACTAAAAGTTGGACCAAAATGCAGTCTTGTATCCATAAGGAATACTTGTTAGATGATCTTGGTTTGAGATTTCATATAGAGCTGCGACGGTTAAAACAGCAAGAGGACCTTATGTATTACATTAATGCATTTGCTCAAAAGTGCATTATGATTGCAAATATGAGTGACGAAGATGCTCAAAGTTATTTCCTAGAGGGTTTAATTTCACTTTCTCGAAATGAAATTTTGAAGTTTAAACTGAAGACGTACCTAGAGTGTAAGGAGGTAGCACAGTAAGTTGCCTTTAGTCACTTACTCATGGAACAATATCAACAACTGTATGCTAGTACCTCGGACAAGAATAAAAATTCTAGGATAAACAAGGTGATTAGAAACAAAGGGTGGAAAGAAGGTTCCACCCTGGAGGCTCACAAGCAACAATTAACAAAGGTGGTGGTGGTTGGAGACCACTAGTAGCTACTTCTGATCCTAGGCCCTTTGTTCCTCCTCCTGGTGGGTAGAAGCAACAGCAACCTACAAAACCTGCTCCTAGTGAAATGGGTAGTGTAGGTCATTGCTTCTATTGTGAAGAGTCAGGACATAGGTCCTCAGAATGTCCCAACAAGCATAAGACAAAGTCTCGTATTAATGTCATGAGGGAAGATGGTGGTGGTGAAGTTGAATTGGTTGATGAGTTGGTCAATGCAAATTATGAGGAAGAGGAGGTGAATTACTTTCGTTGCTTTCCTCAAGTTTTTCTTGTAGTTAATGCAAACACTAATCTGTTAATGTATCTAGTAAGCTTTGTCTACGGAAATTGAATCCGAGTGATGATTGATATAGGAGCTAAACACAATGTGATATCCGAAGTTGTTAGGATTGAATGCTAAGCAACTATTGCCCATACACTTCTGGTTTGCGGAAGGTGGGCAAGTAGCTAGAAAATTCGTGAGTGATGTTCCAATAAAAATATCCAAGTGGAAAGAAAGAGTGGACTTGGTAGTGTTGAAGATACCAATTTTTCATATAGTGTTTGGTATAGATTTCTTCAACAAATATATTAAAGGGATTTATGGTGCTAGACAAAGTTGTATCATGTTGAAGTTAGAAAGACATCCCGATGTGTCCTTCCAGTTGCAAAAGCATTCCTCAAAGGATTGGGATGCTAAATTCTTGACTGCGAGAGTCACTTAAAAAGCAGCTAAGAAGGGATGTCGAACCTTTTGGGTTCAAGTGATGGAAGCTAAAGATGTAGGTGGCTTAGTTCAAATTGGTGACAAAGTTGATCCTGTACCAAAGAAGATATTTGAGTTGTTGGCGTAGAATCAGGATATCTTCCCGAAGGATTTGCCTCCAAGGCTACCTCCTAGCCATAAACACAAACTGTATGCTAAGGAAAGTAAATGTGTTTTCGGATAATTGTGCATAAACTTTCTTGGACATATAGTTGGTGGTGGTGTAATTGAGGTAGATTCAAAGAAGGTGGAAGTGGTGAAGTCTTAGGAAGTCCTGACCACTATATCAAATGTTCCTTCCTTTCTCAGTTTAATAAAATGTTATTGCAAGTTTGTCCACAATTTTGCAAGAATTGCTCTTCTGTTAACTGAGTTGACAAAGAAGTAGTATACCGTTTTATTGGACACCAACTTGTCATCATACTTTTATACGATTGAAGGAGATTTTGACTACTGTTCCTATTCTCAGGATCCCAGATCTTGATAAACCCTTCGAAGTGCATTGTGATGCATTTAGCTACGCTATTGGTGCCATGTTGCAGCAAGATTGTGACAAAGCGGTTGGTGTTATGCTAAGGCGATATAGTTGTCCTGTTGCATTCTATTCTAAGAAATTGGATGAAACCCAACGAAGATAGCCAATGCATGAGAAAGAAATGTTTGCTATAGTGTTGGCACTAGAACACTAGAGACACTACTTGGGTGGACATACCAAGGTTTATACAGATATTAACATACTAAAATACTTTGCTACTTATGCCGAAGCTTATGCCGAAGCAGGCTCGTTGGCAAGAGAAGCTTGCTAGATATGATATTGAAATCATATATAAACCTAGTAAAGACAATATTGTTCCGGATGCATTGAGTCATTAGGCTCAGTTTCATACAATATTAGCAATCAGTTTGGATTGGTTGGAGGACGTTTGGGCTTCATATGGAAGTGATCTGTTGGCGAAGGCAATCTTACACCATGTGGAGTTGTCAAAGCAGAACTCTGGTAGCAAAGTAGCAAAAGTTGCTAGCTGCACCAATGCGAAACTTCACTTTTTAGTTCGAGATGGGCTTATATTCTATAAGCAAGAAAGAATGTATCTTCCCTCTAAGGATCTGCAACAATTGTTTCTACGGGAACATCATGATGTTTTGGCAGCGAGACATGGTGGAAAGCGAAAGACTCTGGCTTCATTGAAAAAGGAATTTTTCTGGTTTGGTATGGAAGGTGATGTAGCGGACTATGTCTGTTCCTGCCTTATATACCAACAATATAAGCGCAGAACTGAGAAGCAGGCTAGAAAGTTGCAGTGCCTTCCAGCACTAGCATGGCCATTTCAAAGTGTGACACTTGATTTTGTCACTTGCTTGCCAAAGTCTACGGGTTATGATACTTTGATAGTGGTTGTGAATCAGTTGTCAAAGATTGCACACTTCATTCCCACTGTGGAAACAGTGAATATGAAGCAAGCAGCAAAGCTCTTTTCCCATGTGGGTTCATGGTCTTCCCGAAGAGATGATCTCGAATAGAGATTCAAGATTTACGGGGAAGTTTTGGGGCACATTGTTCCAACTACGTAGTATGGCTTATCATCCTTAAATTAATGGGTAAACCAAACGTGTGAATGCTCAAGTTGAGGATTATCTACAATACTATGTTGCAGCAGAGCAACGCGACTGGGTTGAGCATTTGGACACAGTAGAAATCTGTTATAACAACACATTTCACAGCACTATTAGTTGTTCTCCATGGGAGATGCTGCAAGGGAATGCTCGTGGGGTTCCTCAACAGATTGTTATACCGAAACCAATGTTTGAAGTGTTGGTCTCGACCGTTCAGACTTATGCGGAGCAACTACGCCAAAGTTGGTCTAGAGCTACTAAGGCGATGGGCAAAGCTCAAAATAGGTATCAACGTGATAAGGATCAACATCATCAGGATGTATCCTATCAAGTGGGAGATCAGGTGTGGCTATCTTCCCAGAACTTGAACATGAAGTGAATTTTGTCTCGAAGCTGTTATTGAGATATGTTGGACCCTATTGGGTGTTGAAATGCATTGGTAATGTATCCTATTAGTTGAATCTTCCTGCGGAAATGTCCAATGTTCATAATGTATTTCATGCCAATTTATTGGCTCCTTACATTATGGATGATGCACATCAAGTGGAGATTCGTCCACTACCAGAAGTTGTGGATGGTGAACTTAAATATGAAGTGGAAGCTATTTTGGGTACATGCTGGCTTAAACGTGCCAAATGTTGAAAGTATCTAATTAAGTGGAAAGGTTACCCAATTTATGAATTGACTTAGGAATCTCTTAGTAATCTTACACATGCTCGTGAGCTTGGCATGGCATATGAGATTAGTAATAAAGATTAGCTTTTGTAAATCTTGTAATAAATCTTGCAAATCAATAAAGTAATATATTTCTATAAATCCAAGTTTTGTTTCTCTTGTTTGTTAATACTTGGGTTAGTTTTAGTAGACTGACTTTGGCACTTTGGTGCATCGATTCAATCCATAACCATGGGGATGCCTAAAGCATGTGTTCCTCATGGGTGGGGTGGGGTGGGGGGGGCTGGCTATGGGGGGTTTCAAATGTATAGTAAGGATAGTGCTTAGAATGCAAGTTTGACTATCGCTATCGCTTTTTGTTCTAAGTCTAGCTTAGGTTTAAGTCTAAGTTCCATGCTGCTCTAGTTAGTGGGGTACCCTCCTCCTCACGTTAGGCCATCGATATGCCAAAATTGTGCCAGATACCATTTGACACTATTTTGCGTGCAAGTGCTAGATATAGGGAGCTAGTGATCGTAAGATTGTACTGGACCCTTGTTTTATAGCACAATAGACTTGGAGTTTAGCTCCAAATTCAGGTGCACTACACTATAATCCATTGGTCTCACGCTTCTTGGTGGGCACCATAGGACCCTATAAACAGTTAATGAATGAATGAATGAAAACATTCAATATGCAAGTTGTGAATTTTTGTCAGCTCTCAAATCCCTTAGCATGCAGATGATTTCTTCAGTTATGGTAGGGAGTTTGGAATGCAACTTTGCAACAGATCTCACTATGAAGTCTTTTCTATGAGAAATCAACTATATTGCAAGTATACTGTTAAATTTATGCAACCCTCTGTAAATATTAGTGTACCATTAACTTAATGCAACCCTTATTTCAATTCTCCAAATTCTAGAAGCTAATTTTTAAACTAGTTTCCTGCCTTTATAATTTATAATTATTTTTTCCCACTCTATACAAACTTGATATGACAAATTGTTGTTCTACTTTATAATAAATTCTATATCAACATAACTATATCGATTTATATCTAAATAACAAATCATATCTAGATGAAAAATTTAATATACCATATGACAAAAAATGTAAACTAATGATAAATTATAATTTATTACATAATAAATTATGTTTATAAGAATGATAAATTATATCAACTTGGACCTTTCTTTAGGGTTTATAGCATTCTCTCTACCTACACAATGGCTTCCATTCTATGGATTGGAGGAATGGAACAGTAAGCTTTAAGGGGTAGGATAAGATTTTTTTTTATTTTCAAGAATTTAAGGTTTAGTTTTAAAGTTCCAATGACAAGAACCATATGAATATTCTAAGAATATTTTATGGTTGGGAAGTTGGCTTAGGTTTTTCTCCTTGTTTGTTTCATGGGTACCAAAGTAGCATATTCTTTTGAGGATGGCAGATGAGTAGGATAATAGATCTTGATGAGTATGGTGTTCATGATGAGGGCTATGATGAGGAGGAAGAGACTCTTGATGATGTTGTCGTGCAGTAAAAATCCTAAATTACTGAAGTTTAGAATGACATTAAGGAAGTTAAGGATTCTATTAATCAGGATTTCTTGCTTTGCATAGACCCTCAAGGGTTGAATCAATCTTATGTCTATGATTACCATTAGTATGTCAAACATGTAAAGGATTATGGTATTATGGAATGAAAATCTTTGTTTATGATAGTTAAGAGGTTGATTGTTAATTGGAATCATAGGAAAGTTGTTAATTTCATAACCCTTATAAAGATAAAGTGAAGATTGATTTTTTTTGTGATGAAGTTATAAGTTATGCTTCTTCATGGTGAAAGAACTATATCAAAACTAATTAGAAGCCAATTTCTTGAAGTGATTTGACAAAGGTTTTTTGTGCTTCATTTGTCAAAAAGTTTAAAGAGGTTGATCTTTATATTAGGTAAGGCATTTTGTTTTTGGATGCATATGCTTGCAAGTTCTATAATATTTACCTTAGTCTCACAAGCACCTATATTGAGTTGTTAAAGATGCAATATTTTATCAAAAGTTTAAACTTAGTAAATTCATAGCAGAAGGTTAAAAAGGATTTTCTAGGAACAACTAATGCTATCACTAATACTTAGATCCTTTTGCCAAAATTGCTAGTCAACTTGGTCAACTTTAGTCAATAAAATGGTCTACAGGGTAGTCAACATAATGACTAACCAACCAATGCTTTAAGAAATAATTATTGCTGCATTGTGGCTCAAAGAACGAAAAAGAAGCTTCATTTAGACCAATGGGAGGAAAACAAAGTAAAGGGCAATTATTTTTGTTACCAAAAGGCTAGATATTAAGTCAAATATTATCCTCTCATAAAAGGATTAAAGAATGTTAAAGTGAATATGGTGGAATCCATTGTGGATACAACTTAGGTGTCTACTGTAGTATGGTGAAAGTTATTAACTCTATAGAACTCAATAGTTCTATGTGCAATCAATTTATGGCGGCAAAAAATGGATATTTAGGGTAGTCTGGGTAATATTCCTTTCAATCCAAGTGTTACATATAACTTTTTTAGTATCAAGGTGGTGAATAAACTTGGTTTACCTATGAAAAAGAGCTTAGTAATCTACAAGGTGGTTATGATAGATAGATGTAGCATGTTGTGCTAAGTGAAAAGCATCATCAAGGGTGGCTAGAGCAAGTGCATGCACAAGTCCGACAAAATTTTAATGAAGTGTTGGCCACAACATTTCTAGTTTGATTCGCTCCGATATATTTGACTCCACACGAAACAAAAGGCTTCAGAAACGAATGCCAAATTGCATCACCGACTCAAATGACTCTTGACGAAGACAATGCAATTGTTGGAAGGCATCATTACAATCGTTAGCATGTCCGAATGCGCAGTTGAAAATGTCCAAAAGAACACTCTAATCCCCACGAGTGGCTGCACTCAAACCATTGTACCACTACAGCACCATCCCTTGGAGACACGTGGGAAACTCACACAAATGTTGAGCATCATCCTAAGAATGATATATGGCAATCACCGTGAAGTGATTGAACCAATAGTACACATCATCCTCAAGATTCCCACAAAAGAACTCTGGCTAAATGTAAGGATTAGCATCAAGAGCAGAAGGAACTGTACCATGTGCTGTGAATGCTGCCATCAACTTAGTTTGGTTGTTCAATTGCAATTGTATGGCATCAAGCAATTGCATCAACTATTGCTCTAGAGTTAGAAGAGACTGTTGCTTTGCCATGAAGATAATGAAAAGGAAATAACAAAAGAAGAGAAATGAGAAAAAACTAGAAGGAAAAGGAAATTTAGACAATGGAAAAATTAAATCTAAACCAAAATCCTGAAAGGAAAGAATAAAAGAAAAGAAATGGAAAAAGTTAGATCTAAACAATACAAAAGTTAAATCTAAACCAAAATCCCAAATTTGAGCACTCCTTAAGGACAATAAAAGGTGCTTCTCATCTCTACCAATGTGAATGCTTGGAATATAGAAAGTGAATATAAAAAATGTGCATATCCATTAGCTCAAAAACCCTAGCTTATATACAAAAGTGAGTCCGAATTAAAACCAATCCGACACTACCAAAATCCCACTATGCTATGGTATTATAACTGTACACCTAGACCTCACACCCCTTGGGAAACATTATGTTAAATATTATTGAATATAAAATTTTTAAGCCACCACTGCAACTACCAAGAAAATAGTGTTATCATTACATATATAACTGTTTTTATGATGTTGAAGGATGAAATGGCAAATACAAAAGCATTATAGAGTGATGGTAGCAGGCAAGAATACCAAATTATAAATATGAGACGTTGCATTCTAGCAGCCTCTCCATGGAGAAGATGAGGTAAGGAGGAGTCTCAAGTGGTTTAGTCTCACTCAGAATGTGCCCAAGATGCCCAGTCATCCATCAGCCCGTTTTTGAGGAAGTCACATGGTAGGATAGCTACGATTCAGATTGTTCTAGCACCAGTAGCTGGAACAAGAATCCGGAATCACTGCCAATGCCAGATGAGCATTGCGAAGAACAGGAATTGCCTCTTTTTGTTGTGGAGGATTTTTGGATGAATTAATGATCCATCACAAAGTAAGTTCTTTAGAATGGTTCTTTTAGGGATCTTTAAGCTCTTGTCTGTTTCATAGCGCCGAGCAATATTAAAGAAATTCACAATGTTACGGAAAACAATGTGACTTTTGAGTCCCTCCCATGTATTTGTTAAGAAGTCCTAAAGTCCTTTGGGTAGCAAAAGGATAGATATTACAAAGACAGAGCACGTCCAAGAGGTATTCAATAAAGCATCCATGGTTTCTTTGACACTTTTTTGCTTCTCCAGAGTAAACAAGAGTCCTGTCTCTACTTGGAAATGCCACCTTTGGTGTAATTCTTTCTTCTGCACTAAAGTCGATGCTCATAAAGTATCGGATGTGGTCTCCTATGACAAAATCTCTGATATTCAAGCACTGGAGAGAAAACTTGAAACGCTTGAAGCTAAAAACTTAAGAGTCGAGCTAGTGCCTTGACAAGTCATTGAAGATATGATGAGGAGAATGTAGAAGATTTGAGTGCACAGGAATTAGCCACGGGATTACAAGGAGAAGAGCTCAAAGTTGACATTGATGAGGAGACAGGTGTGGGAATGGGAGTTTTCCGCTCTTTTGCCGTTTTCAAGAACTATCAGTAAATGTTGAAGCGGTTCAAGATTTTCATTTATCCAGACGGTGATTCAAATGCTTACTATCAAACACTATGGAAAATCACAAGCAAGAACACTAGCAAAGGTTATTTCTTCCAAAACCTGAGAGAGAGCAAGTTCATCACAAAAAATCTGAACAAGGCACATTTCTTCTTCATCCACATTTCGTGCCACAAGATGTGAGGAAAAGTATGATGTTTACATTTTCTTCTTCTGATTATCATACCTCAAAATGGAACAAAATGAAGGGCATTTCTTATGAAACGATGGCAGATATTGTCCAGGGCTTGATCGCCAAGTATCCCAGAACATATGGTGCAGATCACGTCTTTGTAACCCGTGGGCAAGAGCCACAAATAAAGTTGCAAACCTGGTGAAGAACTCGATCTGTGTGGTTTGTTCTCCCAGATACAATGGAGACTTCATCCCCAAGCAGGACAAGGACATCTCCATGCCTCAGATTTTGCAACCATTCGCTTTGCCTAGAGGAGGAAACAACGTCAAAAACAGGTACTCTTGATAGTCATTATGCAATTCTTGGTCCTCGCTCTGTGCAGAACAACTCTTGAATTCTGAGCTGGTCATTGAAATTCTAAGATTCGAGTGGTTTTAGCCAAGCTGTGGGAAGATGACAATGTTCTAGCCATCAGTAATAACTGGATGAGCAGAGCCACTGGAGAGCTAGTGTACCAGAAGCAGTTTTGTAGAGCAAGATTTGCATTTGTCCTGGCGGCTACAAGTCAACAGTGCATGTATTATCGACTCTATACATTACGGATACATGCTAGGTCTGTCTTTCTAAGTGCTACTATGTGCTTGCCTGACCTTTCATTTCATGTCACACCAGTGATTCTCTCAGACCATTACGATCTTCCTTTCAATGATGTGCTGGACTGGAAAAGATTTGTGTTTTTTTTTAAGAGAGCGGGACGTCACTGATCTCAAGTCAAAACTCCAGGGAGCAATACTTATCATTGACTCATTCAGGTTTCCTCTCTTTTTCTTGTATGTTCTTATTATTAGTGGTTTGAATGGTATTCACTTTCCAGGCCTTCTGACACTTTCAATTATTGTAGATAACTAGAAGCATAATGAATGATGAATGGATATGTTTAGATATCATTATAGATCTACATATACAATATAAAAAATCATGACCTTGTATTAGATTTATGAGGTGGCAAGACATAACCTCGCTGCATTTGTTATTTTAAGGCAAACAGGGTCTTGGAGATTGGATAGAGAGATGGAAACTTCTAAATTATCTTCTTGGTTCCCTCCTCTTTTGCTCTGCTGTAGGTGTATCACAGCCTGTGAGGTGTGGTCAGAAAAAGCCCTTTGTGCAAGGTGTCACCTTGAGAGGGAGTAGAGATAGATCTCTATGGCTTGGACAAGACGATGGAGAGGAGAGAGCTATAGAGAGAGATTCCTAGTGTTTTGACGATACACTCATATCTGATCAAGCGAGAGATGTAAATGGCAGTGTCTCATGCGCAGCAGCACAGTGCTCCATCACCACACACAGTAGCACCTCGACTCTACAGCCCTGACTCCACAGCGCCATCTCAGCACCTCGTCCCAGCCCAGCATGCAGCGTCACTCTCAGCCCAGCCCACACCTCGCCCAGCATCCAGCCCCCTAGTGATCTCAGTCTAAATGGCAATGAGCACACAGCCACTCAGCATAGCACTCCAACCTCAGCACCTCTGCATATGCTCAACGCTCAGCCTCACCCCTCTCAAACCTCAAACCACTGCACTCAACCCTCTGCACCCTAGCCCCGAAGAGGAAGCACTCTCAACAGCCATATCTGTGGCTCGCACTGGCCTCATCCTTGAATGCTCAGATATTATCATAACTCTTTGTCACAATGACGGTACATATACAATATCAAGGGTAATGACCCTCCTTAACTTACTTGGATCTATAGGTGGCAAGACATGCTATGTAGACTTCTCATGTCTGTGAAGAGAATACATTCCACATGGTGTGTGAGTTGTGGTTAGGGCACTTCACCATGCAGTACAAGAAATGAGAATGATAGGGAAGCTATTTTTTCCTTCTGTTTTGGACACTTGTCTTGTTTTCCAGATTCTTAGAAGCCACTACTGAAGATTGAATAACATTCAATCAACCTTGCCATACTGATTTTAATGGAGATTCACAAAACCGTCTCTTCTACTCAACGGTTCTCTCTTCCTTGGCACGGAGATCCAACAAGCTTCTTGCGTTACTGGCAATACACGAGTTTAAGAGCTGGGACAGAAACCGTCTCACTTCCCAATCCTCGAAAATTTTTCATGCGTCATTCAGGTCACCCTGTCCATAAAGAGACGGGATATGAGAAAACTAATATTGCTTCGGCAAACCAAACACTTGGCATCGTGGGAAACAAAATCCAGAACAGCCACAGACATGGTGTTCCCAAAGATGCTAAGCTGCCTTTTCTCAGGCATCAAACTGATCAAGAGACACACTTCCTGAATCAAAGCATTGTGAGAGTGAACACCACAACTAGCAATCTAGCTAACCTCCAAGCCAAAAGTTTCATCAACATCGTTGTTGGCAAGGTTTCTGTACTGAAAGCCTATGCGGACCTCATCAACTATTATGGCGGTCAGCATCCTCTGTCGCTGGATGTTCTGGACTATAGCTTCAGGATGCGAGCCACATCGAAGCTGGCAGGCGGGACAGTACTTGGTCATCATAGGTTCAGACGCCAAACAATAGTGAGACTCTTGAGCTATTACCGGATGCTGAAGACATTGAAGCAGCTCTGGGCATGTTTGTCAGTTCATCAGAGGTTGAAGCCATAGTGGCTTTGCTCAGAAAATACAGGGAATATGGGGTGGTCGTGGCTTCATGATATAGCGAGGATGAGATGATTGAGCTGGACGCCACATATGCAGTTGAGGGAGGAGACTACTGCACGCAGTTCATAAATTTCAGATCCTAGATAGGGTCTCTGGTGCCTTATGTCCCATAGGCCATAGAATATTCTTGGAATATTTTTGTGGTTCATGTTATTTTCATCACTACAAACAGGAGCTTTTAAGAGCTTAAATGAGCCTCACATGAAGGGACTCTAAGGAAATATAGCCATGAAGAAAAAATGTGCAAACGCCAACATTAATATTATGACAAATGACCATGAAAAAAAGAAAGCAATACAGCTTTCTGATATGACAATATGGTTATGGAAACAAGAGAATGAGAATAAATCATATAGTAATATAGCTATAGAATTTAATTTTCCCCTTCCTCAATAATGTCATCTAAGTTAAAATCAAAACTCAAAAACACTCTCTTTATGTTATTCTCAGTTTTCTATGTAGCTTTGTCCATAAAATAACTATTCCATTGAATTAAAAACTCTTTTGTCTTTTGGTGTATTTTCACCAATCTTTGAGCAATAATATTGGCTAGACCAACCTTCTTAGCATCAATCTCTGAGACTTGGATGATGGATTAATCCATGACATCACCAAAGTGTAAATATACTTTAAGCTTATTCATATGGAATGTTAGATGAATTTTTGAATTAGTTGGCAAGTACAAAGTGTATGCAAAATCCCCCACACGCTGTAAAATTGTCCAAGGCCCACAATACCATGAAAAACAACTTAGCCCTACCACCTCCTTACAAAGACCACTGTACATTTAATATCTTAAGGAAAACTTTATCACCAACTTTATACTCTTGATAATGATTACGCTCATCAACCAATATTTTGCTTAGATCTTAAACTTGCCTCATATTCAACTTTACCAACTTAAACTTGTTTTATATATCCTCTAGGAAATCACATGCATGAGGTACCCAAACCAAAGCTAAACTTAAGCTTATAAGAGACTTAGGCTCATAGCTATACATCACTATAAATGGAGACATACCAATAGCCAATTGATGAGCGTTATTGTGAATAAATTGAAGTAAAGACAAATATATCTCCTATACTTTCTATTGAAGTTTCTCACAAAAGACCTTAGCATATCTTCCAACAACTATTTGCCTATTTGATTTTGGATGCTCACCAATATTCATACTCAGCTTAGTCTTTAGCTTCTCAAAGACTATTTGCTAAAACTTGGATATGAACTTGGGATCCTGATCATTCACAATATCACCTGGCAAACCATAGAGATTAAATAATTAATTTACAAACAACTAAGCAAGTTCAGAAGCTTTAATAATTATTTTCACTAGGAAGAAGTGAGCCATCTTTGTCAAATGATTCACAACAACCCAAATAACATCATTTATTTGAAAGGTCTAAAGTAAACCAATGGTAAAATCCATTGAGATGCTATCCCAATTATTCTCGAATACACAAAGGAGGATAAAGGTTAGTGAACTTTTGCTGATCAACTTTAACCACTAGGTAGGTCAAACAATTACATATGTACTTCTCAATATCTGACTTCATCCCAAGAAAAAAAAAAAAAAAGCCTCTTCACTAACACATACATCCTTAGTACCCTTGGATGCTCAATACTTGATACATCATGACACTCAACCAAAACATGTTTGATGAGTTTGCCAACATGAGGAACCACCACACATCCTTTTTCCATTAGGATTCTATCTCGTATCCCAAATGATGCAAATTTGTCACCTTTCAAGTGTTTATAAGTAACTAAAAAGAACAACTCAAGAAACGATCCATAGGGGTTTAAATATAAAAAGGAAAGAGTTTATGAACAAGAGTGCATCCCTTTTTTTTTCAATTGATTAAAGGTTTTAGAATACTTAATGCTATACATCCTTGAATTTGAATAGTATTGGGCTTGGTGACTTCCTGGGAAGTCCAAATTCATGAGCCCCTCAACAAAACATTCATATAAATATCATTGAATATCACTGAATATTAGTGATAAAAGAGTAAAAGTCAACAAACTCCTTAAACTCACAATTTAAGAAGCTTAGAACTTATTATCCCATATAATACATTAAGCACTTTATTATCACTTCCATTTATACTAGATGCTATTAATCATCTTTTGCAAGAACTCTTACTAATGAGTAAGGCACTTGCTGATGAGTAAGGCAGCTCCAAAAATCCTTTTAACAACTAAAGTATTGGAAAGATTGAAGATTTAAATTTACATGGAAGTTCAATCCATACAAATAATGTCACCATTCCTTTATACCAGCAATCATGGCATACAACTCCTTATCTCAAGTATGCCAATTCTACTCTATAGCATTAAGCTTATAGTTTATATACACAAAAGGATGCCTAACTTGAAGCAATATGAGCCCAATAGCAATGTCACTCACATTTGTCTCGACTATAAGAGGCTTTTCAAGATCAAAAATCTTCAACATGGGAGCAAAAACATAACACTACTTCAAACATTGAAATGCCACTTCACACTTCTCATACCAACCATAAATAGTAGCATTTTTTGATGTGTTCTAGAGAAGATTAGTTAAAGGAGTAACTATCTTTAAGAAAACCTTCACAAATCATAAGAAAACTCCAACTATACCTAGGAAACTACAAAGATCATGCACTATCAAAGGTATACACTAATTAACCATAATTTGGATCTTTGGGGGATCAACTTTTACACCATGCACTAAAATTAAATGTTTGAGATATTTAATCTCCTCCAAGAAAAACTCACACTTGGATAATTTCAAGTTTGCTGAGGAGAATTGAGTTCAATTGTGTCCTGTGAAAGATGGACTCGGTCTGGGGTGACTATGTCATCAAGCTCCATAAGAGAGAGTTGGTCCCATGCAAGAAATGAATTGAGGAGCCCTTCCTCTATCAAGAAACACTCCGAAAAGCTGGATATGGGAGCCCGTACCCTATAAGCCCCGCCCTCAAATAAAGAGGGCCTGTCTAGAGGCTCGGCCTTACTCTCAAATAAAGAGAGTGAAGCTGAGAGATGTCTCGGGCTACCTGACTCACCTCCAACTGTGTTAATCGCATTGCATGAGAAAACATCTGCCATATAGATGGTTGACGCCACTGCCAACTCAGGAAAAACCTCTGTGAGGTCGGGAGGAAAGTATGGTGTGGAGGCTATCTTAGTCCAAGCTTGTTGGGCTTGCTAAGAAAGAACTCTGTTGTGGTTGTTGACAAAGGTGGCACTATGGGTTCCATCGCTAATTTCCATCTTGCTTTGTGCGCTGTCAATGGTGCAATAGGCTGTGACTTGCCATGAGTGGCCAAGGATGATAGAGTCCTTCAAAGAGGATGTTCCAAGACGTTGGTAGTCAACCATGAGGAAATCCACCTCAGAAACAACACCCTGCACAGAGACCTTGACATCACAGCAAATTCCCGCTGGAGGAATGGTATGGTTGGCAAAGGTTTTGAGCATGATGGAGGAGCTCTCAGTGATCTATAGCTATGCTGAAAGGGCAGCTTTAAGAGAGATAATGTTGCTTCCAGAACCAGAGTCAACCAAAGCATCCATCCTACAAGAGGAAGTACCGATCTGCACCGGGATGAAGAACAGACCAGGATCTCCTCCATATCTTGTCATATCGACAATGTGCACCTCTTGAGGAGTCTTCTTGAGAGTGCTCTCTGGTGTTCCTGACCGTGCAAACTCCTCCAAACGCTGGCCGAATCCTAGGACAAGACACAACATATCTCAGAGCGAAAAGGTGATAGGAGTGTCAACCAGTTGTTGAAGAACCAGCTCCAGAATAGGAGTAGCTGTTGGTGAGATCTCAGGAGGAGGAGAGAGAAGTGACTTGAAGGGGAGTTTACAAGCTACCCTCTATGTCACTGGGCCTAATGCTAACGGAGATTCGCTCTTAACCAGTGCTGGGGGATCTGTGGCAGACTGAGTGGCTACCTTCTTCCTCGCTTGGGCTCGAGTGGCTGCGGTTTGCTACTATTGCTTATAGAGTTCCTCGACTACCAAAATTGTGTTGACCGATGAGGCTGGTGCCTTGCCTTTGCTTGAGGAAGGGGCTGCCTCAATTGCTTGTCGCTCCAATTTCTCCTAATATGTCTCTGGACCCCGAGACGATGTGGAATTATCAGCGAAGGGATGTTGTTGGACACGTTGAGAAGATGGAGGCTGAAGCTCTGGGTGAAGCTTGAAGTAGTGCTGTGTGTTGTGTGTGTTCATCTCGTAGTGAGTGCACCAACGAGACTTAAATCTGCGTTCCTGAGCTGTAGCGGCCTCTTTCCTGGACTCCACCAGCTCCTGGAGCAATTTGTCATGGTGTGATTGCTGTTGAAGAATGATCTCCTGCAGCTGCCGCATCTCATTGGCAAAGTTCTCAAGAGCCGGAGGTGTATGTTCAATAGCGACAGGCTTTGATGTGGATGGGTGAATAGATGCACAAGGTGACTCTGACGGGATGATGGCTTGGTCGAAATCAACTCTAGCAATCCCCAAGTTGACCAAAAGCTCTCTTTCTAGCTTTGTGGCAAACAAAAATGCCTCGCGGCAAGAGCTGAATGTCTTCTTAAGAAGTTTCCGCTGCAAGTTCCCATGCAGACCCGCTGTGAATGTTGTGATCCCCTGTTGCTCATCGTGGACTACTCGGCGATCCCAACACTGCTTCCAGTAAGCTCGAAACCATGTGATGTAGTCAGGAACAGATTCGTGAGCACTCTGCTGGAACGAAAAGAGGTCGACAAGTAGCCGATTTGTGGGTTTTTCTTCAACGAAGTGTTCTCTGAAAGAAGCAAGTAGTGTTTGGAAGTCTGTCCGGTCCTCTGGGAGGAGAGAATCTGCCCAAGTTGCTGCTTTGCCTTCGAGAGACTGCAGGAAGTCGCGGCACATACGATCATCGTTGATGATCATGTTTGTGGTGCAGTAGTAATCAAAGCGACTAATATGTGATGTTGGAGAGACTGTTCCAACACCTGAGAAGACCAGCAGATCACTCCCCTTCTGCAGAATATGGAGTTGAGGTTGAGCTAAAGGTGGCTATGCCATAGCTCGTAGATCTAAGTCACTAGAATCTGTCAAGGATGAAGAGGACTCGGCCTGAGAAGGTGCAATGTTGTACCTAAGTTGCCTTTGGATGTTAGAAAGTTTACTCCGTACCTTAGGGCCTTGAGGTATGGTGAAAGGGTGCCAATTTGTCGTACGTCTAGTTTGTACCGGCATCAAATACCCTGAACACTGCAAATGCTCGGTCAAGGCAATTGGGTTGACAGGAGCAAGAAGACTGTAGGCTAGTGCTCAAATTGCTCAAAATGCCTTTGACCTGTAGGGTAACCACCGGAGTAGCCACTGGGGTAGCCGCTAGAGCAGCCGCTAGTTGGTAACCGGGGTAGCCGCTAGAGTAGCCGGTAGCCGGTAACTAAGGACCTGTGACCTGTAACTGGTAACCCTTGCTTTCGCTCCTACCCCTGCGCTTGCTCCAACACCAACTCCTATCCTTGTGCCTATTCCTATTGTCCCTGTTCCTACGCCAACTCTTGTTCTTGCTCCTCTTGTTCTTGTTCCTACGGTTACTTGTTCCTTGAAGATTGCTTCGTTCCCAAGGAACCCCCAACAAAGTGTAACCCAAAAGAGAAAAATGAGTCCTCTAGTCTTGACCCTTCTCCATTTTGACTGTTGGTGGGCTCATTGGAAAGGGCTCAGCCCCATCTACCCTCTATTGTAGGAATGTGGGAAGAAGCTGCCCCAATATCCCCTGAAATCCACGAAGAGGTAGCCCAGAACGCCAACATTGTGGAAAAACATGTGCATGTCCATGATGTAGATTGATACTGAGGTGCCATTTATATTTTTGGAAAGCCTAGGACCAAGAGCACCTCTAGAAACAAACGGCAGCCAAAACAAAGCCCGAAGGAACACGAATTCCTACTACAAAAATGACCCAACTTGGCCAGAGAAGGAAATCCTTTTGCATGCCGTCAATTCGCCCAAATCTAGTGCCAAGAACCACCACTACTCATAGATCTAGGCCAGATCTACAAGCCCAAATGCACTACCTTGAGAAATTTGGCTGAAGATTCAGGTGAGAAAGTGAAAACCCCAAAATGGTCATCCAACCGAGCCAAGAAACGTTGTATCTCTTCAAATACTGCACGGCTTGATGAGCGCTATACCTTGCTGAAAAGAGGAGCTCTAGACCTATCCAACACACCCAAGATCAAAGAAACCCACCATAAGACGAACAAGGAATTCCTTCCGAAAGTCTGCGACCAAAAGAAAAGAGAGAAATGACACTTCAAAAAGTGCTGTGCATCACGCCGGGTTCACCATTTGTTGGGGGAAGGAAGGGCGCCTCCCCCAACGCTCGCTCAAACATGAGAAATGCTTTATTGCTCTCTGCCAAAAATGCCCCCTTTGCCCTTGTGAGGCAAGGGTTTTATACAAGGAAGATGGGGAATATTTTGAGGACCAGAATATTCCCTTTATCTCTCTCACTCTCTCCGTGGCCACACCCTAACACCCCATTTATCCCCCAAAGTTCCAAGGATCCACGATGACAGTATATCCAAATCTTATCCCATGATCACATGTGCTACAACAACCTTCATAAGTTTTATTCCAGGCTTGGGGACTTGTTAACCCCGAGAATGACATCCATGCCACTCAACCTTTGCACTTGGTCCAAGTGCTCCACATGTCTGATCCCATGACCAACACTCCAAGGTACCACCTACATATCAGCCTATTACGCTAAGGCCATGCCCATTCACCTTGGTCACACTGGTGGTCTAACACTACTTGCATTGCAATCCCATCTCTCAAAGATTGAGCCACCCGTCCATGAGTGATCATCCTAGATCCACTCCTTAGCATCTTTAGGATGTTCGCAGACATGAGGAATGGCTTTCCCCAATGTCTCTTTTTTAGTCCCCACTTAGTCCCTTTCTGTCCATGGCTGTATTCGCCAACACTGCCACTAGATCAAAGTTCACATGTCCGACCACTAAGTCCCCTTGTTCTCTATGACTTCCTTGTCATGCGACCACATCCTTGGTCACTACTCTAGAGGACTGCTTGTAAGTCAACTTTCATTTCAACTGCAT
>NW_003314294.1:1358559-1384631 GCF_000143415.4 Selaginella moellendorffii | reverse complement strand
CTCCACCACCCATAGAAGAAGTTCGATACCCACATCGAACGTCTCTTTTTTTTTTTTTTTTTATCCTACGACTTGTTGACCATGTCTCCGGGGGCATCCCCCCACTTAGCGGTGTGCCTAAGTTAGCCTCCCTAGCTAAGAGCCCATGACAACGGAATATAGGTGTCTCTATACTCCTCACCTCACCATGCCCTAGTATGGGGTCAGGATTTGAACCCAGCCTTGCTTTACTAGGGGGTTGGGACTCAAACCCAACCTCTGTAGAATACGTCTACGGATTCAACATCCCCGCAGGGAGTCAGACATAGTTCCCTACGCTTGGTCGACCTAGCTAACCCATGCTAATTAGCTTATATTTGGCACACCTTCGGGTCCTAACATATGCCATTGCTCAACTTTCTGCTGTGAATGCCTCCACTACGGGTAACTCTCCATGATACTCGGCCACATCAAGTTCCACAGGACCTTCAATAGCTCACCCATTGATGACTTCCCATGGACTCACCTCGATGCTCGAATGTGGTGAGTTGTTATAACACATTTCCACAAGTCCCAAATGACTTACCCAATTGGTCTGATCTCCCGAGACATAGCATCGCAAATAATCCTCCAGTTGCCTATTCACCCTTTTCGTTTGTTTGTCTGTTAAGAAGTGTTAGTGATATCAAACTTGACTTAATACCCATTACCTGTCTGTGGGTGATAGGCTGTGCTGAATTTCAACTTGGTGCGATACTGTTCCAGGAGTGTTCTCCAGAACCTACTGGTGAAAATTTTATCTTGATCTAAGATTATCTCTTCTGGCCTTCTTCGCACTCGTACCACTTATTCGAAGAATAGCTTCGCCACACCTTCCACATCCACTTCCGTTGTGGTGGGTATGAAATGTGCCATCTTCGAAAATCGATCCACCGCCATGAATATCGCATCGAACCCCTCACTTGGGGGGAGTCTCGTGATGAAGTCCATCGTAAGACATTTCCACGGACGATCTGGAATTGGGATGCTTTGTAACAAGCCCCCACTAGCCTTAGTCACGGCTTTGACCTGCTGACATGTTGGGCATGTCTTTACATAGTCTTGAACGTCTTTAGCCATATCTGGCCGGTGGTACTTCCTTTTGAGTAAGCCCATCGTTTTGGGCACTTTGCCGTGTCCCGCAAGAGGTCCGTCATGACACTCTTCTAAGGTTACCTTCCTTAGTTCCCCTTCTAGAACATACACCCTCGTTTGCTTATAATATATGAGTCCGTTGCATTCTACATAGCTCGTTTTCTCTTCCATTGGCAGCTCACCTCTCTGATGAGCTTCTTGTGCCTCTAGAGTCCTCAGCAACACTTCTTGTGCTAGACCATCGTTATTGTATGCAGTCTACACATCGTCCCAAAAGGTTGTTGTCGCGCTGGATATCGCCAACTTCAAGCTCTCTTTTCGACTTAGCGCATCTGCCACGATGTTAGCGCATCTGCCATGATGTTGCTCTTCCTAGGCTTGTACAGAATCTCGCAATCAAACTCGGCCAAAGTATTGGCCCACTGACCTTGTTTCCCTCTCAGGTCGGGTTATGACAAGAAGTGTTTCGTTGCCACATTGTCCATGTAAACCTTGAAGTGTCTCCCAAGGTAGTGTTGCCACTCCTTGAGCGCCTTGACCACCGCAAACAATTCTTTCTCATGGGCAGGCCACTTCCATTGAGCTTTGTCCAACTTCTTCGAGAAGAACGCTACTGGATGGTTGTCTTACTTCAAAATTGCGCCCAACGCAAGGTTTAAAGCATCCATTTCTACCTCAAAGTCCTTACCAAAGTCTGGTAATGCCAACACGGGAGCCTTCCTCAACTTCCCCTTGAGGTGGACGAATGCCGCCTCGCATTCTACCATCTTCTCTTTTCCTGTTTGGTCCGTTAAGGGCAGAGCTACTCTCGAATAGTGTCTGATAAACTTTCGATAGTAGTTGCATAGCCCCAAGAATGCCCTTAACTCATGTACATTCGATGGTCGCTCCCATTCCTGGATCGCTTGGACCTTCTCCGGGTCCACCTTGAGCTCGTCTTGGCCCACCACATGCCCGAGAAACTTTACCTCTTGTTGAGCAAAGTCACATTTGCTCTCTTTAGTATACAGATGGTATTCTCTTAGTTTCTCAAACACCTTCATTAAGTGTTTGGCATGCTCTTCTAGCATTTCACTATAGATCAGGATGTTGTCAATATAGACAACCACAAAGTGATCCAGATAGGGTACAAAGATATGGTTCATCAACATCGAAAACGTTGCCGGCGCATTATATAGCCCAAAGGGCATCATCAGAAACTCGAAGCTCCCATACCTCGTTCAACAGGTTGTCTTCTCGACATCTTCCTCTGTTACC
This sequence comes from Selaginella moellendorffii, assembly GCF_000143415.4. Taxonomy (NCBI): domain Eukaryota; kingdom Viridiplantae; phylum Streptophyta; class Lycopodiopsida; order Selaginellales; family Selaginellaceae; genus Selaginella; species Selaginella moellendorffii. The sequence continues at coordinate 1,382,261 of NW_003314294.1, read as the reverse complement.
TTGATCTGGTAGTATCCTGACCTTATGTCAATTCTCGAGAAGTATTTTGCCTTTCCTAACCTATCGAATAGGTCCTCAATCTTTGGCAAAGGGTACTTGTTCTTCTTTGTATACTTGTTGAGCAATTGATAGTCTATGCACATCGCATAGATCCATCTTTCTTTTTCACAAATAGCACTGGCGCCTCATATGGCGACTTGCTCAACCTAATATACCCTTTGTCCACCAACTCTTTTAGTTGGTGCTTGAGCTCCTTGAGTTCTTTTTCGTTCAAACGATAGGGGGGATGAACCACCGCTTCAACACCCTCGATTAACTCAATCTTATGTTCTATCAGTCGTGCGGGGGGGAACCCCGCCGATAGCTCCTCCGGCATGGTATCCTGGAATTGGTTCAGCACCCACTATATCACTAAAGGTACTTCTTCTGTTCCTATCTTTTTGTCACTCCTCACTGAGAGTAAGCACAAAAATGCTACTTTGGTCCCTTTAGTGAGTTGTCCTCTCATGGACACCAGGTTTAAGCACGAATCTTTGGCCTTCTATTACCCTACCTTTAGATCCTAGGCCTCCACCCTGGATCTTCTTCCTTGGGCATTCGCTAGTACCACAAGGTTTCTACCTTGTCCATGCAGGGCCACCATGAACTGATTAAACCAATCCATTCCGAAGATTACGTCAAATCCCACCATGTCCAACACAGTGAAATCCATGTCTACTTTCCAAGTCCCTATTTCGACTCTCGCTTGTCGAAGTACTTCATCGGTGCTTTGGCTACCTTGAATAAACTCTATAGTCCTTGGTTTGCCCAGCTGCTGCACCGTTAGTCCGGCTTTCCGGACTATGTCTCCAACCACAAAATTATCCGAAGCACCCGTGTCAATAAAGATATTAACAAAGCTACCTTCGAACTTCCCTCAGAGGGCTAGTAAATGTCGCGAACAACTCTCTACCAAAGTTGCTCGTGTAATGAGTAACTTTGAGCTAGGGACTGGATCACATACTTCAGTTTGGATTTCACCTAACTTAATGGTTATATTGGCTCTGGCCTTCTTCGGGTAGGGACATTCTCTTGAAAAGTGTCCCGCCTCACCGCAGTTGTAGCATACGTTGTTTCCCACGTTGCTAAATAATTTGACCTTCTTATCCGTGGGTTTGTCTCTTTTTGCTTGACTCCCCCATATACTTACTCGCTGGCCACCGGATTTGCCTTTCCGGAACCCCAAGGACTCATTCTTAGAGAAACTCTTCTTGAATTTCCCTTTGCTATATGTTCCCCTTGGTTTGGCCCCTTTGCTAAACGTGGACCCCGACCCCATCGTGTTCCCCTTTCGCAAGTTATTGTTGAAATTCACCTTGATAGCCGCATCCAATGCTTCCTTGTAATTGGTCGGGTTCCACTGCATCACCTCGCCGCGAGCCCAGGTTTGCAAGCCCGATATGAAGGCATGGAACGCATCCATATCCCCCATTTCCGTGATAAGTATCCTCTTTGTCATAAACCCATTCACATACTCCTGAATGGTTCCAGTCTACTTCAGCCTACTCAACTCGTCTCTTAGATGCAGAGTAGCATTCGGAGGAACGTAAGTCACGCAGATCCTTGCCTTCATCATGTCCTAAGTGGCCACCGGTCCTTCGTTGGCCTCTATTGTTTTCCACCAAGACTTGGCATTATCTGCCAAGTATGGTTTTGCACATGGGACCTTCTCCAAGCTCGGTAACCGCAACACTCGGAAGTAGTCCTCCATATCGTAAAACCAATCCTCCACCACCTTATACTCGTTCACTCCCTTAAAGACCAATGGGGGCTTTGGTTTGTACTTGTGAACTACTTGTGGGACTGATTCCACTTCGGTTTGTTTGACATTACTTGGTTTTGCCTTAGTCCCTGCCAAAGGGTCCGCACCTTCTACGCTGCCAGCATCCTCAGTCTTTTGCCTTTTCTTCCACTTCTTGTCACGCTTTAGTTTGCGCACGAGAGTCTTTAGTAGGGCATTGGTCTGTGCCAATTGTCCTTCTAGAACGTCCAATCAAGCCTTGGACGACCGAACCTCACCACTAGACTCCTATTTGGAAGTTTCCTCACTGGAGTCCTCCTCATGCAAGGATTCCTCATCCATAGCCTCTTGTTTGACTGGAGGTTCCAGCTCTGGAGAAGGTTTCGTCTTTGCCTTGGTTTGTTTTTGCCCTACCTTTGCCATCTCCCAGCAATCCGTCTCTATCCTTCACTAAAACTGAGGAAAAGGCTCCGATACCAAATTGTAAGCCACAAATTTTTCCCTTCCAATTTGCCAGCTTACCTCGTCTATCTGTCCAACACTGCCTTAGCTTTTGCTAAGTTCCCTCTCCAAGGTTCCCTCCTATGGTACCAGCTCCTACTTGGTCCTCCTTGGTTTCAGCTACTTACTGCACGAGCAACGGAGTGTTAGCCATCTATCCACGGATTCCCAAATCTCTCCCAATACCCCTTCCCGGGTTAGACTGGACTTAAGGTTCAGCTACACTCCCTGCAGGCATAAGCAGCTAAGCACACCAAGCCTCCAAATTCTTAACACCCCTTGGTACCACAAGACTTGATCATGGGACACTCTAAATCCCAAGTCTTGGGTGCAACACTTGCTTTGGGATGCCGGGGCGAAACACCGTGGCCTAATGGTCCGGTATGGGTACCTCTACCCCCCCACTTCCCTCCTGAAGGAAGGCCCAAGCCCCTAAGAAGGGCGAGGACCAATAAGCTGTATGGTACTCAAGTAGGGCACCACTCCACTTGAGCCGGGACCACCGCAGTCGGTTTCCCTTTCGAGAGTGGGAGCTGCTCTTGAGCACTTCCTGGGGTAGCCCCTCTGGCACCACCCAAGTCCCTGCTCACTCCCACCCAAGGCCCCTTGGCCCCAGTTTCAACCTTAATGTAAGCCACAAATTTTTCCTTTCCAATTTGCCAGCTTACCTCTACTATCCGTCCAACACTGACTTGGCTTTTGCTAAGTCCCCTTGCCAAGGTTCTCGCCTATAGTACCAGCTCCTACTTGGTTTCAGCTACTCACTACACGAGCAACGGAGTGTTAGCCATCCTTCCACGGATTCCCAATTCACTCCCAATCCCCCTCCCCGGGTTAGACTGGACTTAAGGTTCGGCTACACTCCCCACAAGCACAAGCAGCCAAGCACACCAAGCTTCCAGGTTCCTAACACCCCTTGGTACCACAAGACTTGATCATGGGACCCTCTAAATCCCAAGTCTTGAGTGCAACACTTGCTTCGGGACACCGAGGCGAAACACCGTGGCCTAGCGGCCCGGTATGGGTACCTCTCGCCCCCCACTTCCATCCCGAAGGAAGGCCCAAGCCCCTAGGAAGGGTGAGGACCAATGAGCCGCATGGTACTCAAGTGGGGCACCACTCCACATGAGCCAGGAGCACCGCAATCGGTTTCCCTTTCGGGAGTGGGAGCTGCTCTTGAGCACTTCCTTGGATGGCCCCTCCGGCACCAACCAAGTCCATGCTCACTCCCACCCAAGGCCCCTCGATCCCAGTCCCAACCTCAAGTCAGTTTGGGAGCCCCACTGGAGAGTCCCTTCTAAACTGGTTCCTGGACCTCACTATCCCTACTATACTTTTGGAACCCCCTGCAGCCCCCCCCCCCGGGAGACGCACGCTTTGGGCTTTCACCCCTTGACCCGTATTAGTATTTGGACTTAGTCTCTGGCTCGATCTCGGACCCGATTTCGGATCCGACTTCGGATTCGGTTTCAGACTCGATCTCGGACTCGATCTCGGACCCGATCTCAGACCCGACCTCGGACTCGACCTCGGACTCGGTCTCGGACCCGATTTCGGATCTCGGACTCCGTCTCAAACTCGGTCTCGAACTCGGACTCGAACTCGGTCCCCGAGTCGGTCTCGGACTCGATTCCGGACTCGATCTCGAACTCGGTCCTAGAGTCGGTCTTGGACTCGATCTTCGACTTGGTCCCATCCGATGAACTCTTTGTCATTTTGGTCATGCTTTCGGGGTTCCTTTAGCCTACGACACCTTAGCGAGTTGGTTCCTTACAACTCCACCACCCATAGAAGAAGTTCGATGCCCACATCGAACGTCTCGTTTTATCCTACGACTTGTTGACCATGTCTCCGGGGGCATCCCCCCACTTAGCGGTGTGCTTAAGTTAGCCTCCCCGGCCAAGAGCCCATGACAACGGAATATAGGTGTCCCTATACTCCTCACCTCACCACGCCCTAGTATAGGGTCGGGACTTGAACCCAGCCTTGCTTTACTAGGGGGTTGGGACTCGAACCCAACCTCCGTAGAATACGTCTACGGATTCGACATCCCCACAGGGAGTCGGGCGTAGCTCCCTACGCCTGGTCGACTTAGCTAACCCATGCTAATTAGCTTACCTTCGGCGCGCCTTCGGGTCCCAACACATGCCACTTGCTCAACTTTGCAAATTGATATTTTTTAATTGAACTTTGCATAAGTACATAGAGTTCTGCCTTGCAGAAATTCCTCCACTAGATCTCGCGCGTTCGCTAGGTTCTCCTCTGGTTCCCATGTTGCTTCGCAGTGTGGAAATCCTTTCCACTTCACATGGAACTCTCTCACCTCGCGTCCTTGTCGCTTGCTCTTGCGCGCATTGAGGATGGCCTCGACTTCGTATTCCTCTTCCCCTTGGATAACCTCAGGTAAAGGTCTTACTTGGTCCTTGCAAGGCGGATCCTCAAAGTACGGCTTGAGTAAGTTCACGTGGAACACTAGGTGCATCTTCCCCATCTCTCGAGGAAGTCGGAGTTGGTAAGCCACTTTACTGATTCGTGCCTCAATCTCGTAAGGCCCCGCGAACCTGCTTAAGGAACTCAAGATCAATTCATTTACAGGAATACATGCATTTTTACCTTTGGGTCAACTTTCGGCTGATCCCACTTGGTAGCTTGAGGTTCTTGGTGTTCAGCCACACCTTCTCCCCAGCTTGGAACTCTACATCCCGGCGCTTTAGGTTCGCGTACTTGGTTTGCCTTTGTTGAGCCCGTTCCAAGGAATCCCTCACTAGATTCCAAATGTTGAGTCTTTCCGCCGTGAATGCCTCCACTGTGGGTAGCTCTCCATGATACTCGGCCACGCCGAGTTCCACAGGACCTTCAATAGCTCGCCCATTGATGACTTCCCATGGACTCACCCCGATACTCGAATGTGGTGAGTTGTTATAACACATTTCCGCAAGTCCCAAATGACTTACCCAATCGGTCTGGTCTCCCGAGACATAGCATCGCAAATAATCCTCCAGCTGCCTATTCACCCTTTCCGTTTGTCCGTCTGTCAAGAAGTGTTAGGACCACCAAACTTGACTTAATACCCCATACCTGTCTGTGGGTGATAGGCTGTGCTGAATTTCAACTTGGTGCGATACTGTTCCAGGAGGGTCCTCTAGAACCTACTAGTGAAGATCTTATCTCGATCTGAGATAATCTCTTCTGGCCTTCCCCGCACTCGAACCACTTGTTCAAAGAACAGCTTCGCCACACCTTCCGCATCCACCTCCGTTGTGGTGGGTATGAAATGTGCCATCTTTGAAAATCAATCCACCACCACGAATATCGCACCGAACCCCTCGCTTGGGGGTAGTCCCGTGATGAAGTCCATCGTAAGACATTTCCACGGACGATCTGGAATTGGGATGCTTTGCAACAAGCCCCCACTAGCCTTAGTCACGGCTTTGACCTGCTGACATGTTGGACATGTCTTTATATAGTCTTGGACGTCCTTAGCCATATCTGGCCAATGGTACTTTCTCTTGAGTAAGCCCATCGTTTTGGGCACTCCGCCGTGTCCCGCAAGAGGTCCGTCATGACACTCTTCTAAGGCTACCTTCCTTAGTCCCCCTTCGGGGACATACACCCTCGTTTGCTTGTAATAAATGAGTCCGTTGCGTTCCGCATAGCCCGTTTTCTCTTCCGTTGGCAGCTCACCTCTCTGGTGAGCTTCCCGCGCCTCCAGATTCCTCAACAACACTTCTTGTGCTAGACCATCATTCTCATATGCTGTCCGCACATCGTCCCAGAAGGTTGCTGTTGTGCTGGAGATCGCCAACCTCAAGCTCGCTTTTTGACTTAGCGCATCTGCCACGATGTTGCTCTTCCCAGGCTTGTACAGAATCTCGCAATCAAACTCGGCCAAGGCATTGGCCCACCGACCTTGTTTCCCTCTCAGGTCGGGTTGTGACAAGAAGTGTTTCGTTGCCACATTGTCCGTGTAAACCTTGAAGTGTTTCCCAAGGTAGTGTCGCCACTCCTTGAGCGCCTTGACCACCTCAAAAAATTCCTTCTCGTGGGCAGGCCACTTCCGTTGAGCCTTGTCCAGCTTCTTCGAGAAGAACGCTACTGGATGGTTGTCTTGCTTCAAAACTGCGCCCAACGCAAAGTCCGAAGCATCCGTGTCTACCTCAAAGTCCTTACCAAAGTCTGGTAATGCCAACACCGGAGCCTTACTCAACTTCCCTTTGAGGTGGACGAATGCCGCCTCGCATTCCGCTGTCCATACCATCTTCCCTTTTCCTGTTTGATCCGTTAAGGGCAGGGCTACTCTCGAATAGTGTCTGATAAACTTTCGATAGTAGTTGCATAGCCCCAAGAACGCCCTCAACTCATATACATTCGATGGTCGCTCCCATTCCTGGATCGCTTGGACCTTCTCCAGGTCCACCTTGAGCCCGTCCTGGCCCACCACATGCCCGAGAAACTTTACCTCTTGTTGAGCAAAGTCACATTTGCTCTCTTTAGCATACAGTTTATGTTCCCTTAGTTTCTCAAACACCTTCGCCAAGTGTTCGGCATGCTCCTCTAGCGTTTTGCTATAGATCAGGATGTCGTCAATGTAGACGACCACGAAGTGATCTAGATAGGGTACAAAGATGTGGTTCATCAACGCCGAAAACGTTGCCGGCGCATTGCACAGCCCAAAGGGCATCACCAGAAACTCAAAGCTCCCATACCTCGTTCAACAGGTTGTCTTCTCGACATCTTCCTCAGCTACCCTGATCTGGTAGTATCCTGACCTTAGGTCAATCCTCGAGAAGTATTTTGCCTTTCCCAACCTATCGAACAGGTCCTCGATCCTTGGCAAAGGGTACTTGTTCTTCTTGGTATACTTGTTGAGCAACCGGTAGTCTATGCACATGCGCATAGATCCATCTTTCTTTTTCACAAATAGCACCGGCGCCCCATACGGCGACTTGCTCAACCTAACATACCCTTTGTCCACCAACTCCTCTAGTTGGCTCTTGAGCTCCTTGAGTTCTTTTTCGTTCAATCGATAGGGTGGACGAACCACCGCCTCAGCACCCTCGACCAGCTCAATCTTATGTTCTATCGGTCGTGCGGGGGGCAACCCCGCCGGTAGCTCCTCCGGCATGGTATCCTGGAATTGGTCCAGCACCTGCTGGATCACTAAAGGTACTTCTTCTGTTCTTGTCTTTTTGTCACTCTTCACCAAGAGTAAGCACAAAAAGGCTGCCTTAGTTCTTTTAGTGAGTTGTCCTCACATCGCAATAGCTACATCACCTGTCCAAGGAAGCTGCTACCATGATTGGAAATCAAAATGGTAGGAACTCTGAATCGACAAATAATGTACTCGTAGACAAACTTTGCTATAGACCGTTGATTTGCCTATTGCAGAGGGGTGGCCTCAACCCATTTTGTGAAATAGTCCATCGCCATAATGGTGTATCGCTGTCCTTTCGAGCTCGGTGGGTTGACCGAGCTGACGAAGTCAAGTCCCCACTGGAAAAAGGGACCTGGAGAAATGACGAGCTGGAAAGGAAGACATGGAACATGGCTTCAGGGGTTGAATTGTTGGCACTGCTCACACGCCTTTGCATAGGCCAAGCTGTCTTGGTGAATCCGAGGCCAAAAGTAGCCATAGCGCAAGAGGAGCTGTGCTGTGACTTGTCCCGAGAAATGCTCCACACAAGAGTGGAAAGCACAAAGGAGCTCAAGGACCTCGTGTTCACCCACGCACTGCAACAAAACTTCCTGAGAAGTTCTCCTGTAAAGGTGTCCGTCGAGAAGGCAAAACCCCTGTGCTCGGATCTCCAATGCCTTTTGTTGCTCTGGTGAGGAATTTGCTAGGAACTGATATGAATCCAGGTACACTGCAATGTCCTGTAATGCTGCTAGGACCACAAAGAAACTAGCTTCAGCAACCAAGAACTCACTCGGATCCATCACACGCTTCCCCCGCATGTGAAAAGTTGGCTGGAACTCTTGGATGGTCACAATCCAAGATAAAGTACAAGGACTGTGAACCGATCGCTGTAAAAGAAAGGTTAGCACAGTAAAATAGACATGGGAAAGCTCTATTTCGTTAAAGTGGGATTTATTCAGTAAAATGGGACTAGGTACAAATTTTCAAGTATCTGAAGCTAAAGAAGAGCGATGGCATACGCGCACACACTATTTGTTTGTTCATTGAGCGTGTGGTGAGCTTTCCAAGATGAACATCATTCCTATTAGCCAGACATATAACTTAATGGTGAGAACATTTAGATATTATTCAATGTTATCTTTTTCTAACGAATCTAATTGTGAAGGTGTAGCAAGAAGCATTGCTAGTCTGGAGAAGTCATTTAACTCATTTGACCCTTAGTGTATTTTCATGAAACTAAATAACATTCATATTATTAAGGAATTTCTCTAGTACCTTTTTTTTACGACATAGAGGCTTGCATTTATTTCAAAGGTGATTTAGTAAAAGGCCTGAGGGCACATGCCATTCTATTTCTCAGACCGGTATTAAGATATACTAGTGCAAAGGGAAAACGGTATTTGGTGATCAAGTAAATGGCATGAGGGCACACGCCATTATAAGCCTAAGCGCTAGTGGACACCTCCTTTTTGGTACTCTCAGCGGTACTATCATCCTTCTCCGGGTCAGTTGTTTTGCTTTGGATTGTTGTCTCTGACGTTACTGGGGCGTTCTCGATAGTTGTTAATGTTGCCGTTTGTTCAGAAAAATAATCACCTGGAGTATAGTACGGGGAGTTTGGAAGACTTATATATTCTACATCTTCACCTATCTCCTTCTCCGTCTCCTTTTCTGCCTCACTTACAGATTTTGTGCTTGCCATGAGAACGCTCTTCACCCTAAAATATGGAGTTCGTTGTGTTATAAAAGGAAACCAACACACACGCTGCAAGGGAATGATGGTACATAAAGCACGTAAGCCCACAATATGGGTTTATGTGCCATTAATATGGGCCACACGCCATATTATTAGATTTATGCACGTGTGATTGGTAAATGCATATGTCACATCATCTTTGTTTTACCTCACACACTATATCAGGCCTAATGAACCATATCACATGTGCGCACATGCTATATATATGGAGAAGTATTATGCAAGGATAGAAATTCAATGCATGATTGTGGAGAGCAATGGCATGAAGCCACATGCTAAATAACATTTTAGAGAAAGAATTAAAATAAAAACATGCAAACAGTACTAAGTGGACCAAGACTTAGAAGTGCACAATTGAATGAGGTATTTCTAATAAATACTTCACTCACCTCATATAGGAATGGCTATCACTCTCAAATGGTGTATCGCCTCATGCCATCACCTTGCAATTTGTTATAACAATCCGATGAATTCATATTCGGCTTGTTCACCTTGAACTTTAAGTAAGATTTGCTAGAACAACTAAGAATTTATACTTGTTATTTGTATCATCTCACCTAGGAATGGCGTAAGGCCACATGCCATCACGCCTCCTCTGATTCAGATTCGGATTGTTCACCTTGAAATAAAATACATTAGAAACTTAGTAAAGGAATATTAATGAATCTCACCTTGAACCCGGGTTATGAATGCTCTTGCTGCATCTCTTGCATGGTCTGGCAAGGTGATGGTGGCACTCTGCTTCCGCATCCAACCATGCACAACATTATCCACCGATATGCTCATGCTGGGATCCCTTGGATTCAGCACCCATCTCTTTTCTAGGCAATCGTTCGTATATCCGGAACTTGGCTTGAACCACTCCACAGTTACATTGAAGGAGTTAGTTTCCGCGTCCTCCTCTGCATCAGTGATGCAGCGCCCCACCCATATCATTTGTTTTTTATTACTGGGTCTGACAAGCACGACCATTCCTTTGCAGACCTGTACTGGATTGAATGCTGAATCCGGCTTCTTGTTCCTCGGCCCACAATAGTGATCCTCAACATCGTTATCTGTCACTGCATTTCCAGAGGACATTGTTCCGCTACTATCTGGTGCTCTGGGTTCTGGCCAAAAGGACTCTTCCAATTCTTCATATACAACCGGCCCATTTTGGATAGCAGATATAATCTTCTCCCAGTATTCGAGCAAAGGCTTGCACCTCTGAAAATAGGATTCTCCACCAAACACCAACCCCCTCTTCCAGAAGGCAATATGCTGTCTAATCCCGGCCACTATACTTTCCTGGTCTTTGAGTCCATCCGGGTGCATCGGCCGTGGGGAACCCTGAGGAATCATAGGTTCCCCAGTTATGGGATCTCTCTTGAAGAGTTCAATGCCGTCCACTGGCAGCCACACTGTGTCCCATTCTCTCATCTTGTACCTCATCACTGGAGCACCGTCACACATGCTGAAATGAATCTGAAGAGGCTTGGAGTGGCCAATTAGCGTTTCGGATCCGTCCCTGATGTAGCCTCTTACAAACCCCTTAAAGTCTGGAACCTCTGTCAGAAGTGCAGCTTCAACAGTGCCTTTGATGCAATTTTGGAATTCATCGTAGAGTTGTGGGAGGGTGAGGACATTGGATCGCCGGAGGGACTCTGCCAGGTGACTGAACATGGCATTGACGTCTTCATGAGTGTGCCCAACCATGAGAAAGCCAAGTGTAACCGTTTCAAATATGCCTTTGGCAACAAGCATCGCCAAGTACGCGAAGACGTACATGTTTTTGTTCTCACTGCCAGCATTGTCTGTTTGGAGCAGAAGATGGGGTGGAAGGCCACATCGGCCGCAAGAACTTCCTTGAGATTCTGCTTCGTTTGGATGAGGCTGTGCATTCACCGGGCGACCAGCCTCGTCGGAATGGCATGAGGCCTCACGTGATAACCCTACAATCTGACGGCCAACATATTCACTGGGATGGCATGGGGCCCCACGCGATACTGCAAGCCTTTGCTCCTCCTCCAGCTGAACTCTGTATGGGGTTCGATCGACAAGGGCCTTATGCAAGGGTTGGCCGTTCAGCTCAGTCTGCGCACTTTGCAGAGACCTTAAGTGTTTTGCTAGGGACGCAATCATCATGTTTGCACCCCCGCCACCCCATAGAGGTACAAAGAAGTTCCCATAGTTCTGGGCACCATGCCCATGAGCGATTATGCCAAACAGAGACACAAGCAGCTGCATGGATGAAGAGATTGCCTTGGGGGCAGGATTGAGTCGAGGTAAGCACGTCTTTTTCTGGTCCATTTTGTCGTGGATGATGCAGAGGTAAGAGTCAGGTCTCTCCATGGAGAGAATCCTGTTATGATAATATGCAGTCCTGCAGCTTCTCTGCTCGATGTTGTGGTCGAGCCGCCTTCTAACCAACGTCTCTCGCTCTTGAGCGCTGCAAAAATTCTTCGACAAAGCCATTTTGATAGCAGTGCACTCGTCACACTTTGAAAAGCTGGAGTACTTTCCTATACTCACATCCCTGAACCTGTTGCTCCACAATCTACTAAATCTAGATTGGCTCAGCTTCCTGTAGCCATTACTCTGGAGTTCTCCATTCACATCTTCCAATATGGCCCCCTTGGTATACATGGAAGGGAGAACTCGTTGGGTGTCTCGTGTTCCATCTTCCAAGAGGCGGGTTTTATGTGGTTGCTGCTCGCTACATGTCTCGAGAAACCTCTTGAAGATTGCCTCTCCATATACAACATGACCCCTGGTTTTGTGCGTACCGTCGTTCCCATGGACTGCCTGTTGAACCCTTTGTTCCTCGAACTCAGTTTTGATTCTGTAGAATGTGGTTCGAGGGACTCCATAAATGATTCTCCATGCCTTCATGCAGACCAAACCCCTCTAGAAGACCATGCCCCCCACCTGATGTTCTGAAGCATCAACAGATGACCATAATGCCTCATACACAAAATTGCGAGCTGCCTTCCAGGACAATGTCTTGTATCTTGCTCTCTCCTCTTCAATAGCATCCCAATCAGCATGTTGACAGCACCTCCTCTTGCAACAAGCAACTGTCAAGACCATTTGAACCTCCATCGCCATTTTCTGCCTTTTCGGTTTGTTGTTTAGATCCCTTTGGCTGCGCTTTAGGAAGGTGTATTTTCTTTTCCCATGAAGAGATGTTCTGTCATCAGTTGTAGTGGTGTTTGATTGTGAATCCTTCACATTCTCAAACACTAAGTGCCTCAATTTCCACCGCACAATGCTTCCAATAGTCAGACTGTTTTCTTCTGTGTCAACAACCTCTAAAATCGCAACTCCAATATCATCCCAGCCCAATTCTTGATTAGCAACCGCATCTCTTGGATCGACAATTGTGGCTAAGCCCTCAGCTACCACCTCCCCCTCAGGGTTGTTTAGAAACACCTTTGCCTGAATCCATATAGCACGGTTCTTAAGATCCACGGAGGGAACATGCGTCGCACTTGCGGAGGCCATTCGGAAAGTGCAGAAAAGAAGTTAAGACCATACAAAAAATGATTGGAGAATGGCGCGGAAGCGGTAGCCACACCAAAGACAGTGCCGCTCGCAACACCGCAACTACTTGTAGCGCCGCTCGCAACACCGCAACTGCTCATAGCGCCGCTCGCACAAACTGCCACTCGCATAAACTGCCGCTCACAATGGCGCTCGCAATGCCACAATCGCTCGTAGACGCATAAACCACAGCTCACAACGCCACTTACACAAGCAGCGCTCACTGCGCTCAGTGGAACCAAGAACACGGCGCACAAAAATGATAGACCTAGGAATGAGTTCGAGAATTCAAAAATAACACACGCTTGAACGTCACATCAAATCCTCTGACAAACCAGATCTTATGATTCCTCTGACAAATTTGAAACTGAGTAGCTTCTAGACTTTGCTGTCGAAGGTTGAACTTTGTCACATCATGTCCTTGCCTCGATCCAGCTGTGCCATGTCAGTGATTCGAACTTTGCCATGCCATGTCAGCGATCCGCGCCAAGATTATTCGCTGTGTAAAGGAATAATTATGCTGTGTGTGTACGTCCATTTATGGCAATATAAGGCCACACGCCATTCAAAGAATAATGCTAGTTGAGCATTTTTTGGTGCATTTTTGGGTTCAAAATTGCATGAGCCCACACCCTATAAAGTTTACCTATACCAAAAATAGAAACAGCTTTATTTACTTGGGAATTTAAGTGGTTGAGGCATTTTTAAACTTACAAACACATGCCCTACTTACATTCCTTTGGTTGCTTAAAATTCAAAAATATTATAAGCCTTTCTTTTTGCATTTTCAATGTTTTCAATTATGGTTTTTGATTTTTGCAGGACCAGCCTAGTAATCTATTTGCATCCCGTCATGTTTATAGCTAGCTTTCGTTTGTCCCCTTCGCTAGCCTGAGATACATCTGCTCGGCATCTGCCTCTTACAGCATTTGCCCAGAAAGGGCATCTTTCTTCACGCAGCATTTGCCACATGTTTAGGGTTTAGGGTTTAGCAATTCAGTAGCTTGATAAACATGCAAATACAGAACTTGATGCAAAATCCTTTGATATGTCACAATGCCCCTAGGACCATAAACACATTTCAATAGAGAGGGTCCTTTCATTTCATAACTCCTTACGTAGATCTTGGTGAAACCAGAGTTAGTGAAGTTAGTTTCTTGTGATCCCGCATCTGATTGTGATGTCCCTTTGCAGTGTCAATGGAAAGGTCAATGCACACCAAACTGTAAAATCTTGGAGCAAAATAACGGTCGGATCTATGGCAAATGCCCCTGAAACATTGTAAGGCTCGTGTGGTCTCATGTGGTGTCCGATCGAGATGCTTCTTTGCAGGGTCATCAAGAAAGACATTGTATACCATTCTGTAAAATCTAGTTGCGATCTAACGGTTGAATCTCCAGAAAACTCAAAAAAATCTCGCGCATATCAGAATATTCTAGGAATATACTCCTATGTGCCCTTGAAAATGGCATGCGGCCCCATGCCATTCAAGAGATAACGCCAGATGACGCCGACCATTTTTTGGTGCATTTTTTGGGATCAAAATTGCATGAGCCCACACGCTTGAACGTCACATCAAATCCTCTGACAAACTAGATCTTATAATTCCTCTGACAAATTTCAAACTGAGTAGCTTCTAGACTTTGCTGTCGGACGTTGAACTTTGTCACATCATGTCCTTGCCTCGATCCAGTTGTGCCATGTCAGTGATTTGAACTTTGCCATGCCATGTCAGCGATCCGCGCCAAGATTATTCGCCATGTAACTGCTCGGCATCTGCCTCTTACAGCATTTGCCCAGAAAGGGCATCTTTATTCATGCAGCATTTGCCACATGTTTAGGGTTTAGGGTTTAGCAATTCAGTAGCTTGATAAACATGCAAATACAGAACTTGATGCAAAATCCTTTGATATGTCAGGACCATAAACACATTTCAATAGAGAGGGCCCTTTCATTTCATAATTCCTTACGTAGATCTTGGTGAAACCAGAGTTAGTGAAGTTGGTTTCTTGTGATCCTGCATCTGATTGTGATGTCCCTTTGCAGTGTTGATGGAAAGGTCAATGCACACCAAACTGTAGAATCTTAGAGCAAAATAACGGTTGGATCTATGGCAAATGCCCCTGAAACATTGTAAGGCTCGTGTGGTCTCATGTGGTGTCCGATCGAGATGCTTCTTTGAAGGGTCATCAAGAAGGACATTGTATACCATTCTTTATTTTGCTGAACATCTGGCATTTTTGGAAATACAAGATGCTTTGGAATATCCAATCATGCATGGTATAAATATAGCGAGGGTATTAAATGATATCCCTCTTTCTTTTGGATTTCGCGTGCATGCAGTCCGAGGAATGATGATGTTGCGGATTTCTTTTGGATTTCACGTGCATGCATGCGCGCGGCAATCCAGAAATTAATGGTGGCGCCCAAGTCCGAGGAATGATGACATGGCGGGATTACCAACCGTTGTGACATTTCGCGCGTGTGAGGTTAGGTTTTGCATCGTACTCGCGCTCGCACACTCGCGCTCGCATCGCGCTCGTGTGCATCGGCGTCCACTTCAAGACACATCGCTGCCAACTCCGCCGCCCACTCCGCCACCCACACGCAGCCCACTTGGCGTCCCGGGAGATTTCAGCGCCACTCTCCAACTGTAAGTGGTAGAGTAGCCTTGCTGCTACGATCCGCTGCACACACAGTGCACATTCGCCAGCGAGTCCGGCCTCGATTGTCACGCCTCCATTCGGCTTCAAATAGTAAGTCTTTTAGGCCAAGTAGAAAATGGCATGAGGCCACATGCCATTCAGTAGCAACATTGGCATGCACCGATTGGGCTCTCGAGTGCAGTCCGGTTACAGATGGCGTGTAGCCTCACGCCATCTTAGGATGCAGCCTCAAGACATCTGATGCAGTGGTGAATGGCGGCCTCACGTTATTTCCAGCTGCTAGCTTTTCATCTGTCAGCTCTAATTGTTGTGCATTTCTGAACAGGCGAGGAATTGCGTTCTTCTTCTAGCCACTGTCAATGTGGATGCAGAGAAGGGGGAGGAGCTCACCAGTTGGACTTTCGGGATGGAAGGCGAGGATCTAAGGCTGTACAATACAGATGGTGGGAGAAAAGAATGCATGGGGATCCTCATCCAAGTGACAGACACTCCATGCAGTTCCATGCAAGAATATGGACTGGCACTTGTGGTAGAGACAGCATCCGCCTTCAAGATCCACCTTGCACATCCTAGTGGCTTCCCGGAGGGGGGCAGCGGCTATGAGGAATTCCTAGAGGGAGCTAGGGAGAGGTTGTCCAGGAGGCCCACAATTTCAAAGACGCTGCGGGTCTATGAAGATCACATGGAATCCACAGACCTCACCTACGGCAATGTTCAAAAACTATATTCCAACATTGAGCCATTGAGAGTGCCTCCAGTTCGCGAAGTGAAGGGGAAGGGGGTCGATCTGGAAACTACCCCGAAGCAGAAAAGGGTGGTCAAGCTCAAGCCGACGTCCGACTCTGCTGCTCCAAAAAAGAAGCTACTCGGTGATGCCATTGCCTCGGGTTCGAACACTACACCCACCAAAAAGAATAGCCGCAAAGAGCAGAAAGAGCAAGAAGAGGCAGCAAAAATCGTCGCAGATAATAGTACTTGTTACTATTCCAACAAAGTATATATAATCGATGTGAGCCGTATTGACATCCAAAGCAAATACAACCACAGGCTAGTATCTGATGAGTGGGTGGAGAAACTGAAACAGAAGATGCTGGCAAGTCCAGTAACACCCGACATCGCAGACGTGATCCCCTACTACCGAACAATGAAGGGCGAGACGAGGTTTCCAGACTTGATCAATAGGAAGGTGTTGGACGATCAGAACATCCGGTTCTATGCCGTCTCCGGGCAGCATTCTAGCTTGGCGATGCAAGAGATAGTTGTGGATATTATGGTGGGCGAGGAGGTGAAGAAAGTCTTCAAGACAAGAGTTGTCCGCCTGATAAAAGGCAACTCGCCCCTCCGATCTATCATATACATCTCCCACGCGCAGAATGTCAAGCAAGAAACGTGCTACAAATCGGGTCTGCACGAGACATTGGCACGAACACGGAAGCTCTGGGTTCAACTGAAGAAGCCACAAAAACCAGGACAAGGACGTGCACTAGCAACTAGCGCCTGGCAGGTAAGCCTCGTTGCATGTGGCATAGCATGTGGCCTCATGCCATTTCCATTGCAGGAATTCTCGAGTCTTCTCTCGAAAACACTGGGGGTCAATGACACACTCAGCATCCATAACATTCTACTCGCGACAAAAGTTGTTTTTGACAAATGGGTAGATGTGCTGAGGAGGTACCATGACGGGGAGTTGCTAAACTCAATGGGTGTGGAGGACGGCCGGAAGCCCAATGATTTGAAGCTCAACACCTTGCGTTTCTCGCGGTCTCTAGACGACGACGACCTTCTGACAGTGGCTAATGCTCTTCTACGTGGTGAGGTAGTTTTCAACAAGACCAAAATGACTCCCGGCCATATTGTGACATACGAGGACTTGTGCACGACTCTGAGAGCTCGTGCGCTATTGAAGGATTGGATCTTCGAGCAAGTGGCCGTGGAGAGGGTGAGCATCGACACCACGCAAGAGATGATGGAAGAGCTGGAGTTATCAAATGAAGACATCGACGAGTACGTGAAGGGGGCCCCCAAGTTCATCGATCTGCTGCGGGATGCCACGAAAAGTAAAGCTGAGAAGTTGGATCAGTATCCAAATTTCATTAAGAGGGATGTCGACCGCCGGCTTTAGAAACAGCTCAACCCCGCAACAGAGGCCTATCGAGAACCTTACTGGGTATACATGAATTCGGATGAGGATCAAAGGTGGAGGAGCATCGTTTCCCGCGGAGATGAGCAGGTCAAGAACATTTTTTGTGTGATGGACTTCACAAACGAGGAGATCACTCATGCAGACAAAGTCAGCTCCATCATTGACTTAATGGTGGGACTTGCGGAGGTGGAATCTTCAGTCCACTATATGATCTACGACTCCGAATCCTATCACAAGTTTTGGAAGGCCTTGAACGAGGTGAAGGCTCGGTTGAAAGGCAAGGAGATGCAGGAGATCCATGGGATAATGGCTAAGAAGAAGATACCGACGAATGTCTGCATCTTCACACTCGCCCTTGTTATTGGTCCTGCAGCAGAGTGGGACTGGAGTGACTTCCCAGCTTCTTTCGACAAGGCCGATCGAATTGATCTGAGGGAGGTCAATTTACCCGTGCCTGAGGAACTGAAGACGGCTATGGAGCTTTCGAATCCAGAGAAAGCTCCAGGTGCAGCATGGGAAATGCTCAGCTGGGTCTTCAATGCAATAGTGGGTGGGTCACCTGCTTCCGACTCCAAGGGCAAATGCGTTGTCGAGTACAACTGCGGCGAACTATTCTTTCGAGCCGCACTACTCAAGGGTGTCCTGTGTGTTGCGGTGACAAACTCCATTGAAGAGGTGACTTCAATGGAGCATATAATTACAGTTGCCAAAGAAAAACAGTATCTTCTCTGCGAACCTGGTGAGTACGCACTTTAAGTTTAAATGTTATCTCACAAGCTCTGTATGCAGGAGCGTGGCCACCCCCAGATGCTGAAACGGCGTTAACAGCTACTGTTGAAGATACCCATGTTGGGCCGAGCTCACAACCTGCACAAGGTAAGGTCACGTGAGGCCTCACGCCATTTTGATTATAGATCATTGTGAATATTCAGACACGAGGACTGAAAAGCGCACTGGTGGTGCGTCGAAGAAGGACAAACAGACAAGCAATATGAAAAAAGGAGGTACAAATTATATTTGCAATGGCGTGTGGTCTCATGCCATTCCTTGCAGGAGACACTTCTTCAAAGGCAAAACAGGCAAGCACCAGCCAAGCTCAAACTGACAGTGGTCATAAAAAGCGAAAGCACGTTGGACAGTCGTCGGGATCAGAGGCGTTTGATTCGAAAAGGAAGAAGGGCAACGAAAAGATGATAGGTAATGCCTCGTGGTTATGGCGTGTGTGCTCATGCCATTCATTGCAGATCAAGGGCTGAGTGAAAGCAGCCAGTCACCACCTCCTGACTCAGATTCCTATGGCAGACTCCCCTTCCCCAATCTTAATGGAGAGGTACAATGGATGAGGGATGCTTTTCAAGTCAGGGCCACGTTTTTCTCATCTCGTCGTCTTCGAAGGGTGCAAGAACGTGCAGAAACCATGTTAAGACAGTCGGGTGAGGATACGGTCCTAGGTCACGCACTAAAACAGGCTATGGATGTCTTGTATTTTGAGATGGAGACTCGATCAGATGATTTTCCCAAGATGGTCCTGGAAGAACAAGCCATCCAGCCTGAGCAGCCTATAGAAGAAATGCAGGAGGGGGATGAGGAGCCAGAGAAAGATGATGAGCAGGAAGAGCAGAAGGACGAAGAGGAGGACAAAGAAGAGGAGGACGAAGAGGACTTGGATAGTCCTCACAATGGTGACGATCACAATAACGATGACGACGATGATGACGACGATGGCCAGCCTGAGGTGGCCAAAGAGCAGCAGAGGAAGGTCATACAAGACAAACCATCAGGTAAATACAGTGCGCCCAAGTGATATCGGTCCTAGTTCCTCAATAGCAGTTGATGGTAAATACAGTATAGTCGATTCAATGTGCTAATGAGTTTGTTTTTAGTAGCCAGTAGGGAGGATACCATCTCAATCGAAGGGAGATATTTGGACATGCATATGGATCCGCCAGTGGACTCTACTTGCCTGCAAGAGTCATCAGAGCTGGTGGAGGCTACTATCCATATCAACGCCAAGCAAGCTGACCACGCTCCACTTGATGCTGCCCATACCACTGAGTCAATCTTGTCCATGTATCCAACTGACGGTGACCAGGCGCCATTGGACCCGCATGAGGCCGCCCCAGCCGCCGAGCCGGTCGTATCCTCATTTCCAACGGACTCAACGTGTGCCCAATCGTCTGACTACACGCCGTTGGAACCTCCCTACACCGCCCCTGCTGCCTGTTCGGTCATGTCCACTTTGCCAACGGAGGCACCAGCTGAAATGGCATGTGATCACACGCCATCGGAACCACCCCATGCCACTGTTGAGCCAGTTGTACCAGAGTCTACAGCTGAAATGGCATGTGCCCACACGCCATCGGATGCGATTGACCCCACATTGCAGAGGAGAGTATTTCCGCCCTTCACGTTTCCTCGACCAAAACCCTCTCAACGACCATTGGGAGCACCATTTGCTAATATTGTAGATGGTAAAATTGACTTGTACCATTTTTTATGCTGACGCATTTCATTTCAGAGTCACGGCGAAGGTATTGTATCGTTTTTGATCTGAACGGTGTCCTTTTCTCCCATGAGCGTGGCTCGTCCTCGAATGTCACTGCACCCTCCAAAGCCTACAGTCGCAAGTTGGTCAAAAGAGACAGATTCACATTAATCACACGGGAGAAACTGTGGGATCTAATAATGACCATGCGACACTTAGAACAGAGGGCCGGGTTCAATTTGCAATTGGGAGTTTGGACATCCATGATGCGCCACAATGCATTAATGTTGCTACAGATGATGCACGATCAGATAGTAATATTACCATTTGACTTTCTCCTAACGCAGGAGGATTGCTTGACTATGGTCCATGTGAGGGGTAGCAAGCCCATCTTCGTCAAGCCAGAGGCTGTAGTGATGAACCGGACTGCTAGGTCAAGTGAAATCCTCATCATCGATGACTCGCCGATTAAAATTGCAGCGAATACGCACACATATGCAGTGCACCCCATCTCTTGCAGTATGGAAACTAGGGAGAAGAAACCGTATGTTCTGGGGGACCTTGCAAAACGGCTTGGAGCGATGGAAATAGAGAACCGGCGGAAAGGTATATCAGAAGCCATTTGATCGGACAGACACCAGTCATCATTTATGGCATGTATATTGTCTAGCCAAGCACTATTCGCATCTCCATAATCTGCTCAACCGGATGGGTTCTTCGACCACTGAACATGAGCATGGACGTATTAGAGAAGAGATGGCATTACTATTGGGTTTAAATCCTGATAGTGTGGAGAGTGATGAAATTCCAAGATTATTGTATATGCGTTGGAGGCAAAAAATAACAGTCTGAGATGGCATGTATTTATTTAAAAATGTAACTTATTATGGCATGGGGTTCCATGCCATTGTATTAATATTAAAAGACAATTCTTTGAGAGGATTTGCATTATATTAGAAGTGTTACAGCATGTTATTGGAAGTCTACGAAGTTGTTTTATTAATAAGGGGAAAGTAAAGATTGAATGGGGACTTGGGCTCCACCTAGACTCGGAGCAACTGAGCCAATATTAAAAGGATGGAAAGAAATTGGACGACGATAACAAGGAAAAGAGAGAGGTGAAGCAGTAGCAAGGGGAGGAGAAGTGATTGAGTAGACATTTCCTTGTTTAAAATAAAATGGCATGTGCCTCAATGCAGTTGAATTTTGTTATATTTATATACTATATAAAGGTTTGGAAACCTTATTTTACAAGTGGGATAATGACAATTCCCACTTTAACGAAATAGAGCTTAGTAATTAAAGCGACTGATATGTGATGTTGGAGAGACTGTTCCAACACCTGAGAAGGTCAGTAGATCACTCCCTTTCTACAGAACATGGAGTTGAGGTTGAGCTAAAGGTGGCTGCGCCATAGCTCGTAGATCTAAGTCACTGGAATCTACCGAGGATGAAGAGGACTTGGCCCGAGAAGGTGCTGTGTCGTACCTAAGCTGCCTTTGGATGTTAGAAAGTTTACTCCATACCTTAGGACCTTGAGGTATGGTGAAAGGGTGCCAATTTGTCACACATCTGGTTTATACCAGCATCAAATACCTTGAACACTACAAATGCCCGGTCAAGGCAACTGGGTTGATAGGAACAAGAAGACTACAGACTAGTGCTCAAGTTGCTCAAAGTGGCCCAAAATGCCTGTGACAAAGAGAAATAAGGGTTGAAATAGAAAGAGATGTAGGCCTCAAGCACACGTAACTATTGACCCGTAGGTTAACCACTAAAGTAGCTGCTGGAATAGCTGCTAGAGTAGCCGTTGGAATAGCCACAGGAGTAGCCAGTAACCGGTAACTCATAATTAGTAACTGGGGACCTATAACCTATAGCTTGTAATCCCTTGCTTTTGCTCCTACTCTTGCACCTGCTCCAACACCAACTCCTATCCCAGCGCTGGCTCCTACTCTCTTTGTTCCTACGCCAACTCTTGCTCCCTAAAGATTGCTTTGTTCCCAAGGAACTCCCAACAAAGTTTAGCCCAAAAGAGAAATATGAGTCCTCTAATCTCAATCATTCTCCATTTTGACTATTGGTGGGCTCGTTGGAAAGGGCTCAGGCCCATCTACCCTTTATCGCAGGAATTTGTGAAGAAGCTACATCAATATTCCCCGAAATCCAAAAAGAGGTAGCCCAAAACACCAATATTGCAAAAAAACATGTGTATGTCACTAATGTATATTGATACTAAAGCGCCATTAGTATTTTTGGATAGCCTAGGACCAAGAGCACCTTTAGAAACAAATAGCATCCAAAACAAAGCCTAGAGGAGCACAAATTTCTACTATAAAGATGACCCCAATCTAGCCAGAGAAGAAAATCTTTTTGCATGCCACCATTTTGGCCAAATCTAGCGCCAAGAATCACAACTACTCATTGATCCAAACCAGATCTACAAGCTCAACTGCACTACTTTGAGAAATTGGACCGAGGATCTAAGCAAGAAAGTAAAAACCCCAAACTATTCCTCAAATCCAATCAAGAAATGTTGTATCTGTTCAATATTACATGGCTTGATGAGCACCATACTTTGTTGGAAAGAGGAGCTCTAGACTTATCTAACACGCCCAAGATTAAACAAAAACATCGCAAGATGAACAAAGAATTCCTTCCCAAAGTTTGCAGCCAAAAGAAAAATAAAGAAATGACGCCTCAGAAAGTGTTGTGCGTTAGGCCGACTTCACCATTTGTTAGGGAAGGAAGGGCACCTCCCCAACGCTTGCTCAAACATGAGAAATGTTTCAATGCTCTCCGCAAAAATGCCCCCACCCCTACCCCCCTACCCCCCCTTGCCCTTGTGGGGCAAGGGTTTTTATACAAGAAAGATAGGGAATATTCTGAGGACCAGAATATTCCCTCTCTTTCTCACTCTCTCGGTTGGCCATGCCCTAACAAAGTGATCATCTTAGACCCACTCCTTAACATTTTAAAATGCCCGCAAAAATGAGGAATAACCTTTCCCAATATCCCTTTTTTGATCCCCACCAAGTCCTTTTCTGTCCATTGCCATGTCTAGGACCTTCTTGTGGTGATATACTTAAGCACCAATAGAAGTCGAACTAAAGAACAACTCTGATACCAAATTGTAAGTGACTAATTTTTCCATTCTACTTTAGTCACTTAACCATACCTTTGACCACTTGGAAGAGTCTCACTCACAACCTCCATAAATCCTCTTGTTCGACCGGAGGTTCCAACTCTGGAGAAGGTTCCGTCTTTGCCTTGGTTCGTTTTTGCCCTACCTTTGCCATCTCCCAGCAATCCGTGGGAGGTTCTGTCTCCGCCTGGGTTTGCTTACGCCCTGCCCTTGCCATCTCCCAGCAATCCGCCTCTATCCTTCGCTAGAACTGAGGAAAAGGCTCCGATACCAAATTGTGAGCCACAAATTTTTCCTTTCCAATTTGCCAGCTTACCTCGTCTATCCGTCCAACATTGCCTTGGCTTTTGCTAAGTTCCCTTGCCAAGGTTCTCGCCTATGGTACCAGCTCCTACTTAGTCTCAGCTACTTACTGCACGAGCAACGGAGTGTTAGCCATCCATCCATGAATTCCCAAATCACTCCCAATCCCCCTCCCCGGGTTAGACTGGACTTAAGGTTTGGCTACACTCCCCGCAAGCACAAGCAACCAAGCACACCAATCTTCCAGGTTCCTAACATCCCTTG
>NW_003314294.1:1356810-1358459 GCF_000143415.4 Selaginella moellendorffii | reverse complement strand
CGGCCAGGTATGGGTACCTCTACCCCCCAGCTTCCATCCCGAAGGAAGGCCCAAGCCCCTAGGCAGAGCGAGGACCAATGAGCCGCATGGTACTCAAGTGGGGCACCACTCCACCTGAGCCGGGAGCACCGCAATCGGTTTCCCTTTCGGGAGTGGGAGCTACTCTTGAGCACTTCCTTGGATGGCCCCTCTGGCACCAACCAAGTCCATGCTCACTCCCACCCAAGGCCCCTCGGTCCCAGTCTCAACCTCAAGTCGGTTTGGAAGCCCCACTGGAGAGTCCCTTCAAAACTGGTTTCTGGACCTCACTATCCCTACTATACTTTTGGAACCCTCTGCAGCCCCCCCCCCCCCTGGGAGACACACGCATTGGGCTTTCACCCCTTGACCCGTATTAGTATTTGGACTTAGTCTCTAGCTCGATCTCGGACCCGGTTGCGGATCCGACTTCAGATTCGGTCTCGGACTCGATCTTGGACTCGATCTCGGACCCGATCTCGGACCCGACCTCGGACTCGACCTCGGACTCGGTCTCGGACCCGATTTCGGATCTCGGACTCCGTCTCGAACTCGGTCTCGAACTCGGACTCGAACTCGGTCCCCGAGTCGGTCTCGGACTCGATTCCGGACTCTATCTCGAACTCGGTCTTAGAGTCGGTCTTGGACTCGATCTTCGACTTGGTCCCATCCGATGAACTCTTTGTCATTTTGGTCATGCTTTCGGGGTTCCTTTAGCCTACGACACCTCGGCGAGTTGGTTCCTTACAAAAAGATTAAAATTTTATGTGCAAATGTCAAGCAAATGTTAGAAAAGAGTGTTATTTGAAAGTCATAAAGTCCTTAAGTGTGTAAACCTCATTATGTGATGAAGCTTGATGAGAATATTCATTTTTGCATCAATTATCATCCGTTAAATAAAGTAATAATCTCGGATATATACCTTCTTCCTCACACTATTAATCTCTTGGATCATCTGGGGAGAAATAATTGGTTCACCAAGTTAGATTTTGCTTCTAGGTACTAACAAGTGCTAATGGTTGAGAAAAATATTCCTAAAACTACTTTTCATATATTGTTTGGTTTGTATGAGTTCTTGGTGATGTTGTTTGGTTTGAATAATGCTCTTTCCAATAAATGATGGATAAAGTTCTTTGTGACATGCTGAAAGTGATTATTGACTTCATCAATGATGTGTTGATCCATTCGGAGGGGACATAGGAGGAACACATCTGTGATGTTTGTAAAGTGTTGGATCAACTATAGGAAGTTGTTTTAAAGTTGAAGCAATCAAAGTGCATGTTTGTGTCTAACAACACGACTTATCTTGGGTACTATATTTTTTGTGAGGGCTTGTAAGTTGATCCTAAAAAACTTGTGCCTATTCTAAAATCCCTTACTCCAAAGTGTGTAAATTATGTGTAGCACTTTCTAGGCAAGATGAAGTATTTTGGTCATTTTGTTGATCATTTTTCTGATCGCACTACACCATTGTAAGCATTGTTGAAGTCGTCCATATCGTCTTTCATCTAGTCTATAGACTGTGAGTGGGCATTTACAAACTTTCAAAGAGCTATTGACGACTCCTTCAATCTTAAAGTATGTTGATTACACATCGTGAGACACAAATCCATCAGCCCCATAGTGGGGCC
>NW_003314294.1:1316431-1355888 GCF_000143415.4 Selaginella moellendorffii | reverse complement strand
AATTTATGGAGGTTGTGAGTGAGACTCTTCCAAGTGGTCAAAGGTATGGTTAAGTGAGTAAAGTAGAATGGAAAAATTAGTCACTTACAATTTGGTATCAGAGTTGTTCTTTAGTTCGACTTCTATTGGTGCTTAAGTATATCACCACAAGAAGGTCCTAGACATGGCAATGGACAGAAAAGGACTTGGTGGGGATCAAAAAAGGGATATTGGGAAAGGTTATTCCTCATTTTTGCGGGCATTTTAAAATGTTAAGGAGTGGGTCTAAGATGATCACTTTGTTAGGGCATGGCCAACCGAGAGAGTGAGAAAGAGAGGGAATATTCTGGTCCTCAGAATATTCCCTATCTTTCTTGTATAAAAACCCTTGCCCCACAAGGGCAAGGGGGGGTAGGGGGGTAGGGGTGGGGGCATTTTTGCGGAGAGCATTGAAACATTTCTCATGTTTGAGCAAGCGTTGGGGAGGTGCCCTTCCTTCCCTAACAAATGGTGAAGTCGGCCTAACGCACAACACTTTCTGAGGCGTCATTTCTTTATTTTTCTTTTGGCTGCAAACTTTGGGAAGGAATTCTTTGTTCATCTTGCGATGTTTTTGTTTAATCTTGGGCGTGTTAGATAAGTCTAGAGCTCCTCTTTCCAACAAAGTATGGTGCTCATCAAGCCATGTAATATTGAACAGATACAACATTTCTTGATTGGATTTGAGGAATAGTTTGGGGTTTTTACTTTCTTGCTTAGATCCTCGGTCCAATTTCTCAAAGTAGTGCAGTTGAGCTTGTAGATCTGGTTTGGATCAATGAGTAGTTGTGATTCTTGGCGCTAGATTTGGCCAAAATGGTGGCATGCAAAAAGATTTTCTTCTCTGGCTAGATTGGGGTCATCTTTATAGTAGAAATTTGTGCTCCTCTAGGCTTTGTTTTGGATGCTATTTGTTTCTAAAGGTGCTCTTGGTCCTAGGCTATCCAAAAATACTAATGGCGCTTTAGTATCAATATACATTAGTGACATACACATGTTTTTTTGCAATATTGGTGTTTTGGGCTACCTCTTTTTGGATTTCGGGGAATATTGATGTAGCTTCTTCACAAATTCGTGCGATAAAGGGTAGATGGGCCTGAGCCCTTTCCAACGAGCCCACCAATAGTCAAAATGGAGAATGATTGAGATTAGAGGACTCATATTTCTCTTTTGGGCTAAACTTTGTTGGGAGTTCCTTGGGAACGAAGCAATCTTTAGGGAGCAAGAGTTGGCGTAGGAACAAAGAGAGTAGGAGCCAGCGCTGGGATAGGAGTTGGTGTTGGAGCAGGTGCAAGAGTAGGAGCAAAAGCAAGGGATTACAAGCTATAGGTTATAGGTCCCCAGTTACTAATTATGAGTTACCGGTTACTGGCTACTCCTGTGGCTATTCCAACGGCTACTCTAGCAGCTATTCCAGCAGCTACTTTAGTGGTTAACCTACGGGTCAATAGTTACGTGTGCTTGAGGCCTACATCTCTTTCTATTTCAACCCTTATTTCTCTTTGTCACAGGCATTTTGGGCCACTTTGAGCAACTTGAGCACTAGTCTGTAGTCTTCTTGTTCCTATCAACCCAGTTGCCTTGACCGGGCATTTGTAGTGTTCAAGGTATTTGATGCTGGTATAAACCAGATGTGTGACAAATTGGCACCCTTTCACCATACCTCAAGGTCCTAAGGTATGGAGTAAACTTTCTAACATCCAAAGGCAGCTTAGGTACGACACAGCACCTTCTCGGGCCAAGTCCTCTTCATCCTCGGTAGATTCCAGTGACTTAGATCTACGAGCTATGGCGCAGCCACCTTTAGCTCAACCTCAACTCCATGTTCTGTAGAAAGGGAGTGATCTACTGACCTTCTCAGGTGTTGGAACAGTCTCTCCAACATCACATATCAGTCGCTTTAATTACTAAGCTCTATTTCGTTAAAGTGGGAATTGTCATTATCCCACTTGTAAAATAAGGTTTCCAAACCTTTATATAGTATATAAATATAACAAAATTCAACTGCATTGAGGCACATGCCATTTTATTTTAAACAAGGAAATGTCTACTCAATCACTTCTCCTCCCCTTGCTACTGCTTCACCTCTCTCTTTTCCTTGTTATCGTCGTCCAATTTCTTTCCATCCTTTTAATATTGGCTCAGTTGCTCCGAGTCTAGGTGGAGCCCAAGTCCCCATTCAATCTTTACTTTCCCCTTATTAATAAAACAACTTCGTAGACTTCCAATAACATGCTGTAACACTTCTAATATAATGCAAATCCTCTCAAAGAATTGTTTTTTAATATTAATACAATGGCATGGAACCCCATGCCATAATAAGTTACATTTTTAAATAAATACATGCCATCTCAGACTGTTATTTTTTGCCTCCAACGCCTATACAATAATCTTGGAATTTCATCAGTCTCCACACTATCAGGATTTAAACCCAATAGTAATGCCATCTCTTCTCTAATACGTCCACGCTCATGTTCAGTGGTCGAAGAACCCATCCGGTTGAGCAGATTATGGAGATGCGAATAGTGCTTGGCTAGACAATATACATGCCATAAATGATGACTGGTGTCTGTCCGATCAAATGGCTTCTGATATACCTTTCCATTTGCCATTTGGTTGATTTCTGCAGCCACCTCTTGGACTGGCCGGTTCTCTATCACCATCGCTCCAAGCCATTTTGCAAGGTCCCCCAGAACATACGGTTTCTTCTCCCTAGTTTCCATACTGCAAGAGATGGGGTGCACTGCATATGTGTGCGTGTTCGCTGCAGTTTTAATCGGCGAGTCATCGATGATGAGGATTTCACTTGACCTAGCAGTCCGGTTCATCACTACAGCCTCTAGCTTGACGAAGATGGGCTTGCTACCCCTCACATGGACCATAGTCAAGCAATCCTCCTGCGTTAGGAGAAAGTCAAATGGTAATATTACTCGCGTCTGATCGTGCATCATCTATAGCAACGTTAATGCATTGTGGTGCATCATGGATGTCCAAACTCCCAATTGCAAATTGAACCCGGCCCTCTGTTCTAAGTGTCGCATGGTCATTATTAGATCCCATAGTTTCTCCCGTGTGATTAATGTGAATCTGTCTCTTTTGACCAACTTGCGACCGCAGGCTTTGGAGGGTGCAGTGACATTCAAGGACGAGCCACGCTCATGGGAGAAAAGGACACCGTTCAAATCAAAAACGATACAGTACCTTCGCCGTGACTCTGAAATGAAATGCGTCAGCATAAAAAATGGTACAAGTTAATTTTACCATCTACAATATTAGCGAATGGTGCTCCCGATGGTCGTTGAGAGGGTTTTGGTCGAGGAAACGTGAAGGGCGGAAATACTCTCCTCTGCAATGTGGGGTCAATCGCATCCGATGGCGTGTGGGCACATGCCATTTCAGCTGTAGACTCTGGTACAACTGGCTCAACAGTGGCATGGGGTGGTTCCGATGGCGTGTGATCACACGCCATTTCAGCTGGTGCCTCCGTTGGCAAAGTGGACATGACCGAACAAGCAGCAGGGGCAGTGTAGGGAGGTTCCAACGGCGCGTAGTCAGATGATTGGGCACACGTTGAGTCCGTTGGAAATGAGGATACGACCGGCTCGGCGGCTGGGGCGGCCTCATGCGGGTCCAATGGCGCCTGGTCACCGTCAGTTGGATACGTGGACAAGATTGACTCAGTGGTATGGGTAGCATCAAGTGGAGCGTGGTCAACTTGCTTGGCGTTGATATGGATAGTAGCCTCCACCAGCTCTGATGACTCTTGCAGGCAAGTAGAGTCCACTGGCGGATCCATATGCATGTCCAAATATCTCCCTTCGAATGAGATGGTATCCTCCCTACTGGCTACTAAAAACAAACTCATTAGCACATTGAATCAACTATACTATATTTACAATCAACTGCTATTGAGGAACTAGGACCGATATCACTTGGGCACTGCTGATTCTGAAGGATTGGACATACGTTTTGACCCTTGCTTGGCACTATCCTTCCTCGACACTAAAGGCTAGAGTTTGTATCTTAATTCAACTGAATAATCTCTACTTACCATTTGCTCTGCGACCTACATGGACAATGTTAGAAATGGTAAAAGGTTAGGAATGGATGTACTATTATTTACCTGATGGTTTGTCTTGTATGACCTTTCTCCGCTGCTCTTTGGCCACCTCAGGCTGGCCATCGTCGTCATCATCGTCGTCGTCGTTATTGTGATCGTCACCATTGTGAGGACCATCCAAGTCCTCTTCATCCTCCTCTTCTTCGTCCTCCTCTTCTTTGTCCTCCTCTTCGTCCTTCTGCTCTTCCTGCTCATTATCTTTCTCTGGCTCCTCATCCCCCTCCTGCATTTCTTCCATAGGCTGCTCAGGCTGGATGGCTTGTTCTTCCAGGACCATCTTGGGAAAATCATCTGGCCGAGTCTCCATCTCAAAATACAAGACATCCATAGCCTATTTTAGTGCGTGACCTAGGACCGTATCCTCACCTGACTGTCTTAACATGGTTTCTGCACGTTCTTGCACCCTTCGAAGATGACGAGATGAGAAAAACGTGGCCCTGACTTGATCTGGGGGTGGCCACGCTCCTGCATATAGAGCTTGTGAGATAACATTTAAACTTAAAGTGCGTACTCACCAGGTTCGCAGAGAAGATACTGTTTTTCTTTGGCAACTATAATTATATGCTGTATTGAAGTCACCTCTTCAATGGATTTTGTCACCGCAACACACGGGACACCCTTGAGTAGTGCGGCTCAAAAGAATAGTCCACCGCAGTTGTACTCGACAACGCATTTGCCCTTGGAGTCGGAAGCAGGTGACCCACCCGCTATTGCGTTGAAGACCCAACTGAGCATTTCCCATGCTGCACTTGGAGCTTTCTCTGGATTCGAAAGCTCCATAGCCGTCTTCAGTTCCTCAGGCACGGGTAAATTGACCTCCCTCAGATAGATCCGATCGGCCTTGTCGAACAAAGCTGGGAAGTCACTCCAGTCCCACTCTACTGCAGGACCAATAACAAGGGTGAGTGTGAAGATGCGGACATTCGTCGGTATCTTCTTCTTAGCTATTATCCCATGGATCTCCCGCATCTCCTTGCCTTTCAATTGAGCCTTCACCTCGTTCAAGGCCTTCCAGAACTTGTGATAGGATTCGGAGTCGTAGATCATATAGTGAACTAAAGATTCCACCTCCGCAAGTCCCACCATTAAGTCAATGATGGAGCTGACTTCGTCTGCATGAGTGATCTCCTCGTTTGTGAAGTCCATCACACAAAAGATGTTCTTGACCTGCTCATCTCCGCGGGAAATGATGCTCCTCCACCTTTGATCCTCATCCGAATTCACGTATACCCGGTAAGGTTCTCGATAGGCCTCTGCTGCGGGGTCGAGCTGTTTCTGAAGCCGGCAGTCGACATCCCTCTTAATGAAATTTGGATACTGATCCAACTTCTCAGCTTTACTTTTCGTGGCATCCTGCAGCAGATCGATGAACTTGGGGGCCCCCTTCACGTACTCATCGATGTCTTCATTTGATAACTCCAGCTCTTCCATCATCTCTTGCGTGGTGTCGATGCTCACCCTCTCCACGGCCACTTGCTCGAAGATCCAATCCTTCAATAGCGCACGAGCTCTCAGAGTCGTGCACAAGTCCTTGTATGTCACAATATGGCCGGGAGTCATTTTGGTCTTGTTGAAGACTACCTCACCACGTAGAAAAGCATTAGCCACTGTCAGAAGGTCGTCGTCGTCTAGAGACCGCGAGAAACGCAAGGCGTTGAGCTTCAAATCATTGGACTTCCGGCCGTCCTCCACACCCATTGAGTTTAGCAACTCCCCGTCATGGTACCTCCTCAGCACATCTACCCATTTGTCAAAAACAACTTTTGTCGCAAGTAGAATGTTATGGATGCTGAGTGTGTCATTGACCCCCAGTGTTTTCGAGAGAAGACTCGAGAATTCCTGCAATGGAAATGGCGTGAGGCCACATGCTATGCCACATGCAATGAGGCTTACCTGCCAGGCGCTAGTTGCTAGTACACGTCCTTGTCCTGGTTTTTGTGGCTTCTTCAGTTGAACCCAGAGCTTCCGTGTTCGTGCCAATGTCTCGTGCAGACCCGATTTGTAGCACGTTTCTTGCTTGACATTCTGCGCGTGGGAGATGTATATGATAGATCGGAGGGGCGAGTTGCCTTTTATCAGGCGGACAACTCTTGTCTTGAAGACTTTCTTCACCTCCTCGCCCACCATAATATCCACAACTATCTCTTGCATCGCCAAACTAGAATGCTGCCCGGAGAAGGCATAGAACCGGATGTACTGATCGTCCAACACCTTCCTATTGATCAAGTCTGGAAACCTCTTCTCGCCCTTTATTGTTCGGTAGTAGGGGATCACGTCTGCGATGTCGGGTGTTACTGGACTTGCCAGCATCTTCTGCTTCAGTTTCTCCACCCACTCATCAGATACTAGCCTGTGGTTGTATTTGCTTTGGATGTCAATACAGCTCACGTCGATTGTATATACTTTGTTGGAATAGTAACAAGTACTATTATCTGCAACGATTTTTGCTGCCTCTTCTTGCTCTTTCTGCTCTTTGCGGCTCTTCTTTTTGGTGGGTGTAGTGTTCGAACCCGAGGCAATGGCATCACCGAGTAGCTTCTTTTTTGGAGCAGGAGAGTTGGACGTCGGCTTGAGCTTGACCACCCTTTTCTGCTTCGGGGTAGTTTCCAGATCGACCCCCTTCCCCTTCGCTTCGCGAACTGGAGGCACTCTCAACGGCTCAATGTTGAAATATAGTTTTTGAACATCGCCGTAGGTGAGGTCCGTGGATCCCATGTGATCTTCATAGACCCGCAGCGTCTTTGAAATTGTGGGCCTCCTGGACAACTTCTCCATAGCTCCCTCTAGGAATTCCTCATAGTCGCTGCCCCCCTCCGGGAAGCCGCTAGAATGTGCAAGGTGGATCTTGAAGGCGGACGCTGTCTCTACCACAAGTGCCAGTCCATATTCTTGCATGGAACTGCATGGAGTGTCTGTCACTTGGATGAGGATCCCCATGCATTCTTTTCTCCCACCATCTGTGTTGTACAGCCTTAGATCCTCGCCTTCCATCCCGAAAGTCCAACTGGTGAGCTCCTCCCCCTTCTCTGCATCCACATTGACAGTGGTTAGAAGAAAAACGCAATTCCTCACCTGTTCAGAAATGCACAACAATTAGAGCTGACAGATGAAAAGCTAGCAGCTGGAAATAACGTGAGGCCGCCATTCACCACTGCATCAGATGTCTTGAGGCTGCATCGTAAGATGGCGTGAGGCTACACGCCATCTGTAACCGGACTGCACTCGAGAGCCCAATCGGTGCATGCCAATGTTGCTACTGAATGGCATGTGGCCTCATGCCATTTTCTATTTGGCCTAAAAGACTTACCATTTGAAGCCGAATGGAGGCGTGACAATCGAGGCCGGACTCGCTGGTGAATGTGCACTGTGTGTGTAGCGGATCATAGCAGCAAGGCTACTCTGCCACTTACAGTTGGAGAGTGGCGCTGAAATCTCCCGGGACGCCAAGTGGGCTGCGTGTGGGTGGCGGAGTGGGCGGCGGAGTTGGCGGCGAAGTTACAAACTGGGTGTGTCTTGAAGTGGACGCCGATGCACACGAGTGCGATGCGAGCACGAGTGGATGCCGATGCACACGAGAAACCTGTAGAGAAGGTAGATGAGCGCAAATGTGAGCGTGATCGCGAGTGGGAGCGCGGTGCGAGCGCGAGTACAAAGCAAAATGCAAAACCTAACCTCACACGCGCGAAATGTCACGACGGTTGGTAATCCTGCCACGTCATCATTCCTCGGACTTGGGCGCCACCATTAATTTCTGGATCGCCGCGCGCATGCATGCACGTGAAATCCAAAAGAAATCCGCAACGTCATCATTCCTCGGACTGCATGCACGCAAAATCCAAAAGAAAGATCATGATTGGGATATCATTTAATACCCTCACTATATTTATACTATGCATGATTGGATATTCCAAAGCATCTTGTATTTCCAAAAATGCTAGATGTTCAGCTAAATAAAGAATGGTATACAAAAAATCCCAAAAAATGCACCAAAAAATGCTCGGCGTCATCTGGCGTTATCTCTTGAATGGCGTGGGGCTGCATGCCATTTTCAGGGGCACATAGGAGTATATTCCTAGAATATTCTGATACGCGCGAGATTTTTTTGAGTTTTCTGGAGATCCAACCGTTAGATCACAACTAGATTTTACAGAATGGTATACAATGTCTTTCTTGATGACCCTGCAAAGAAGCATCTCGATCGGACACCACATGAGACCACACGAGCCTTACAATGTTTCAGGGGCATTTGCCATAGATCCGACCGTTATTTTGCTCCAAGATTTTACAGTTTGGTGTGCATTAACCTTTCCATCGACACTGCAAAGGGATATCACAATCAGATGCGGGATCACAGGAAACTAACTTCACTAGCTCTGGTTTCACCAAGATCTACGTAAGGAGTTATGAAATGAAAGGACCCTCTCTATTGAAATGTGTTTATGGTCCTAAGGGCATTGTGACATATCAAAAGATTTTGCATCAAGTTCTGTATTTGCATGTTTATCAAGCTACTGAATTGCTAAACCCTAAACCCTAAACCCTAAACCCTAAACATGTGGCAAATGCTGCGTGAAGAAAGATGCCCTTTCTGGGCAAATGCTGTAAGAGGCAGATGCCGAGCAGATGTATCTCAGGCTAGCGAAGGGGACAAACGAAAGCTAGCTATAAACATGACGGGATGCAAATAGATTACTAGGCTGGTCCTGCAAAAATCAAAAACCATAATTGAAAACATTGAAAATGCAAAAAGAAAGGCTTATAATATTTTTGAATTTTAAGCAACCAAAGGAATGTAAGTAGGGCATGTGTTTGTAAGTTTAAAAATGCCTCAACCACTTAAATTCCCAAGTAAATAAAGCTGTTTCTATTTTTGCTATAGGTAAACTTTATAGCGTGTGGGCTCATGCAATTTTGAACCCAAAAATGCACCAAAAAATGCTCAACTAGCATTATTCTTTGAATGGCGTGTGGCCTTATATTGCCATAAATGGACGTACACACACAGTATAATTATTCCTTTACACGGCGAATAATCTTGGCGCGGATCGCTGACATGGCATGGCAAAGTTCGAATCACTGACATGGCACAGCTAGATCGAGGCAAGGACATGATGTGACAAAGTTCAACCTCCGACAGCAAAGTCTAGAAGCTACTCAGTTTGAAATTTGTCAGAGGAATCATAAGATTTGGTTTGTCAGAGGATTTGATGTAACGTTCAAGCGTGTGTTATTTTTGAATTCTCGAACTCATTCCTAGGTCTATCATTTTTGTGCGCCGTGTTCTTGGTTCCGCTGAGCGCAGTGAGCGCTGCTTGTGTAAGCGGCGTTGTGAGCTGTGGTTTATGCGTCTACGAGCGATTGCGGCATTGCGAGCGCCATTGCGAGCGGCAGTTTATGCGAGTGGCAGTTTGTGCGAGCGGCACTACGAGCAATTGTGGTGTTGCGAGCGGCGCTACGAGTAGTTGCGGTGTTGCGAGCGGCACTGTCTTTGGCGTAGCTACCGCTTCCTCTTGATATTCGGCACTTGTGCTTCCTGGTATGTTCACCATAGAATGGCTTAGGACCATATTTAGAAATGGCATGAGGCCACATGCCATCTTGGGCCCTTGCAATTTCATGGCTAGCGTATTGTCATGTATGTTTTTACTTGCCTGCAGCTGTGTGTATATCAAGATGGCATGAGGCCTCATGCCATCTTTGGCCCCTGCTAGCCTATTGCCATATTCCTTTTGCCTTGCTGCAACTGTATATATTTTTGTATGGGTGACTAGTCACGTACACAAAAATATATACAGTTGCAACAAGGCAAAAGGAATATAGCAACAGGCTAACAGGGGCCAAAGATAGCGTGAGGCCTCATGCCATTAGTGGTACCACTAATGGCATGAGGGCTCATGTCAATTTTGTGAATGTGAAATTTCACGTGGGTGTCAATAGCATGTTTGAATAATGGCATGTGGCTTCATGCTATTGAGGTTGTTTGGTATGTTATGATTTAGGCCATTCTCCAATCATTTTTCGTATGGTCTTAACTTCTTTTCTGCACTTTCAGAATGGCCTTCAGAGTTGGGGAAAAAGTTTACATTTTGAATGGTGGGAAGAGAGTTGCAAAAGGGACCCTTGTGTCTATGGATCAGAACTTTGTTATACACTGTCAAAGGCTTGGGGAAGGCAATGCTGCTGTATCAGTAGAGACTGTCTTCGATGGGAATGTGGTCGCTATTGAACAAGGAAAGATGGTCGTCGGGGTAAATGTTGTTGTTGCCTTGAAAAATCTTCAGAAGAAAGCAGATGTTGGGGACAGCGCAAGTGCGACGCATGTTCCCTCCGTGGATCTTAAGAACCGTGCTACATGGATTCAGGCAAAGGTGTTTCTAAACAACCCCGAGGGGGAGGTGGTAGCTGAGGGCTTAGCCACAGTTGTCATTCCAAAAGATGCAGTTGCTAATCAAGAATTGGGCTGGGATGATATTGGAGTTGCGATTTTAGAGGTTGTTGACACAGAAGAAAACAGTCTAACTATTGGAAGCATTGTGCAGTGGAAATTGAGGCACTTAGTGTTTGAGAATGTGAAGGATTCACAATCAAACACCACTACAACTTATGACAGAACATCTCTTCATGGGAAAAGATAGTACACCTTCCTAAAGCGCAGCCAAAGGGATCTGAGCAACGAACCGAAAAGGCAGAAAATGGCGATGGAGGTTCAAATGGTCTCGAAAGTTGCTTGTTGCAAGAGGAGGCGCTGTCAACATGCTGATTGGGATGCTATTGAAGAGGAGAGAGCAAGATACAAGACATTGTCCTGGAAGGCAGCTCGCAATTTTGTGTATGAGGCATTACGGTCATCTGTTGATGCTTCAGAACATCAGGTGGGGGGCATGGTCTTCCAGAGGGGTTTGGTCTGCATGAAAGCATGGAGAATCATTTATGGAGTCCCTCGAACCACATTCTACAGAATCAAAACTGAGTTCGAGGAACAAAGGGTTCAACAGGCAGTCCATGGGAACGACGGTACTCACAAAACCAGGGGTCATGTTGTATATGGAGAGGCAATCTTCAAGAGGTTTGTCGAGACATGTAGCGAGCAGCAACCACATAAAACCCGCCTCTTGGAAGATGGAACTCGAGACACCCAACAAGTTCTCCCTTCCATGTATACCAAGGGGGCCATATTGGAAGATGTGAATCGGGAACTCCAAAGTAATGGCTATAGGAAGCTGAGCCAATCTAGATTTAGTAGATTGTGGAGCAACAGGTTCAGGGATGTGAGTATAGGAAAGTACTCCAGCTTTTCAAAGTGTGAAGAGTGCACTGCTATCAAAATGGCTTTGTCGAAGAATTTTTGCAGCGCTCAAGAGCGAGAGACGTTGGTTAGAAGGCGGCTCGACCACAACATCGAGCAGAGAAGCTGTAGGACTGCATATTATCATAACAGGATTCTCTCCATGGAGAGACCTGACTCTTACCTCTGCATCATCCACGACAAAATGGACCAGAAAAAGACGTGCTTACCTCGACTCAATCCTGCCCCCAAGGCAATCTCTTCATCCATGCAGCTGCCTGTGTCTCTGTTTGGCATAATCGCTCATGGGCATGGTGCCCAGAACTATGGGAACTTCTTTGTACCTCTATGGGGTGGCGGGGTGCAAACATGATGATTGCGTCCCTAGCAAAACACTTAAGGTCTCTACAAAGTGCGCAAACTGAGCTGAACGGCCAACCCTTGCATAAGGCCCTTGTCGATCGAACCCCATACAGGGTTCAGCTGGAGGAGGAGCAAAGGCTTGCAGTATCGCGTGGGGCCCCATGCCATCCCAGTGAATATGTTGGCCGTCAGATTGTAGGGTTATCACGTGAGGCCTCATGCCATTCCGACGAGGCTGGTCGCCCGGTGAATGCACAGCCTCATCCAAACGAAGCAGAATCTCAAGGAAGTTCTTGCGGCTGATGTGGCCTTCCACCCCATCTTCTGCTCCAAACAGACAATGCTGGCAGTGAGAACAAAAACATGTACGTCTTCGCGTACTTGGCGATGCTTGTTGCCAAAGGCATATTTGAAACGGTTACACTTGGCTTTCTCATGGTTGGGCACACTCATGAAGACGTCGATGCCATGTTCAGTCACCTGGCAAAGTCCCTCCGGCGATCCAATGTCCTCACCCTCCCACAACTCTACGATGAATTCCAAAATTGCATCAAAGGCACTGTTGAAGCTGCACTTGTGACAGAGGTTCTAGACTTTAAGGGGTTTGTAAAAGGCTACATCAGGGATGGATCCGAAACGCTGATTGGCCACTCCAAGCCTCTTCAGTTTCATTTCAGCATGCGTGACGGTGCTCCAGTGATGAGGTACAAGATGAGAGAATGGGACACAGTGTGGCTCCCAGTGGACGGCATTGAACTCTTCAAGAGAGATCCCATAACTGGGGAACCTATGATTCCTCAGGGTTCCCCACGGCCGATGCACCCGGATGGACTCAAAGACCAGGAAAGTATAGTGGCCGGGATTAGACAGCATATTGCCTTCTGGAAGAGGGGGTTGGTGTTTGGTGGAGAATCCTATTTTTAGAGGTATAAGCCTTTGATCGAATACTGGGAGAAGATTATATCTGCTATCCAAAATGGGCTGGTTGTATATGAAGAATTGGAAGAGTCCTTTTGGCCAGAACCCAGAGCACTAGATAGTAGCGGAACAATGTCCTCTGGAAATGTAGTGACAGATAATGATGTTGAGGATCACTATTGTGGGCCAAGGAACAAGAAGCCGGATTCAGCATTCAATCCAGTACAGGTCTGCAAAGGAATGGTCGTGCTTGTCAGACCCAGTAATAAAAAACAAATCATATGGGTGGGGCGCTGCATCACTGATGCAGAGGAGGATGCGGAAACTAACTCCTTCAATGTAACTGTGGAGTGGTTCAAGCCAAGTTCCGGATATACGAAGGATTGCCTAGAAAAGAGATGGGTGCTGAATCCAAGGGATCCCAGCATGAGCATATCGGTGGATAATGTTGTGCATGGTTGGATGCGGAAGCAGAGTGCCACCATCACCTTGCCAGACCATGCAAGAGATGCAGCAAGAGCATTCATAACCCGGGTTCAAGGTGAGATTCATTAATATTCCTTTACTAAGTTTCTAATGTATTTTATTTCAAGGTGAACAATCCGAATCTGAATCAGAGGAGGCGTGATGGCACGCCATTCCTAGGTGAGATGATACAAATAACAAGTATAAATTCTTAGTTGTTCTAGCAAATCTTACTTAAAGTTCAAGGTGAACAAGCCGAATATGAATTCATCGGATTGTTATAACAAATTGCGAGGTGATGGCATGAGGTGATACGCCATTTGAGAGTGGTAGCCATTCCTATATGAGGTGAGTGAAATATTTATTAGAAATACCTCATTCAATTGTGCACTTCTAAGTCTTGGTCCACTCAGTATTGTTTGCATGTTTTTATTTTAATTCTTTCTTTAAAATGTTATTTAGCATGTGGCTTTATGCCATTGCTCTCCACAATCATGCATTGAATTTTTCTATCCTTGCATAATACTTCTCCATATATATAGCATGTGCGCACATGTGATATGGTTTATTAGGCCTGATATAGTGTGTGAGGTAAAACAAAGATGATGTGACATATGCATTTACCAATCACACGTGCATAAATCTAATAATATGGCATGTGGCCCATATTAATGGCACATAAACCCATATTGTGGGCTTACGTGCTTTATGTACCATCATTCCCTTGCAGCGTGTGTGTTAGTTTCCTTTTATAACACAACGAACTCCATATTTTAGGGTGAAGAGCGTTCTCATGGCAAGCACAAAATCTGTAAGTGAGGCAGAAAAGGAGACGGAGAAGGAGATAGGTGAAAATGTAGAATATATAAGTGTTCCAAACTCCCCGTACTATACTCCAGGTGATCATTTTTCTGAACAAACGGCAACATTAACAACTATCGAGAACGCCCCAGTAACGTCAGAGACAACAATCCAAAGCAAAACAACTGACCCGGAGAAGGATGATAGTACCGCTGAGAGTACCAAAAAGGAGGTGTCCACTAGCGCTTAGGCTTATAATGGCGTGTGCCCTCATGCCATTTACTTGATCACCAAATACCTTTTTCCCTTTACACTAGTATATCTTAATACCGGTATGAGAAATAGAATGGCATGTGCCCTCAGGCCTTTTACTAAATCACCTTTGAAAGAAATGCAAGCCTCTATGTCGTAAAAAAAAGGTACTAGAGAAATTCCTTAATAATATGAATGTTATTTAGTTTCATGAAAATACACTAAGGGTCAAATGAGTTAAATGACTTCTCCAGACTAGCAATGCTTCTTGCTACACCTTCACAATTAGATTCGTTAGAAAAAGATAACATTGAATAATATCTAAATGTTCTCACCATTAAGTTATATGTCTGGCTAATAGAAATGACGTTCATCTTGGAAAGCTCACCACACACTCAATGAACAAACAAATAGTGTGTGCGTGCATGCCATCGCTCTTCTTTAGCTTCAGATTCGGCTATGAGATTTATTATACAACCAGATGGACTCAGTCTGGACACAAAGTCACCGCGCTAGTCACCATGCCCCAGATATGTCTAGCCCCTGGACAAAAAACATATAATTTCACGTCATTTTCAAATACTTGAAAATTTGTACCTAGTCCCATTTTACTGAATAAATCCCACTTTAACGAAATAGAGCATGTTTAGCAAAGGGGCTAAACCAAGGGGAACGTATAGCAGGGGGAAATTCAAGAAGAGTTTCTCTAAGAATGAGTCCTCGGGGTTGCGGAAAGGCAAATCCGGTGGCCAGCGAGCGAGTACGTGGGGGAGTCAAGCGAAAAGAGACAAACCCACGGATAAGAAGGTCAAGTCATATAGCAGCGTGGGAAACAACGTATGCTACAACTGCGGTGAAGCGGGACACTTCTCGAGGGAATGTCCCTACCCGAAGAAGGCCAAAGCCAATATGGCCATCAAGTCGGGTGAAGTCCAAACTAAGGTATGTGATCCAGTCCTTAACTCAAAGTTGCTCATTACACGAGCAACTTTGGTAGAGAGTCGTTCGCGACATCTACTAGCCCTCCGAGGGAAGCTCGAAGGTAGCTTTGTTAAGATCCTTATTGACACAGGTGCTTCAGATAATTTTGTGGCTGCAGACATAGTCTAGCAAGTCGGACTAACGGTGCAGCGGCTAGGCGAACCAAGGACTATAGAGTTTGTTCAAGGTAGCCAAAGCACTGATGAGGTACTTCGACAAGCGAGAGTCGAAGTAGGGACATGGAAAGTAGATATGGATTTCACCGTGTTGGACATGGCGGGATTTGACGTGATCTTCGGAATGGATTGGTTCAATCGGTTCGTGGTAGCCCTACATGGATAAGGTAGAAACCTTGTGGTACTGGCGAATGCCCAAGGAAGAAGATCTAGGGTGGAGGCCCAGGATCTAAAGGTAGGGCAAAGCAAGGTCAAAGAATCCTGCTTAAACCTGGTGTCCTCGAGAGGACAACTCACTAAAGGAACTAAGGCAGCCTTTTTGTGCTTACTCTTGGTGAAGAGTGACAAAAAGACAAGAACGGAAGAAGTATCTTTAGTGATCTAGCGGGTGTTGGACCAATTCCAGGATACCATGCCGGAGGAGCTACCGGCGGGGTTGACCCCCGCACGACCGATAGAACATAAGATTGAGCTGGTAGAGGGTGCTAAGGCGGTGGTTCGTCCACCCTATCGTTTGAACAAAAAAGAACTCGCGGAGCTCAAACGCCAACTAGAGGAGTTGGTGGACAAAGGGTATGTTAGGTTGAGCAAATCGTCGTATGGGGCACCGGTGCTATTTGTGAAAAAGAAAGATGGGTTTATGCGCATGTGCATAGACTACCGGTTGCTCAACAAGTATACAAAAAAGAATAAGTACCCTTTGCCAAGGATTGAGGACCTATTCGATAGGTTGGGAAAGGCAAAATACTTCTCGAGAATTGACCTAAGGTTAGGATACTACCAGATCAGGGTAGCGGAGGAAGATGTCGAGAAGACAACCTGTCGAACGAGGTATGGGAGCTTTGAGTTTCTGGTGATACCCTTCAGACTATGCAATGCGCCGGCAACGTTTTCGGCATTGATGAACCATATCTTTGTACCCTATCTGGATCACTTTGTGGTCGTCTATATTGACGACATCCTGATCTATAGCAAAACGCTAGAGGAGCATGCCAAACACTTGACGAAGGTGTTTGAGAAACTAAGGGAACACCAGCTGTATGCTAAAGAGAGAAAATGTGACTTTGCTCAACAAGAGGTAAAGTTTCTCGGGCATGTAGTGGGCAAGGACGGGCTCAAGGTGGACCCTGAGAAGGTCCAAGCGATCCAGGATTGGGAGCGACCATCGAATGTACATGAGTTAAGGGCATTCTTGGGGCTATGCAACTACTATCGAAAGTTTATCAGACACTATTCGAGAGTAGCCCTGCCCTTAACAGACCAAATGGGAAAAGGGAAGATGGTATGGACAGCGGAATGCGAGGCGGCATTCGTCCACCTCAAAGGGAAGTTGAGGAAGGCCCCCGTGTTGGCATTACCAGACTTTGGTAAGGACTTTGAGGTAGAAACAGATGTTTCAAACTTTGCGTTGGGCGCAGTTTTGAAGCAGGACAACCATCCAGTAGCATTCTTCTCGAAGAAGTTGGACAAGGCTCAACAGAAGTGGCATGCCCATGAGAAGGAATTGTTTGCAGTGGTTAAGGCGCTCAAGGAGTGGCGACACTACCTTGGGAGACACTTCAAAGTTTACACGGACAATGTGGCAACGAAACACTTCTTGTCACAACCCGACCTAAGGGGAAAAAAAGGTTGGTGGGCCAATACTTTGGCCGAGTTTGATTGCGAGATCCTGTACAAGCCTGGGAAGAGCAACATCGTGGCAGATGCGCTAAGTAGAAAAGCAAGCTTGAAGTTGGCGATATCTAGCGCGACAGCAACCTTTTGGGATGATGTGCGGACTGCATACGAGAACGATGGTCTAGCACAAGAAGTGTTGCTGAGGAATCTAGAGGTGCGGGAAGCTCACCAGAGAGGTGAGCTGCCAACGGAAGAGAAAACGGGCTATGCGGAACGCAACGGACTCATATATTACAAGCAAATGAGGGTGTATGTTCCAGAAGGGGAACTAAGGAAGGTAGCCTTGGAAGAGTGTCATGACGGACCTCTCGTGGGACACGGCGGAGTGCCCAAAACAATGGGCTTACTCAAAAGGAAGTATCACTGGCCTGATATGGCTAAGGACGTCCAAGACTATGTAAAGACATGTCCAACATGTCAGCAAGTCAAAGCCGTGATGAAGGCTAGTGGGGGCTTGTTGCAAAGCATCCCCATTCCAGATCGTCTGTGGAAATGTCTCACGATGGACTTCATCACGGGACTACCCCCAAGCAAGGGGTTCGATGCGATATTTGTGGTGGTGGACCGATTTTCAAAGATGGCACATTTCATACCCACCACAACGGAAGTGGATGCGGAAGGTGTGGCGAAACTGTTCTTCGAACAAGTGGTTCGAGTGCGGGGAAGGCCGGAAGAGATTATCTCAGATCGAGATAAAATCTTCACCAGTAGGTTCTGGAGGACACTCCTAGAACAGTATCCCACCAAGTTGAAATTCAGCACAGCCTATCACCCACAGATAGGTAATGGGTATTAAGTCAAGACTGATAGCACTAACACTTCTTGACAGACGGACAAACGGAAAGGGTGAATAGGCAGCTGGAAGATTATTTGCGGTGTTATGTCTCGGGAGACTAGACCGACTGGGTAAATCATTTGGGATTTGCGGAAATGTGTTATAACAACTCACCACATTCGAGCATCGGGGTAAGTCCATGGGAAGTCATCAATAGGCGAGCTATTGAAGGTCCTGTGGAACTCAGCGTGGCCGAGTATCATGGAGAGTTACCTGCAGTGGAGGCATTCACGGCGGAAAGACTCAACATTTGGAATCTAGTGAGGGATTCCTTGGAACGGGCTCAACAAAGGCAAACTAAGTACGCGAACCAAAAGCGTTGGGATATGGAGTTCCAAGCCGGGGAGAAGGTGTGGCTGAACACCAAGAACCTCAGGCTACCAAGTGGGATCAGCCAGAAGTTGACCCAAAGGTAAAAATGCATGTATTCCGTTAAATGAATTGATCTTGAGTTCCTTAAGCAGGTTCGCGGGGCCTTACGAGATTGAGGCTCGAATCGGTAAAGTGGCTTACTGTCTCCGACTTCCTCGAGAGATGGGGAAGATGCATCCCGTGTTCCACGTGAACTTACTCAAGCCGTATTTTGAGGATTCGCTTCGCAAGGACCAAGTAAGACCTTTACCTGAGGTTATCCAAGGGGAGGAGGAATACAAAGTCGAGGCCATCCTCAATGCGCGCAAGGGCAAGCGACAAGGACACGAGGTGAGAGAGTTCCATGTGAAGTGGAAAGGATTCCCACACTGCGAAGCAACATGGGAACCGGAGGAGAACCTAGCGAACGCGTGAGATCTAGTGGAGGAATTTCTGTATGGCAGAACTCTATGTACTTATGCAAAGTTCAATTAAAAGTATCAATTTGAGAAGTTGAGCAATGGCATATATTGGGACCCGAAGGCGCGCCGAAGGTAAGCTAATTAGCATGGGTTAGCTAAGTCGACCAGGCGTAGGGAGCTACACCCGACTCCCTGCGGGGATGTCAAATCCGTAGACGTATTCTACGGAGGTTGGGTTTGAGTCCCAACCCCCTAGTAAAGCAAGGCTGGGTTCAAGTCCCGACCCCATACTAGGGCGTGGTGAGGTGAGGAGTATAGGGACACCTATATTCCTTTGTCATGGGCTATTGGCTGGGGAGGCTAACTTAGGCACACTGCTAAGTGGGGGGATGCCCCTGGAGACATGGTCAACAAGTCGTAGGATAAAATGAGACGTTCGATGTGGGCATCGAACTTCTTTTATGGGTGGTGGAGTTGTAAGGAACCAACTTGCCGAGGTGTCGTAGGCTAAAGGAACCCCGAAAGCATGACCAAAATGACAAAGAGTTCATCGGATGGGACCAAGTCGAAGATCGAGTCCAAGACCGACTCTAGGAGCGA
This sequence comes from Selaginella moellendorffii, assembly GCF_000143415.4. Classification (NCBI taxonomy): domain Eukaryota; kingdom Viridiplantae; phylum Streptophyta; class Lycopodiopsida; order Selaginellales; family Selaginellaceae; genus Selaginella; species Selaginella moellendorffii. The sequence continues at coordinate 1,336,624 of NW_003314294.1, read as the reverse complement.
GTTCGAGATAGGGTCTGGAATCGAGTCCGAGACCGACTCGGGGACCGAGTTCGAGTCCGAGTTCGAGACCGAGTTCGAGACGGCGTCCGAGATCCGAAATCGGGTCCGAGACCGAGTCCGAGGTCGAGTCCGAGGTCGGGTCCGAGATTGGGTCCAAAATCGAGTCCGAGATCGAGTCTGAGACCGAATCCGAAGTCGGATCCGAAATCGGGTCCGAGATCGAGCCAGAGACTAAGTCCAAATACTAATACGGGTCAAGGGGTGAAAGCCCAAAGCGTGCGTCTCCCCAGGGGGGGGGGGGGGGGGTGCAGGGGGTTCCAAAAGTATAATAGGGATAGTGAGGTCTACAAACCAGTTTTGAAGGGACTCTCTAGTGGGGCTTCCAAACCAACTTGAGGTTGAGACTGGGACCGACGGGCCTTGGGTGGGAGTGAGCATGGACTTGGTTAGTGCCGGAGGGGCCATCCAAGGAAGTGCTCAAGAGCAGCTCCCACTCCTGAAAAGGAAACTGATTGCGGTGCTCCCGGCTCAGGTGGAGTGGTGCCCCACTTGAGTACCATGCGGCTCATTGGTCCTCGCCTTGCCTAGGGGCTTGGGCCTTCCTTCGGGATGGAAGTGGGGGGGTAGAGGTACCCATACCTGGCCGCTAGGCCACGATGTTTTGCCCCGGCATCCCGAAGCAAGTGTTGCACTCAAGACTTGGGATTTAGAGGGTCCCATGATCAAGTCTCGTGGTACCAAGGGATGTTAGGAACCTGGAAGCTTGGTGTGCTTGGTTGCTTGTGCTTGCGGGGAGTGTAGCCGAACCTTAAGTCCAGTCTAACCCGGGGAGGGGGATTGGGAGTGATTTGGGAATCCGTGGATGGATGGCTAACACTCTGTTGCTCGTGCAGTAAGTAGTTGAGACCAAGTAGGAGCTGATACCATAGGCGAGAACCTTGGCAAAGGAACTTAGCAAAAGCCAAGGCAGATTGGAAAGGAAAAACTTGTGGCTTACACTCTTTTAGTGACTAACGACAAATAAGAACTTTGACTAGATGAGCATTCCCAATTGGAATAAGATGACGTGTTGCAATCTTAGCCTCAAATGATATGTCAAATTCAAGAGATCGGCATACTCTTTTTATAAACTAGTGAACCACTACAACATAAAGACTGTCAGAAAGATCGAAAAAGGGAATAAAGGAACAAGATGGAAACATAAAAGGAAAAAATAGAAAGAGAAAAGTGATGGAAATAGAGGTAGAAACAAAGGGATGGAGAGGAATATAAGTGAAAGAAATGGAAGAAATATAAGTATGAGACAAGGGGAAGAAGCATTAAAGTCATATTTAACGTGATTTCATCACAACCAATCCATACTAAAAATGAGGTCAAAAGCTTAACTTGACATCACCCACAATGACTACAACTCAAGCTTGAGATCACTCATATGCATAATTAGGTTTGCCTCATCCTATACACATGGGTGTGTATGGCCATTGCTATATAAAATGAAAATTGACTCTACTACATAACACAAATGTAGATAGCAACATGTGGTAACAGGCCAAGAAATAAAAAATAAACTCAAGCCTATATCAACTAATATAGAAAGAATAATAGGGGATCTTTTGTTAAAAAAATGAACTTGGAAAGTAAACACTAGATGAATTAGTGCCAAGTGAACCCTTGATAATACTCAAGAAAAAAAAATGGAGGGGTCATTGACTTTTTCACATAAAGACCCTCTACTACTCACACGACTCATCATTTCCCAGAAGCATCTCAATGTCCAGACCTTTTACTATAACAACACCATTAGAATGTTGTTGATACCAAGGTCTCTAACTAGAAAATAGAGGTTGCCAATTTGGAAAATATTGATATTACCAATAAGTGTAATTAACTTCATCATATGCCTAACAATGGATATCACAGCCACGACTATGTCTTTGCCCTTGACCTTGAACTCAGGTAATAGCAGTATCAACTTCCATTAGAACAAGACCATCTCTTACAAAAAGTGGAGTTAAAAGGACATGCAGCAAGAAGGGGAAGGGGTGACATCTCATAACATTATGCCAAGTGAAGAGCATCATTAAGGGTGGTTAGAGTAAATGCATGTATAAGTTTTACAAGATCTTGACAAAGTAGTAGCTACAAAATTCCCAACTTGATCTGCTTTGGCATATTTGGCTCCACACGAAGTAAGAAGCTTTGAAAACAAATGCCAATTGCATCATGGACATAAATGGCCTTTGACAAAGACAATAGAATTGTTGAAAGGCATCATCACAATCATCGGTATGTCTAAAAATGCATTTAAAGACATTCAGGAGAATGCTCTAATCTTCATAAGTGGTTACACCATTATAATCTGCATGAGTGGCTGCACCATTATACTATTGGAATGTTGTCCCTTGGAAACACGTGGGAAATTCACACAAACACCAAGTATCATCCCAAGAATGATATATGGCAATTACTGTGAAGTGATTGAATCAATGGTACACATCATCTTTAGGATTCCCATTGAAGAATTTCAGCTGGACTCAAGGATTAATAACAAAAACAAGAAGAGTTGTACCACACATCATGAATGCCACCATCAATTGATTCTGATTGTTCAATTACAATTTTATAGCATCAAGCAATTGCACTAACTATTGCTCCAAAGTCAAAGGAGGGAAAGATTAAAAAAGAAGAAATTGAAAAAAGTTATAAGAAAAGGAAGATATAGACAATATAAAAGTTAAATCTAAACTAAAATCCCAAATCACAGCACTCCTCAAAGGTAATCAAAGTTCCCCCTCACCTCCACCAATGTGATATAAAAATGAAATACAGAAATATACATATTAATTAGCCCAAAAACTCTAGTTTATATACAGAAGTGAATAGTTTACATTGAAACTAATCTAACAGCTACCAAAATCCCACTATATTAGTATTAATATATGGTATTGTATCCATACACTTGGACCTCACTATATTTATTTATTTATTTTGAGAAAAGCACTATAGCATGGTAGTTTAATAAAAATATATGTATAAATATATAATGAATTACAAACACACAAACACTATCACTTCATGATAAGGAATAATATCCCCTATGAGTGCTTAGAATGTGGAAAGGGAATACAAAAAATGTGCATATCAATTAGCCCCAAAACCCTAATTTATATATAGGAGTGAATGGTTCAGATTGAAACCAATCCAACGGCTACCAAAATCCCATTACATTAATATTAGTATATGGCATCGTAGCTATACACTTGGACCTCACATCATCCCCTCCTCTTGAAATAATGGAAGACCATCATGGTTCTCTTGTAGATGGGCTGGGATCTGAAGGAATGTCAGGAGGAGGCATTGGCGGATTTGTAGGCAGTATCAACTGTTTATGATCCCTTTGTATGAAGCATTTCAACTGTTGTATATGCACAATTTCTGGAAGATCGGTTTGCTCGACATCATGCCGAACCTCATAAACTTATGGTCCAACTTGCTGTAACACCCAATACAGTCCTTTCCACTGAGCAAAGAGCCCCTTAGATAAACCACATACCATAAGATAGGGAAAATGGACTAACACCAAGTCATCCACTTTGTACTTTGCAAGTGGACGATGATGGGAGTTGTAGTGCCGTTGTTGTCCCACTTGTATGTAGCCTAAGTGTTCAGTAGAGTTTACTCAAACAAGTGGAAGAATGCTTGTCAAATATTGATCCCATGACCTAGCATCGGCAGCTCGTGGCAATCGCGAAGGTAAACCCAAGTCCGTTGATAATATTGGATCATGACTATATAGAAGTTTATATGGTGAAGCACCAACAAAACTCTACACCCTTGTGACATATGCATACCGAATAAATAATAAATAATCATCCCAATCTGAATGTTGAAAGTTTATGTACTTCATGATCATTTGTTTGAATATCTGAACGAGCCGTTTTACCAAACCGTTTGATTGTGGATGATAAACACTCGTGAAAGTGTGGCGTATCCCTAACCAAGACATCAAAACATGAAATGCCTCAACCATAAATACAAGACCATTATTCGAAAGAATTTGCTCCGGACAAGAATGCTAAAACACCACTCAATTAAGGGGGAAATATCTAGTAGTAGTTGTAGAGGCACTAGCAAGAGCACCAACTTCCACCCAATGAGTTAAATAGTTAAAAGTAATAATAACATATTCGTTGCCAATAGTCGATCATGGAAAAGGTCCCATAAGGTCGAACACCACTAACTCAAATGGACAGGAAATTGCAATTGACTCCAACCGTCCTTTTGCAGCACTGAGGGGGGAGTATTATGAGCTTGGCACCAAACGTAGTTACACACATACTGGATAACATCATGTCGCATCTCCGGCTAATAGAAAAAACCTACGCAGCTTCTCAGTCATATGACGATATCCCATATGTGCGTCTAGAATAGGAGAATCATGATAGGTATGGAAAAACCATGGAATAAAGATAGAAGGCACCACCAGCCATAAAGGATCATCAGGATCTGTCCCTACAAAATAAAGAAGGCCATTTTCAAGGTAATACTAAGAATGCAAATGCTGGAATGGCAAATCATCAGTAAGTAATGCAAGATTCTTAAACCCATTTCAAAGCCTTCAAATCCATGGCTCAAGTTTTTGAGCCTCACGAACCTCATCAAGAAAAGGTAGATCTTGCTCTACACCTTGTAGACACTGAATGTCAAGTACAGCAACCACCGACAGCACAAAATCCTTGCCTAGAAAATCCACAGATGCCAGAATAATAGGCTTGTTAGAAACATGAGAAGAGAGTAAAGAAGAAAGAAGAGCTCAAAAAAGGGCATTAGCATCAGCCATAGAACTCCCTGGGCAATGAACAATATACAAATCATATATCTAAAGCTTCAAAGCCCACCAAGCAATACAACCAACTATCAATAATGAAGTAATGGCAGTATGATCACTTTCAAGTAACGTCCAAGAACCATATAGATATGCATGAAGTTTCTCAAAACCCCAAACTACTGCTAAACACTCATTCTTTGTTGTGAAGTAGTTCACTTCTGCTAGTTGTAATGTATAGTTTATATTCGCAATAGGATGGTGTTGACCAAGCAAACTCAAGCTCTCTGGCATCAACACACCTCCAAAACCAATATCAGAAGCATCCACGTGCAAAATAAAAAGTCAAGTGTAGTTAGGATATGCCAAAACTAAAGGAGTCATCAATAGCTCTTTAAGATTCACGAATGCCTACTCATAATCCGGAGACTAGATGAAAGATGACGTTGATGACTTCAACAATGCTCACAACAGTGCAATGTGATTAGAAAGATGATCCACAAAACAATTGAGATACTGCACCTTTCTTAAGAAGTGTTGTATATCATTCATACACTTCAGAGTAGAGAACTTTAGAACAGCCACAAATTTGTCAAAATCAACTTGCAAAACCTCCTGAGAAATACAGTACATAATGTCAAGACCCCCAATAAGATAAAGACTAGAAAATGCAGAAGATAAAGAAAAAAGCTAGTGGAAACAAGGAAGAGGCCTTAGACTGGTGTTGATTTAAATTGTGGAGAAATAGAACAAGGCTAACCTATATATACTATAGGTTGATGAAGCTCCACCACTCTTGGATTGAGGACGGCCTAAATATAGCTGAGGCCGAGGAGGCCACATCATCATCAAGAATGTGGTTTGAGACTCAGGAATCGTACGGGAAATCAGAGAGTCAGGAATATGGAAGTGTTTCGAGAGTTAGAAATGTGGTCTGCGGATCAGGAATCTGGCGAGAGTTAGGACTGTGGCAAGAATTGGGGGATTCCTGACAGCACCCCCTCCTCAAGAACAAGTGGAATGAGGACGTGAATGAGAATGAAGAGGAGGATGAGATGGGTGGCGAGGGACAAAAGATGGAGAATGAAAAGAATGAGGATTGGGGTGAGAAGGATAGTAGTGGTAAAAGTCCTGAACAAGGTTAGGAGAATGAATCAAGTTATCCGAAGGTCCCCAAGTGCGTTCCTCAAGTCCATAACCCTTCTAGTCTACTAGATAGTAAAGTTTAGACCGTGAGATCTTGGAATCAAGGATGTCCTGAACCTCATACTCAGGCCCATCCTTGAGCTGCACTAGTGGAGGCAGAGGAATGACCTGATTTGGAATAAGACTGGGAATATAAGGCTCAAGGAGAGAGGAGTGAAAAACAAAGTGAAATTGATATGAGGAGGGAAGTGCAAGGCGATAAGTGACAAGATTAATGATGGCAATGATAGTGAAAGGACCAAGGCATTAGAAATCGAGTTTGGGACGTGGCCTGGTGGTGGAGATATTTCGCCTAAGAAGCCAGACTTTATCCCCGATATTGTAAAGGGAACAATCCTAACGATGGACATTGGCAAATGTTTTATGAGATTCCTAATCATGATAGAGGTGGAAGGAGATGGAGTTATGGATTTCCTGGAGGTTGGAGACAAATGCCTTAGAGCAGGGATTTGAACAAGAGGATGCAAATGGAGAAGGAAGTGAGAGATTGAATCTAGGATTTCAGCTAAAGTTTGCAAAGGGGAAAACTCGAAGGGAGGAGTGAACAGAGTTGTTATAGGAGAACTTAGCAAGGGGAAGGATATTGAACCAGTCATCCTAATGATAGTTGATAAAGCATCTTAGGAATTTTTCCAACTTCTGAATCATTCGCTTAGACTGTTCATCAGTTTAAGGATGATACACCAAAGAGTGGTTAGCCTTCACTCCAAGTAGCTACAAGAACTGTTGCTAGAAATGGGAGATGAATTGAGGTCCCCGATCAGAAACCATATCTGCAAGAATCCCATGAAGTCAAAAAATTTCCCTGAATACTAGTTTTGCCATGTCCTCACTTGAAAACTCCTTGGTACATGGCAGGAAGTGCACCATCTTTGTGAAGCAATCCACCATGACCAAAATGCTGTTGAAGCCTCTAGAACTCGGAAGATCACTCAAGAAATCCATGGAGATGGATTCCCAAGGACTTGAAGGGACTGGGAGGGAACAAAGCAAATTTGAAGGAAGATGGCAAGGTACCTTATTCCAGGTGCAAGTGTCACAGAGGGTAACAAAAGCTTTGATGTAGTCATCCATGTGAGGCCACCAAAAGTCCCGTGTAACCAGCTCATAAGTTTTTGCAATGTCGAAGTGACCAGCAGTCGGGCTATCGTGGCACGCCATCAGGACCAACAGTTGCCTTTGAGCATCACCTTCAGGAATATAAAGCTGCTCCCCATGGTACAACAAGCCATCTAAGAACTCAAACTCATCAAATTGCCAGCAGTTAAGAGTCACTGTGTGTCCAGCCTGAATATGGGGAAAAATGTTGTTGGCGAGGTCATCAAATTGAAGATTGTTTCTGATCACATCCATTAAGGAAGAGTCTTGAGGGGCCAGGGAAATTGCCATAACTTGAAGCCGATCAAGACCAAGGATAACCTGATCATGGTGATCGAAGGCAGGATTACCAGGTTTGAGATTGAGATAGGAGTGCTTTGAAAGAGCATCAGGAAGGCCTTGAAGCTTTCCAGGCCTATACTTGATAACAAAGTCAAACCAACTTAGGAATTGTGCCCACCATGCCTGATGACAGCTCAAAACTCAGGAAGTTGCAAAGTACTCAAGATTTTTGTGATCCGTTTAGACCGTTGTTTGATAGCTCGCCCCTCAAAGAAACGATGCCACTCTCCAAAGGAATCCATAATGGCAAGAAGCTCCTTGTTGTGGATTTCGTAATTAATCTCTGCAGGCTGAAATTTCCGAAAATGGAAAGCGACCGAATGAAATTCCTAATCTGCTCCGAGTTGAGACAGCACAGCACCAATGGCAAAGTCGGAGGCATCTGCCTTGATGAAGAAAGGTTGTGAGGGATCAGTGTGGATCAAGATGGGAGCAGAACTGAAGGCCGCTTTGAGTGTGTCGAATGTCTATTGGGTAGCAGTAGACCAAGAGAAGGGAACATCCTTGCAAGTGAGATGCGTGAGAGGAAGGACAATGTTAGAGTAGTGATCAATGAATTTGCGGTAGAAGTTCACGAAGCCAAGGAAAACTTGAACGTCTAACATTGATTGTGGAGGCTTCCATTCGAGAATAGTCTTGACTTTGGCAGGATCCATCATAATACCCTCATGAGTGACAATGTACCCAAGGAACTCCACAGACTCTTGATCGAAGGAACATTTCTCAAACTTCATATATAGGCCATGTTCCCGTAGCTTCGCCAGCACCTTGCACACATGCTCGTTGTGCTCCTTGTGAGTTTTTGAGTAGATGAGGATGCCGTCGAGGTAGACAATCACTATCTAATCAAGAAACTCCCGAAAGACGTTGTTCGCCATGTGTTGGAAAACTGCTGGAGCATTTGTCAAGCCAAATGGCATGACAGTGTACTCGAAGTGGCCATAGCGGGTTCGGAACGCAATCTTCCATTCATCGCCAGGCCGGATCCGGATCAGGTTGTATGCTCCATGGAGGTCGATTTTGGTGAAGAAGCGGGCACCACTGAGGTGTTCCAACAGGTCTGAGATCAAGGGTAGCAGATAACAATTCTAAACAGTCACCTTGTTCAACCCTCGGTAGTCGATGACTAGCCACAAACTCCCATCCTTCTTCTTGACAAAGAAGACAGGTGCTCTAGCCGGGGATTGCGAATGCTGAATGTAACCCGAGGCAAGGTTCTTGTCCACGTACTCTTTGAGGGCCTTAAGCTCGAACGGGGATAACCCGTAGATAGGCCCCCATGGAAGTGACGCTCCTTCCTATAAATCAATGGGACAGTTATAAAGCCGATGAACAAGTAGTACACTAGCTTTTTACTTGTCAAACATATCCCCAAAATCATGATACTTCTCAAGAAGGCTAACAAGAGAAACATGCAAAGCAAAAAGAAAAATACATTCTTCATGAAGGAGTTCTTTCATAGTGATTGTGGAGATAGGAGGAGGTGTATGACTAAATGGAATGATGAGGCAAGGATATTGTCCAGTGTAAGATGGAAGAGAGGGAAAAGAAGAGGATGAAAACTTTGTAGAGTCGTGAACAGAACCTTGATTTGAGTTTAGGGAACTTTTCCTGACTCGGACTCGATGAACAGCAGGGGAAGCCATGGGAGATGGTGATGTGGGCAAGATGAGCTGTAATTCCTTCCAATAGATATGAGGCTAGTGTAGTTGGAACCAAAGAAGGCCGAGCACCACAGAGGAGGACTTGTTATTGATGATGTTGAAGGTGATATCGGTGATAGTGGACCTGATATGTACTCGAACGGGCAACGTTTCCCTAAGTCCAGAAGATGGAGACACAAAATGCCCGCCAATGCCTTCAACCCTCAGATCTCGTATGGTAGGAGAAATAGGAACGTGATGTCGGGCAGCAAAGTCCGTGTCCATGAAGCAGGAAGTTGCACCCGAGTCCAGTAGCGCTAGAGCCTTGAGTCCTAATTGTCTGATGAAAGAAAGGAGACATAGGATGTGGAAGTTGAGGGAATTGGTGGTGGCTTTGATGAAAGGTGGTGAGGAGTTTGATAAAGAAGAAAAGTGATTTTTATTCAGGGAGTCCAAACAGACAGCTCCTACAATGTTTGGACAAGGTCGTTTCTCGACTGCAACAGAGGTGGACCTTGAGGCAGAGTGAACTCGAGCAGTCAGGGAGGCTTCTTGGGACACATGGCTGCTTTGTGATTAGGATCAGCACAGTAGAAGCAAAGATTATGAGATATTTTACGTTGCTTCTCAATAGGACTCAACTTCCCTCTAATGAGTTTGGGAGTACCAAAAATATCCATCAGGACCAGAACAGTAGGTTCAGAAGTATGCCCTAAAAACTCAAGCTGGGATTCCTGAGTTTGGGACGGGAAAACAGCGGCGCGGCGATTTTCCTGACGATATTCAAAGAGACAATTGTTGCATCAAACAGCTTTGTTGATGGCGTCCGACAAGTTTGTAGGATCCTCCATGATGAGCAACAAATCCTTGACTCCATTGTTGAGGCTAAAACAAAATTGATCAATCAGAGCCCACTCATCCCACTAAGTGTCCAAGGTAAGGAGTTGGAACTCTATAGCATAGATCGAGGCAGGACGAGACCCCTGAGAGTCATCTTTATGGTGGCAGCCTGAACCCGATCCATCTCACCAAAACATGCTTCGAGTTTATCTTTGAACAACTGAAGATCCATCAGCTCTAAAACCACGACCACTTTCATGCTCTTCTCTAAGAGAGGAGAAAACCATGACAAAGTTGCACCTTCGAGCAATGTCCCGATCATGCCAATTTGAAACTCGGGAGTGGGGTACCGCCGATGTTGAAGTGCGAAGATCAGCTCCATCTGGTTTAGGAATCCGCAAAGCTCCAAACGCTTGCCTAAAAACTTTGTCGGGAAACTCACCTTCAGTTCAGAAACTTTGCTCGATCCTTGAGCCAAAAGTGAAGCAAGCTCCTGTTGCATATGAAGAAGGGTTGCCTTTAGCTCGGTATTCTTAGACTAGATTTTTGCAAGGACTTCGGCAAAGAAATCAGGATGGCTTGGAGATTCCATCGGCAAAGAAGAAAGAAAAAGGGGGAAAAAAGCCAGAGGCAGTCAAACAATCAAAATGAGCTAAAGTAAAAGCAGAAAGCACAATCTATATCAAATTGCCAAGATCCCTAACAAGATAAAGACTGGAAAATGCAGAAGACAAAGAAAAAAGCTAGTGAAAACAAGGAAGAGACCTTAGACTGGTGTTGATTCATATTGTAGAGAAATGGAACAAAGCTAACATATATATACTATAGGTTGATAAAGCTCCACCACTCTTGGATCGAGGACAGCCTAAATATAGCGCACCATGTCATCATCAGGAATGTGGTTCGAAACTTAGGAATTGTATTGGAAATCAAAGAGTTAAGAATAGGGAAGTTCTCGAGAGTCAGGAATAGGGAAGTGTCTCAAGAGTCAAAAATGTGGTCTGCAGGTCAGGAATCCAGCAAGAGTAAGGAATGTGGCAAGAATTGAGGGATTCCTGACACATAAGATAAATTGTGTCCTTGGACCCAAACACGCACTTCAACCGCTTCAACTTTAAACTAACATCTTATAACCAATTCAACACTTTACAAACATCATGAACATGCTCCTCCCACGTCCCCTCTAAGTGGATCAAGACATCATCAATGAAGTTAATAATCACCTTTAGCATATCACAAAGAACCTCATCCATCATCCACTAGAAAGTTGCTAAAACATTATTCAAACTAAACGGCATCACCAAGAACTCATATAAACCAAACGGTGTACGAAAATAACATTTGGTGAATGGGTTCTAAGTGTTCATTTAACAATTTAAGAGATTCTCAACCATCCTTCATTTCAGGTTATAGATCTTGGTTACACAGATGTTATTCTTGGGAAGGAATTATTTTATCATAAGAAGCTAGAGATCAATTAGAAGTATAATATTCTCTATATCAAAGTTGGTAGCACTGTGAAAGATATTGTTGGGACAAACAATTGTGATACTTTATTGATTAATTCTTTGGAGTTAGTGAAGTGCACATATGAGATAACTAGTTCTTTTATAGTGTATCCATTTCTTTTTAATATAATCATGTCTAATTTGGAGTAGGTTTATATGCATAAAACTCATGTGAACTATATTCAAAAGGAGTTTTGTGACGTATTTATAAATGAATTACTTAATGGTTTACCCCTGAAATGTGGAATTTAACAAGAGATTGACTTGGTTCCTAAAGCTACTCTTTATCATTGACAATGGCTACTTCAGTAGTAATGGTCAAGAAGAAAGAGTGCACATAATGTCTCTATATGAACTACAAGGGATTAAATGATAGGATTGTGAAGAATATATTCCCAATCCCTCATATTACTTTTGTTGGAGATGCGCAACTCATCATACGCCAACTTACTGGAGAATACCAAGTCCGCAAAAAGAACCTGAAAGAGCTATGGCAGTGGGCAGTCAACTTGAAGGATGAGTTCTCTAAGGTGTCTTTTCAAAGTGTCCCCTATGAAGAAAACTTTTGGGCAAACAGGTTATCTCACCAAGCAATCACCGTGATGCGAGAAGCTAAAGGCACTCCCTGCTCTTCGGTTTCCAGAGTCATGGAGGAATCAAAGATAGAGACCTTGAGCCCAAGGTTTCTCCAGACTCTAGGGTTCATGCCGTTTTTCTAGGTGATGACAACGACCCGGTCTTTATCGCCACATCACTTGCTTCAACAAACGCAGCAAAGCTCTTGGATCTCCTTCACTATTTCAAGGACGTGTTTGCTTGGGACTACAGCCAGCTTCTAGGAGTTCCTATGGACACAATCATGCATAGTATCATGCTTTCAAAGTCAGCCAAACCAGTTTGTCAAAAGATGTGGCATTTCAGCCCAGCAGCTCACTCAAAGATGAAGTTGGAGATCGAGCGACTTGTAGCAGTCGGCTTTATTTACCCTTTGGAGAGCTCAGAGTGGGTGGCCAATCTTGTCCCTGCACACAAGGCAAATGGAAAACTCCGCCTTTGCATTGATTTTCAAAACTTGAACAAGGCAACTACAAAAGATCACTTTCCAATTCCATTTATCGATGCAATTGTGGATGAGATGGCTAGACACCAGTACTACTCTTTCATGGATGGCTTTTCAAGGTACAACCAGATCTTCATTCATCCGGATCATTGAGATCTTACGGCCTTCCGGACACTTTGGGGCGTCTTTGCTTTCAATGTCCTCCCGTTTGGCTTGTGCAATGCTGGAGCTACTTTTCAGCGCTTTATGACCCACGCCTTTCATGACTTGATTGGAGGCGCCTTGAGGGTGTATATGGATGATCTGTGCACAACCTCTGACTCCTTTAAGGATCACTTTGTGCACTTAGAACAGATCTTCACTCGCTACCGACAACATAGGTTTTCGTTGAACCCGGCAAAGTGTAAATTTGGGGTGACTGAAGGCCAGTTACTAGGCTTTGATGTCTCATAGGATGGGATCAAGCCCCAGATAGCTAGGCTCAGGAGATTCTAGATCGGAACCCACCAACCAATTTGAAGTAACTTCGCAGCTTCCTTGGGCAAACGGGTTTCTTTCGCTGTTTCCTCCACAACTATGCTGCACGTTCACAACCTCTGGTACCTCTGCTACAACACAATGTTCCATTTGTCTAGGGTGAGTCCCAGCAACAAGCCTTTGAATCACTAAAGCAGTAACTCCGGAGGTCCCCGGTTACTGGTTACTCGTTACCGGTTACCAGTTACCAGCTACTCTAAGTGGTTAGCACTTACTCTACAGGCCAACGGTTATCAATGGCCACCTTTTCAGAGTGCCACCACCATCTCGGCTCTCCACCATGTCACTCCATCTTTCATCATTTCCACACTTACCACCATAGGGCAATGCATCCCCTCTTCTACCTCTCTTTCTTTCTCGATTTCGGCCAATCCTTGGAGCATACCGGAAGTCATCAAGAGGCTGCATTTGCATATTATACTTTCCTGAGCCGAAAGCCAGGTACGGGTTAAGTTCTTTGGGTACTCACACTTTTTTTTCCTCTATTTTCCTCCGCTTTTCATACTTTTTCTACACTTTTCTTCACCTTCAGGGTCCAGTTTGACTACAGGGTTTCCCACCGGGTTTTCCTCCCTATCTCCAAACTTCACACCTACCTTTTTTCTTTCTTTTCCACTTTGTTTTTTAGAGTTTCTACTATTTCACGCAGCTACCAGCACTTGGCATCAGTAGCAGAGGTACACTTTACACACTTTGGAGGGTTCTTGTGCGTCTGGAGCCAGCATGATCCACCGTGGTTGCATGTTAGGGCGTGGCCACGGAGAGAGTGAGAGAGTGAGAGGGAATATTCTAGTCCTCAGAATATTCCCCATCTTCCTTGTATAAAACCCTTGCCTCACAAGGGCAAGGGGGGCATTTTTGGCAGAGAGTAGTGAAGCATTTCTCGTGTTGAGTGAGCGTTGGGGGAGGCACCCCTCCTTCCCCCAACAAGGGATAAAATAACCACTAAAGGCTCTCTTATCAAACAATTGCCCCTTTTCCAATTGGCTTGAGATAGGGTGCGCTACAGTTGGTATCGGAGCAAATGGCATGAGTTCAATTCCCATTGATTAGTGGCTACTTAAAAGTATAATATACCCTTGAGCAAGGTATATTCTAACCCCTAAATTTGAAATTGTACGTATTAGGCATCCATGCATATATCCTTCCTCTTGTGTGGAGTATCCACGGATGAAGGTATCCACCGTAGGACTGCAGTACGGGTGGATGACTAATTGCCTCACATGGAATAACTGATCTACACAATGGAAGGATTGGTAAATTGAGTGCGGAAATGAAGGTGTTGGTTCCCCTTGGCTCAGTAGGGGTTGCTAGTCAATAATCAATGAGGACATTAACATCTTTGAAGGGGGGGTGAGTGTAGTGCATGTGATCATGGGATGAGATTTGGATATACTGTCACCCTGAATCCTTGGAACCTTGGGGGATAAATGGGGATAAAATAGCCACTAAGGGCTCTCTCATCAAGCAATTGCCCCTTTTCCAGTTGGCTTAAGGGGAGAGAAATAGGGTGTGCTACAGTGCCAGACTTCGTCTGACACCATTTTGCGTGCAGGTGTTGGATACGGGGAGCTGGTGCTTGTGGGATTGTACCAGACCCTTGTTTCGTAGCGTAACGGGCTTGGAGTTCGGCTCCAAATTTAGGTGCACTATAGTTGTAAGTGAGACTCCTCCAAGTGGTCAGAGGTGTGATTAAGTGACTAAAGTAGAATGAAAAAATTAGTCGCTTACAATTTGGTATTAGAGTTGTTCTTTAGTCCGACTTTTATTAATGCTTAAGTATATCACCACTAGTGTTGGCATAAGAAGGTTCTAGGCATAGTAATGGACAAAAAGGGACTTGGTGAGGATTTAAAAAGAGATATTGGGAAAAGTTGTTCCCCATTTCTACGGGCATTCTAAGGATGCTAAAAAGTGGGTTTGAGATGATCACTCCTGGATAAATGGCTCAATCTTTGAGAAACAAGACTGTGATGTAAATGGTGTTGGACCACCGGTGCAACAAAAGTGAATGGGCATGGCATTAGCTTAACAGGCTGATATGTCAGTGGTACCTTTGGGTGTTGATCATGGGATTGGACACGTGGAGCACTTGGACCAAGTACAAAGATTAAACGCCATGGATGCCATCCTCGAGGCTAGTAAACCATAAGTTTGGAATTACACTTATGGGGGTTCTGAGGGAGAATTCTCCAGGTGGTCAGAAATGTGGTTAAGTGACTAAAGTAGAATGGAAAAATTAGTTTTTTATAACTTAGTATCGGAGCTATTCCTTAGTTTAACTTTTATTGGTGGCCAAGTATGTCACCACTTGTATTGAAATTGGAAGGTCCTAGGTATGGACCTATCCTTGAGGGGCAGTATGTCGAGAAGATATGGCTCTCCACTCAAGTTCATGTGTGAACTTGTGCACAATGTGGTGGATAGAAAAGGGCCAGTAAGGGAATGACTTTGGTATCTTGGGAATAGTATAAGGGTTTCCTCAAAAAGCTGAGAATGTGAACCAGATGAGCGTTTGACTTAACAAATTGGCTAATGTAGTTGTGATAAACAACTATAGTTAAGATCATGGGAAAGATAAAGACTCCAGAATAATAAAGGAGTCACAAGATTATCCTCAGATAGTTAAGGTTGGTGCTCATGAATTTGAGACCAAAATTAATGATCGTGACAGGTCAAATACGAAAAAGAACACAAGTCCTTGAAATGATAGCCAGGGCTACCTTTTATAAATGTTAGAACAACCCAAGGAGTTGGGGGTGTACTTAGAGGATGAGTGGGTATTCTTATCACATGGACAAATAGTTCTAAAGGGCAAAGGTTGTCCTTAGAGAACAAAATCAAGTGTTGAAGTAACACTTGCAAAGATGGTCCTTATAAATAAGATATGAATACATGAAGTTGTATTCCAACGAGTTGGCACCTCAAAAATAAAACCTTATGGGTCATTGGATTAGTAAAGTCTGAAAATGCTAGATGACTCAAGTAGAGTCAAGGGATGGTCCTAAGGGATTGGTAAAAGCATTTGGACTAAAGTGTGTTGTGCCCTATAGAGGATGAAGAGGATCATAAGATCCAAATATGATAATAGTAAGTATCTCATTGATGGCAAAATGTGTCATACTAAAGTCGTGGGAAAGGTGTTCCCAGAGATAAACAACTTTGACACAAAGTTGTGTGTAAACTCTATAATGCAGTGTTAATGGATAGTTAGCACAAGAAAGAATTCTATTGGTCTTGGCAAGGACCTAGACACAAACAAGAAGTGTCATAAAGGTAGCCTTGTGGAGCCGACGGTGTGGAGACACCAAATGTGCCAAGGCGTGATGTCTTGAGGTTAAGTTAGCAGGTTCATGAGAACCCCTTCCCATAGAACAGCGAACATGAATATACTTGCATATACCCCTCTTTTGTTTATCCCTAAGATAATTCTTTCGGGAAGAAGACCATGATGGAGGTGTGGAAGCACTAGCAATGAGTTGTAAGATTTGACAACTATGAGGTAACTAAGCAAAATGGGCAAAATAATTTGTTAAACTAGTAGAAGGTAATTACCTAAGACTTTTTATTGGGATAAGGAAGTTAGGTATACCCTTATAGGGGGATAAATTGCTTATGTTGCGATATAATAAGTCAATGTTGTAAAAGGAATATTTATTGTCAAAAAAGGCCATCATTGGGACACCCAGGCACTCTAAAACACCAGGAGGTGGCAATGGATAAGGCCCAAGGGAATGATGGATAGGAGTGTAAGCCACAAATTTTTCCTTTCCAATTTGCCAGCTTACCTCGTCTATCCGTCCAACATTGCCTTGGCTTTTGCTAAGTCTCCCTTGCCAAGGTTCTCGCCTATGGTACCAGCTCCTACTTGGTTTCAGCTACTCACTGCACGAGTAACGGAGTGTTAGCCATCCATCCACGGATTCCCAAATCACTCCAAATCCCTCTCCCCGGGCTAGACTGGACTTAAGGTTCGGCTACACTCCCTGCAAGCACAAGCAGCCAAGCACACCAAGCTTCCAGGTTCCTAACATCCCTTGGTACCACAAGACTTGATCATGGGACCCTCTAAATCCCAAGTCTTGAGTGCAACACTTGCTTCGGGACGCCGGGGCGAAACACTGTGGCCTAGCGGCCCGGTATGGGTACCTCTACCCCCCCACTTCCATCCCGAAGGAAGGCCCAAGCCCCTAGGAAGGGCGAGGACCAATGAGCCGCATGGTACTCAAGTGGGGCACCACTCCACCTGAGCCGGGAGCACCGCAATCAGTTTCCCTTTCGGGAGTGGGAGCTGCTCTCGAGCACTTCCGTGGATAGCCCCTCCGGCACCAACCAAGTCCATGCTCACTCCCACCCAAGGCCCCTCGGTCCCAATCCCAACCTCAAGTCAGTTTGGGAGCCCCACTAGAGAGTCCCTTCTAAACTGGTTCCTGGACCTCACTATCCCTACTATACTTTTGGAACCCCCCGCACGCTTTGGGCTTTCACCCCTTGACCCGTATTAGTATTTGGACTTAGTCTCTGGCTCAATCTTGGACCCGATTTCGGATCCGACTTCGGATTCGGTCTCGGACTCGATCTTGGACTCGATCTCGGACCCGATCTCGAACCCGACCTCGGACTCGACCTCGGACTCGGTCTCAGACCCGATTT
Source organism: Selaginella moellendorffii (assembly GCF_000143415.4). NCBI lineage: Eukaryota > Viridiplantae > Streptophyta > Lycopodiopsida > Selaginellales > Selaginellaceae > Selaginella > Selaginella moellendorffii. The sequence continues at coordinate 1,318,912 of NW_003314294.1, read as the reverse complement.
CGGATCTCGGACTCCGTCTCGAACTCGGTCTCGAACTCGGACTCGAACTCGGTCCCCGAGTCGGTCTCAGACTCGATTCCGGACCCTATCTCAAACTCGGTCCTAGAGTCAGTCTTGGACTCGATCTTCGACTTGGTCCCATCCGATGAACTCTTTGTCATTTGGTCATGCTTTCGGGGTTCCTTTAGCCTACGACACCTCGGCGAGTTGGTTCCTTACAACTCCACCACCCATAGAAGAAGTTCGATGCCCACATCGAACGTCTCTCTTTTGATCCTACGACTTGTTGACCATGTCTCCGGGGGCATCCCCCCACTTAGCGGTGTGCCTAAGTTAGCCTCCCCGGCCAATAGCCCATGACAATAGAATATAGGTGTCCCTATACTCCTCACCTCACCACGCCCTAGTATGGGGTCGGGACTTGAATCCAGCCTTGCTTTACTAGGGGGTTGGGACTCGAACCCAACCTCCGTAAAATACGTCTACGGATTCGACATCCCCGCAGGGAGTCGGGCGTAGCCCCCTACGCCTGGTCGACCTAGCTAACCCATGCTAATTAGCTTACCTTTGGTGCGCCTTCGGGTCCCAACACATGCCACTTGCTCAACTTTGCAAATTGATATTTTTAATTGAACTTTGCATAAGTACATAGAGTTCTGCCTTGCAGAAATTCCTCCACTAGATCTCGCGCGTTCGCTAAGTTCTCCTCCGGTTCCCATGTTGCTTTGCAGTGTGGAAATCCTTTCCACTTCACATGGAACTCTCTCACCTCGCGTCCTTGTCGCTTGCTCTTGCGCGCATTGAGGATGGCCTCGACTTCGTATTCCTCCTCCCCTTGGATAACCTCAGGTAAAGGTCTTACTTGGTCCTTGCGAAGCGGATCCTCAAAGTATGGCTTGAGTAAGTTCACGTGGAACACTGGGTGCATCTTCCCCATCTCTCGAGGAAGTCGGAGTCGGTAAGCCACTTTACCGATTCGAGCCTCAATCTCATAAGGCCCCACGAACCTGCTTAAGGAACTCAAGATCAATTCATTTACAGGAACACATGCATTTTTACCTTTGGGTCAACTTTCGGCTGATCCCACTTGGTAGCCTGAGGTTCTTGGTGTTCAGCCACACCTTCTCCCCAGCTTGGAACTCTACCTCCCGACGCTTTAGGTTCGCGTACTTGGTTTACCTTTGTTGAGCCCGTTCCAAGGAATCCCTCACTAGATTCCAAATGTTGAGTCTTTCCGCCGTGAATGCCTCCACTACAGGTAGCTCTCCATGATACTCGGCCACGCCGAGTTCCACAGGACCTTCAATAGCTCGCCCATTGATGACTTCCCATGGACTCACCCCAATGCTCGAATGTGGTGAGTTGTTATAACACATTTCCGCAAGTCCCAAATGACTTACCCAATCGGTCTGGTCTCCTGAGACTTAGCATCGCAAATAATCCTCCAGCTGCCTATTCACCCTTTCCGTTTATCCGTCTGTCAAGAAGTGTTAGTGCCATCAACTTGACTTAATACCCCATACCTGTCTGTGGGTGATAGGCTGTGCTGAATTTCAACTTGGTGCGATACTGTTCCAGGGGGGTTCTCTAGAACCTACTGGTGAAGATTTTATCTTGATCTAAGATAATCTCTTCTGGCCTCCCCCGCACTCGAACCACTTGTTCGAAGAACAGCTTCACCACACCTTCCGCATCCACTTCCATTGTGATGGGTATGAAATGTGCCATCTTTGAAAATCGGTCCACCACCACGAATATCGCATCAAACCCCTCGCTTGGGGGAAGTCCCGTGATGAAGTCCATCGTAAGACATTTCCACGGACGATCTGGAATTGGGATGCTTTGCAACAAGCCCCCACTAGCCTTAGTCATGGCTTTGACCTGCTGATATGTTGGACATGTCTTTACATAGTCTTGGACGTCCTTAGCCATATCTGGCCAATGGTACTTCCTCTTGAGTAAGCCCATTGTCTTGGGCACTCCGCCGTGTCCCGCAAGAGGTCCGTCATGACACTCTTCTAAGGCTACCTTCTTTAGTTCCCCTTCTGGAACATACACCCTCGTTTGCTTGTAATAGATGAGTCCGTTGCGTTCCGCATAGCCCGTTTTCTCTTCCATTGGCAGCTCACCTCTTTGGTGAGCTTCCCGCGCCTCTAGATTTCTCAGCAACACTTCTTGTGCTAGACCATCGTTCTCATATGCTGTCCGCACATCGTCCCAGAAGGTTGCTGTTGCGCTGGATATCGCCAACCTCAAGCTCACTTTTCGACTTAGCGCATCTGCCACGATGTTGCTCTTCCCAGGCTTGTACAGAATCTCACAATAAAACTCGGCCAAGGCATTGGCCCACCGACCTTGTTTCCCTCTCAGGTCGGGCTGTGACAAGAAGTGTTTCGTTGCCACATTGTCCGTGTAAACCTTGAAGTGTCTCCCAAGGTAGTGTTGCCACTCCTTGAGCGCCTTGACCACCGCGAAAAATCC
>NW_003314294.1:1233025-1316259 GCF_000143415.4 Selaginella moellendorffii | reverse complement strand
AAAAGGGCGGTCCCGGGGTTTCCAGACGGCAGTGACGCCCGACCAGAGGACGCCCAAATGCTCGCTGTAACCTCGCTGCGAGCCAGGTTTGCAAACCTGATATGAAGGCATGGAACGCATCCATATCCCCCATGTTCGTGACAAGTATCCTCTTTGCCATGAACCCATTCATATATTCTTGGATGGTTCCAGTCTGCTTCAGCCTACTCAGCTCATCTCTCAGATGCAGAGTGGCATTCGGAGGCACGTATGTTGTGCGGATCCTCGCCTTCATCATGTCCCAAGTGGCCACCGGTCCTTCGTTGGCCTCTGTCGTTCTCCACCAAGACTTGGCATTATCTGCCAAGTATGGTTTTGCACATGGGACCTTCTCCGAGCTCGGTAATTGCAACGCTCGGAAGTAGTCCTCCATATCGTAAAACCAATCCTCCACCACCTTATAGTCATTCACTCCCTTGAAGACCGGTGGGGGCTTTGGTTTGTACTTGGGAACTGCCTCAGGGACTGATTCTACTTCGGTCTGTTCGACCTTGTCTGGTTTTGCCTCAGTCCCTGCCGAAAGGTCCGCACCTTCTGCGCTGCCAGCATCCGCAGTCTTTCTCTTTTTCTTCCGCCTCTCGTCACGCTTTAGTTTGTGTACGAGAGTTTCCAGCAGGGCATTGGTCTGTGCCAACTGTCCTTCTAGCACGTCCAATCGAGCCTTGGACGACCGAACCTTGCTACCGGACTCCTGTTTGGAAGTTTCCTCACTAGAGTCCTCCTCATGCAAGGATTCCTCATCCATAGCCTCTTGTTCAACCGGAGGCTCCAGCTCCGGCGGAGGTTCCGTCTCCGCTTGGGTTCGCTTACGCCCTGCCCTTGCCATCTCCCAGCAATCCGCCTCTATCCTTCGCTAGAACTGAGGAAAAGGCTCCGATACCAAATTGTAAGCCACAAATTTTTCCTTTCCAATTTGCCAGCTTACCTCGTCTATCCGTCCAACACTGCCTTGGCTTTTGCTAAGTCCCCCTTGCCAAGGTTCTCGCCTATGGTACCAGCTCCTACTTGGTTTCAGCTACTCACTGCACGAGCAACGGAGTGTTAGCCATCCATCCACGGATTCCCAAATCACTCCCAATCCCCCTCCCCGGGCTAGACTGGACTTAAGGTTCGGCTACACTCCCCGCAAGCACAAGCAGCCAAGCACACCAAGCTTCCAGGTTCCTAACATCCCTTGGTACCACAAGACTTGATCATGGGACCCTCTAAATCCCAAGTCTTGAGTGCAACACTTGCTTCGGGACACCGGGGCGAAACACCGTGGCCTAGCGGCCCGGTATGGGTACCTCTACCCCCCCACTTCCATCCCGAAGGAAGGCCCAAGCCCCTAGGAAGGGCGAGGACCAATGAGCCACATGGTACTCAAGTGGGGCACCACTCCACATGAGCCGGGAGCACCGCAATCAATTTCCCTTTCGGGAGTGGGAGCTGCTCTCGAGCACTTCCGTGGATGGCCCCTCCAGCACCAACCAAGTCCATGCTCACTCCCACCCAAGGCCCCTCAGTCCCAGTCCCAACCTCAAGTCAGTTTGGGAGCCCTACTGGAGAGTCCCTTCTAAACTGGTTCCTGGACCTCACTATCCCTACTATACTTTTGGAACCCCTTGCAGCCCCCCCCCCCCCCTGGGAGACGCACGCTTTGGGCTTTCACCCCTTGACCCGTATTAGTATTTGGACTTAGTCTCTGGCTCGATCTCGGACCCGATTTCGGATCCGACTTCGGATTCGGTCTCGGACTCGATCTCGGACTCGATCTCGGACCCGATCTCGGACCCGACCTCAGACTCGACCTCGGACTCGGTCTCGGACCCGATTTCAGATCTCGGACTCCGTCTCGAACTCGGTCTCGAACTCGGACTCGAACTCGGTCCCCGAGTCGGTCTCGGACTCGATTCCGGACCCTATCTCGAACTCGGTCCTAGAGTCAGTCTTAGACTCGATCTTCGACTTGGTCCCATCCGATGAACTCTTTGTCATTTGGTCATGCTTTCGGGGTTCCTTTAGCCTACGACACCTCGGCAAGTTTGTTCCTTACAAGGAGGTGCTATCTAAACATCCAAGGTTGCGAAAACGGGAAAAGCCTGTCTACCTGAATTAGACAAAGGTAAAAATAGGATTTTGGCAAGGCTACTAATGAGCATATAAAGACTCATAAGTAGCAACATTAATCCCGGTGAATGGGATTATAAGGTGAGTATGCCCAGATTGAGGAACCATTCCCTAGGAATATGTGAGGCCAAAAGTAAGTAGTAAAAGGATAGAACCGAACCATAGGAATTAACAAGCATAACCAATAGTGGTTATACAAGTTGAGAGTGGAGAATCAAGTGGGTGTTTGAGCATGTTGTTACTAGCAACTATGATGCCATGGAGAGTTTAAAGCATGGAATTGTCCCTGTTAGACCATATGGTAATTCGAAAGCTTACGAAAGAAGAGGCATTAACAAGCTAAAGGACAGAGTTCCTTCAAGGTTCCCAAAGACAATTCTAAATATCTTGATACCTAGAAAGCCAAGTGTAAATGGTTCATAGAACGTGCAAAATTAGAATGGCATAGCAAAATTGTGGTCTTGAAGCTTGCTATGAGATGAGGCTATCAAGGTTAGGGAAGTAGTTCCTGAGTGTTCAAAGAAAGGGCTTTAAATGAAAGTCAATAATTAAGGACTTTCATGCTTATGCATGAACCATGTTATGGTGGCCATATGACTTGTTAAATGAGATTGACAAGTCAAAGGATCAAATACTTTAGTTGAAGGTGCTAACTTTAAAAGGGGTGGCCTATGAGGTTAAGCATATGCAAGATCATAGACATGTTAAGTGAGAGGACTTGGTAATGCAAAAAAATTAAGTTCCTAAACTGTGATCTGTAACATACTTTAAATATAAGTTAGTGCATCGATGTGGGGAGTCATGCCAGGCATCCTATGTGATGTCGTCCGTAGATGCATATACAAAGGTTGAGTTCGAGTTTCGACCCTTTAGTGCTTGGGTTTGAGTCCCAACTCACTAGGGCGCGATGATAGTTTGGAATATGAGGACACTCATTTTTCAGTGGTCATGGACTCTTAGTAAAGAGACTAGCTTGGGCATACAGCCAAGCGGGGGATGCCCTGGAGTTGTGATACACGGTTAGATTGTTTAGTGTGAAAGCTCGATATATCTAACTTGAACACTTTGGTGCAAATGGCCCTAAAGACGTGGTGAATGAGATAAGGACACCCAGTCTTAGTTGCTATAAACCCTTGGTCGGAAGCACTAACTTGGGCACACCGCCAAGTGTGGGGGATGCCCCCAAGGTCATGATCAACAACTTAATGGTTTAGAAGACTTAGTACCTATTGGCAAACTTGTTAAGGTGCCGAGGTTAAATCACTAGGTGATTTTATGGCTAAAACAAGGGCAAAATCCTTATGAGGTTAAGGAATAAAATTCTTAGTTCAAAGCATTGATTTGAACTATTGATGATGGTATGGCTTGGGCAAAGTGACCAAGTGGGAAGAACACCTAAGGGAAATGAGCTGTGTTAAAGCAATAGCATAGTGAGTTTGAAAAAAGTAGTTTTTATAAAAGACCCATAGGAAGGTCACACAATTAAGCCATGAATAGAGCTTATAGTAGAAAATGCTAAAGAGACGTACTAGGGGTGAACACCCTCTAGACTTCGCAAAGCAAAGTCTTGGCTATGGAACTGAAAAGATACTGCGAGAATGGAGGTAACCATCTTATGTTGTTAGGTGCAATGATCAAAGATAAGAGCAAAAGACTAATGGCTAAGAAAAGAGCTATAAGAATCATGGGAAAGAATCAAAATGGCAAAATTAAGCCAGAAATACTAATGTATTGGGTGCTAACGGATTGTAAGAAAGACAATATATTTCCAAGGATGGATTCCCAATTGTTTCAATTTGGCGAAAGTGGAAGTTCCAAAGGAGGGCACAGTAAGGTAGTCAAATGATAGGGCCATGGATAGCCCTAACACAAATTATGATAACTAGAACTTAGTGCCTAAAGTGGCACGAAATAAAAAAGAGGATGATGGTGCCCTCAAGTATAGAACTTTCTAGAATGGAAAAGTGGAGTTGCACAATATGTGCAATGCAAGGTGTCAGAGACATCAGGAAATTGACTCCGAGAATCAAAAATAAAAGTTTCAAAGTGCAAAGGTTATATCAATGGAAATTAAAACTACTTGAGAATGAGTAGTGGAATTAAGATAAAGAAGGTGTCTCTAACAGGTTTAACAAGGACTAAACCAATAAAAGGAGAGAACCACCACAAATAGTCAAATGAGTCTCTAAGTTGGAGAAACTATACTCCTTAAAAGATGGACAAGGCTTGGTGAGCCTTCGGTGTCAAACCATTGACGAATATTGACTAAGTGCTAAGGATGGAAAGAGTAATACATGCTAATATTACTTTATAAAATGGTTTATTTTTTGATAAAGACATCAAACTTTGTTTATGGGTGGTGGAGTTGTGAGACACAAATCCCTAAGCCCCAAAGTGGAGCCAAAAGGGTGCCACGTGGTAGTGGCCGAAGTGAAAGCCAAATGAGTATAACACGTTTGGACTAAAAATTCCGACTTGAAAGATTGAGAGCGGGAGTGGAACTCCCAATGAAACGCTTGAGGAACAAGCATGAAGTGACCAATACGTGAGTCCCTAGAAAAGGGACATAAGAGGACCAACACATGACACGTGGAAGAGTTTGAGATAGAGTCTGAGATGGACCCGAGATGGAGTTTGAGATGGAGTCCAAGATGGAGTCCGAGATGGACTTGAGGATAAACCCGAGATGGAGTCTAAGATGGACCCAAGATGGAGTTCAAGATGGACCCGAGATGGACCCAAGATGGAGTTCGAGATGGAGTCCAAGATGTACCCAAGATGGAGTCCAAGATGGACCCGAGATGGACCCAAGATGGAGTTTGGATGGACCCGAGATGGAGTCTGAGATGGACTCGAGATGGAGTCCGAGATGGAATCAAGACCGAGACTGAGACCAAGACTGAGTCCAAGTCCGAGTCCAAATCCAAGTTTGAGTCCGAATACTAATATAAGCTATTGGGTGAAAGCCTAAAGCGATCGTCCCTTGGGGGGGGGGGGGGGCTGTAGGGGGTTTCAAAAGTATAGTAGGGAGAGTGTGGGGGTTGGAGCCCAGTGGAGCCAGTCTAGCCAGGAAAGGCCAGTTTGGCCCAGGAAGGCTGTACCCAGGTGTTGGGTGATGAGTTAACCATTGGGAAGTCCAAGACTAAAGTGAATACAAACCGACAAGTAGGTAGCTTGGTAAAGCGTTCAAGAGCTGGCTTTAATTCCCTCGGGAGATTAAATAGTTGATGCTCCCAGTCCAAGTATGGGTGGCACTACCTACTTGGATACCTGGCGTGGCTTAACAAAACCTCACTCTAAGCCCATAGCTAGAGCACCCAAAGGCGAAAGGTGGGGAGGGTACCCACGAGGCTCACATAAGGCCATGGTATTCAGAAATGTTGTCCCAAAGTCCCAAATATTAGAAAGGAAGAGGACCAATCCTCTAGAGTAGTGACCAAGGATGTGGTCACATGACAAAGAAGTCCTAAAGAACAAGGGGACTTAGTGGTCGGGCCTATGGGCTTTGATCTAGTGGCAGTGTTGGCGAACACGGCCATAGACAGAAAGGGATTAGGTGGGGACTAAAAAAGAGACATTAAGGAAAGCCATTCCCCATGTCTGCGAGCATCTTAAGGATGTTAAGGAGTGGATCTAGGATGATCACTTATGGATGGGTGGCTCACTCTTTGAGAGACGGGACTGTGATATAGGTGGTGTTGGACCACTGATGTGATCAAGGTGAATGGGCATGGCCTTAGCGTAATGGGCTAATATGTCAGTGGTACTTTGGGGTGTCAGTAATGGGATTGGACACGTGAAGCATTTGGACCAAGTGCAAAGGTTGAGTGGCGTGGATGCTATTCTCGGAGCTAACAAGTCCCCAAGCCTGGAATATGACTTATAAAGGTTGTAAATGAGGCTCCTCTAAGTGGTCAAATGTGTGGTTAAGTGACTAAAGTAGAATGGAAAAATTAATCCCTTACATACACTTAACCTTTCATTTTGCACATGGATGCTTTTGATATCGGTCTTGGAGGTATGTTGATGCAAGAGAGTCTGAGTGTTCTTGGTCAGCATCATCCTATTACATATATCAACCATATATTATAACTAATAGAGATGAACTATTCCATAACAGAGAAAGAGTGTTTAATAACAATTTGGTTTAAAAAAACTTCATGTATATTTATGTAGTTCTCGAACATTACTAAAAGTTAATCATGTTGTAGTTACCTCATTATTAAAGTGGAAGAACTTGGTTGGTCATATTGCTTGGTAGACTTTAAAGCTTTAGATATATGATTTTGATGTTGTTCATCGCCTAGGGAATTCTATGGCTGATATTAATGCCCTTTCTCGAGATTTTCTTTGTTTTTTATGACAGCATCTATGGATTTTTTAGATGAGGATTCTGTACTATTAATAGTTGATGTACTTGATATTTAGTATTCACAAGGTGCAAAGCAAGATTTACCTTCTCACAACGAGGAAATATTGAGCCATGGATTTAAAGGCTTTGCAATGGGTTTGAAAATTCTACATCACTTATTGATGACTTACCACTTCGACATTTATATTCTTAATATTACTTTGAACACAATCTTTTTTATTTTATGGGGATGGATCTTAATGATCATTTATGGCTAGTAGTGCCTTCAATCTTTATTTTACTCTTTCTCCATACCTACTATGATTCAAGCATATCAGATATTGTCATGTGATTGAGAAGCTGTATAGATCATTCTATTGGCCGAAGATGCGACGTAATGTTATTTGGTATATACATAGCTGCACTTCATGCCAAACTCATAATATTCCCTTTCATGTTGTGGAAGGATGGTTAGAGTCAATTATAGTTTCCCATCTATTTGAGTTTATGGCATTTGATTTGATAGGGCCTTTTTCACGATCAATTGTTAGCACTCGACTCACTAGGTGGAAGTTGGTGTTTTTGTTAGTGTGTTTGCAATTGCTATTAGATACTTCCTACTCAATCAAATGGTATTCCAACATTCCTATCTAGAATAGATTCTTTCGGATAATATAATTGAAGCATTTCATGTTTTGATGTCTCTAATGGGGATATATTACACTTTCACAAGTATTTATTATCCACAATCAGACAATTTGGTGAAATGGCTCCTTCAAACCTTCAAAGGGATAATTATAAAGTACGTGAACTTTCAACATTCGGATTGAAATGGTTATTTGCCATTTTTTCGGTATGTATATGTCATAAGGGTGTAAAGTTCTATTAATGTTTCACCATATAAACTTTTATATGGTCATAATCCAATACTACTAGCAGAGTTGGGTTTACCTTCATAATTGTTACAAACTACCAATACTAGGTTGTGGGATCAATATTTGACAAATGTTCTTCTACTTGTCTGAGCAAAATTTGTTGAACACCTAGGCCTTATACAAGTGGGACAACAATGATGCTACAACTCCCATTATTGTCTACTTATAATGTACAATTTGGATGATTTGGTGTTAGCTCATTTTCCCAATCTTATAATACATAATTTATCTAAAAGGCTCCTTGCTCAATGGAAAGGACCATATTGGTTGTTGAAGTAAGTTAAACCTCAAGTTTATAATGTTTGTCCAATAAGTCAATCCTCTAAAAATTATGCATATGCAACAATTGAAATGTTTTGTACAAAGGGATCAAGAATAACTAACACCACCTACAAATCCATCAATACCTCCTTTCGATGTTCCTTCAGATCCTGGCTCATTTATGAAAGAATCTTGATAGTCTTTTATCATTCCAAGAGGAGGGGATGTTATGAGGTATAAATGTATGACTTAAATTTTTAGTTTTTATTGCTTCTTATCTTCTTAAGAACCTTAGAAAAATCTTTCAAATGAAAGAATAATATATAAATATATATTGCTTTAACCAACATACATTAATAATTGCTAGTTGTCAAAATATTCTCTCTTGATTCAATGAATTGCATTAAGATAGGACTTTGACTTTTCTAAACAATTTAATCTAGTAAAAACTTTCAACCCAAACCCAAGTACTTTAAAGTTCGCAAGAATAATTATTTTTTCAAATTTATAAAACTTCTAATGTATTGACTTTTGTCGATTTATGCCGAGTTAAGCTAACATGAGTTCAACTCAACCGCCCACCCACCTGAGACCATTCATCCCACAAGTGGTCCTAGATATAGAGGAACTCTATCCTCCAACATCTCTTCTTTGATCTTCCCAAAGTCCCTCTTCAAGCAACACTCACCAATACTGCCACTGGATCGGGGTCTGAAAACACACGCATTAACTCTATCATGTAACCAGAGTAATATTGGCTCTGTGGAACTAGGATGGAGAATGCAGCCCAGGATCCAAGTGAGTTGAACGAGTGGAAGACATCGAACACGTCCTGATTTATTATGTATACACAGTTTCGCTGGTCCCATCCAGGGAGACTATGGAGCTCAGCAGCACACATAATCCTCGAAGGCACTGCATGGGCAACACAACTTTTCTCCTTTGTGATATGAAGATCACTAGGCAAGAAATCGTGACTCAAACTCATGGAAGTGCTGACACAGGCTAAACAGTGAACAATCGTCCAAATAACTGTACCAAGGCTGAAGGGAGGTAAGTGCAGAGCAAACTCCCCACTACGAAGATAGCATGCGAACGAACTTAACTTATAGCTTTCTTAAATCCCTCAGTCTCATGCTTCTCATGGGGATGAATGAATGAATGACAGCAGCCATCAAGAATCAAGAAGGATAATCACTTCCGATGTATGGTTCGATCCTTCATGCCTTCACGCTTCTGAAGTGTTTCTACCTGCAGGTGCAGGCTGACAGCGCTTGCACAGCAACTTCAAAGTTGATGTACAGTGACTGCATTCTATTGTAGCCGGCGACTTGAAATTGAGAGTGGTTTGCTGTGGTTTTAATTTTAATGATTAAAGCAAGAGACGGGCACGAACTCCTCCCTGTTGGCTGCAACACCCCTGGACTGAAATCGTTCCCCTCCTCTCTCTCCAACGATGCAAACATAGCTCGGACCTTTGATCTTGACGCCCAGGCACAAGCGGGCTCTTTCAAGCCATTCGACGCCAAAACAAACAAGCTCCATCGCGGAACGCGTGGAACACCAAATGACAGACTTTTGAAACTGTATTTGATTGTGATGCTTTGAGTTCGCCACTGTTGCTGGAGAGACAGAACAAAACCTTTGAATGGAAAAGCTATGCAATGTTTTTCTCATATATATTTGCCAATCTCCATCTTTTTCTTTATTGCCCGATGTCCATGGTAGATGAACGAGTCGATGATGCCAGAGACAGTGAAAACCCCTGTCAACCCCAGCCACACTCAATTAGATCTTGGAATGCAGCAACGAGGGGATGACTTACCTCCGATGATGGCACAGACGTTTGTGAGAAAGTGAAGGAAGGATGTCTTTCTCTCAGTAAACAAAACCTGCGGGTACATATCAAGTTACGAAGAATGGCCACAGATCTTTGACGAACCTTGATAGGCGAGAGCTCGTAAAAGAAGAAAACTCCAGGCAACGAACGACCATTTAAACCTTCTACTGCCTTGAAATGATCTGTTACTGAGAACTGAAGCAAATCGCTGTTAATACCTTCGCATCTAGAAAGGACAAAGAAGAAACTATGACCTGGTTTGTGACAATCTTGTGCCCGGTCATATCCGTGTACGCAGTCGGAACCACCTGGTAAAAGAGAGTTGCAACGAGGGAAACAAAAATGACAAAGAGCTATACCTTGATGAAATATTGGTACATAGCGGATGGAAACTTTTGAATGCGCTTCTCTCTGCAACTCATTCAAAGATTAAAAAAAAGTCTTACTTGTCACACGACCCCGCTTACTTGTCAAGAGGGTTCACAACTCCTGGAAACCGAGCGCCAAAGCTAAGCTCGTTGATGTAATGGCTGACCTGCAAGAAGAAAGAACGCTGCATAAAAAACGTAACAGCACCATAGCTTACATTGAATTTCTCCTTGTGAAGGGACTGAACGTCATGGACGTGCACATGTTGTTGTGAAAAGCTCTTGCCAGGAGCAAAATGAAAGTTCCCGGCAACCTTGTTCACCTCCAAGGACCCATAGATATTGCATCCCTCCCCTTCTTCTTCCTTGATCTTTGTAAGCCACCCCTCGCGTTTACACTGCGTTGTTTTTGTTAGATCTCAGACACAAGGCCAGACAAGGAAAAACGAAAACTGCAAACTCCTTAGTTCACTTAGTGCACCTGGTCAATCAAATCGGCATTGTGTATTGCCCAACCTCGTTTTCGGTACGCTTCCCGGACCTCTTCGCAGCTATTACAGCACTCATCATCTGACTGATGGAAGCAGGACGAGTTAGTAGCCATACGATATGGCGATACCTTAGCTTACTTGCTCGGCACCAAAACAGGAACCACAGTACGTTTCGTTATGCTCTAGCCTTCCACCATGTTTTTGGAGTGGTTTATCAATCTAGCAACAATCGAATGTTAAGGTCGAGAAAACTCGAAGGAAATCAATTTACCTTTGGACCACCGATATCTTCCTGGACTGGAGGCTGAACGACCTTTCCCGAGGGATCTAATCTCTTCTTAAATATGTTATGTTTCTGCAAGCAAGAACAAGGATTGATAAAGAAGAAAAAAATGCTCTTGACTGATAACATACCACGTCCAAGTGTTGTTCTCCACTAACGTCCATCGCATCCAGACTAATAACCGAGCACGCTAGAGCCGGAAAGGTGATATCAAACTGTCATAGAATCACCCGTCAGCGTAGTGGGATTTTATTTTCCCTTGCGGAGAAATTTCCTTTCTTACATTGATTTGCAAGGTCTCTCCTCGAGATGTATCGACCAAGAGCTCGCTCGTGGTACCCGGAAGAAGAAACAATTCTACAAAGCCAAAGCCAAACGTGATCCATAGAACGAGCAATTGATACAAAAGACCACGTACTAAGCTCCGTGATGAAGAGGATCGCCATGAAAATGGAGGAGACAACAGTGATGACTCCCCCGGACAGCGTGCGGCTGTGGAAGTCCTCATTGATCTTGGGATACGCATCCAGCTGCTGGAGCTTTTTGAGCATCTGCATCGCTCGCGGCCGGCGGTGGAAGATTCCAAGCTCTCCAAAACCCTACCGATGGATGGGATCGATCGATCGATCGGCGCTCAAACCTGGAAGTATTCCCGAGCTAGAAGCGGGCGCGGGGCGGTAAGCGCCGCGCTTGCGCCATCGCCAAACAAAGACACGCCCGCCTCGCCTGCCTGACCTTGGGAGGGATAAACTTCTACCTAGTAAGTATGTATAGTATTTACCTAGTCATTATAACTGTTTGACTCGCTGGCTAGAACGTAGGAGAAAGAGATCATTGTCTAGGTGGGCTTGGATTGAGGATAAATTCTTGCACGAATTCGTTACAAAGGAAAGCATAGCATATTCCAGCCTTTTGGCTGCTCTTTGTTTGAGCTTGACTCCAATTCCAAAAGCAAATGCCGAGCTTTAAAACGCGCTGGATGATCAGTCTTCCCTCATCATACACAAAATAAGTCTTCCCTCATCATACACAATATCGAAGATGAAGGTGACGCTGGTTTGCAAGAAGTCGGACAGGAGAATCTTGTACCTGGAAGCGAGCAAGGAATGCGTGGACGTCCTCTTCTCTTTTCTGCTGCTACCAGTCGGCTCGTCCATGAAGCTCGTGCACGGCGAAGCACAGGTGGGCGTTGCCAGGATCTTCACCAGCGTCCAGCAGATGGACGACGCCGTCATGCACGTCGACAAGAAGCTCCTGGTTGATCCTCAAGCTCCCGAAGGATTCATGGACAAGCTCCTGGGAATCGAGAACGCCTTGGCCAGCTCTGGTGGTGCCGCTGCCTCTTTCAAGCCCAGTGATCACAGCTTCTACCGTTGCTCGTCGGGAAGACTCTGTCCAGCGATTGCCATGGATGACAACACGCAGAGATGCACCACCTGTGGCTTTGTCATGAATGTCCCTGTGCAAGTGCTTGCGAGCCCAGCAGCCGCCACCAGACCAGCCAAACCTCTTTCTTCCTCGTCTCAGGGCTTTGTCAAGGAGAATGTAACTTTCATGATCACTGACGACCTCCAAATCTTCCCAGTGTCAGTGGCCAAGAGCGTGGCTCTGATGAGCATGTATAAAGTGGAGGCCGTGTCGGATCTCGAAACAATTGAGCTTCAACTTGGACCCGTTGAGGTTTGCATTGTTTTCTACCTGTTGCTACCGTTTTACTCACGAATCTTTTCGCTGCCAGGTTCTCCAGCTCCTCAAAACAAGCTTAGGATCACTGACAGTCCTCAACGACGTGTTCCAAGCTCGTCTTCCAAAGTTCGCTCCACAGAGAGTGAGATACCCGTAGAAGAGCCAAGATTGCCTGTCAATAGCAAAATCCTGTGTCAGCGCACAAGCTAAATGAAAATAAAATCAGACCATTTCTTACAGGTAATACTTTGAGAGCACACTTTTTCGTCTGCCAAACCGCCAGAGAAACAACACGCTGAGAGAGAGCTTTGAAGATATGCTTTGTCAAGGTTGCGACCTGGTGTATATGAACACAATTGATAACTTAGAACTGTAAAAACTGTAAAAATGGTTACCGATGATAACTATCTTGCTCTGGCGCTTCTCGGCTGGCCGCCACAGCCTCCCGGGAAGAATCTCGTATAGTTCACGGACAGCCTGCAACAGAACTATGATGCGAAAGAATCGAACTAAACACCAAATTCTACCTGTAGCAAATGCATTTCCTGCGCACCATGAACATGAAGTATGGCCTTCATTCGATAAATTTCCATTTTCTTTTCCCAAAGAATATCTCCCAGCCAATCATCCACCTACAAGGCAAAGTTTAGCTCGGAGTAAAGCACAACGTCGTCGTCCTAACCTTCTTCAAAATCACGGGCCTGTCGTCTTCGATGCTGGTTGTTGTGACCGTTTGGCCATGCAAGTTTGCGTCGTGCTTCCTCTCAAGTTCCCGGAGGTTAATCGAGTCCTAAACACCACAGGAAGAAGATAGTATAGGCTCCAAGGAGAAGACAAAGAAGGAAAAAACGAAAACAAAGACCATTACCCTGGTAGCATAAGCTCTCCGATTGAGAACTACATCTAAATCAACCTCGCAGCGTACAGCCTCCAAGACAGTCGCAATAGAGTTGATCCCAGCAACTCGTTGTTTCACATCCGTTAGCGTGCACTCGTCAACCAGATCGACTTTGTTGAGAATGATCACGTCCTACAGAAAAGAAGCAGAAAAATTTAAAAAAATTAAAAAAAATCTCAGCATGTTTTCGCTAGTGATAGAGAAAGGTTTCATACTGCATGCGCTAGTTGCAAGAATGCTTCAGCGTCCTCCCTATCATCCAGCTGATGCTGCAAGTTCCTGGCATCAACCACCTGATTTATAATGTCAAAGGATCAATCTATCTAGAATGCAATCAACTTTACCGTGACTATGGCGTCCAGTCTCACCGACGATTCAAGCTGATCATCGATCCAAAGAGTGGATGCCACTGGACCCGGATTGGCAAGCCCGGTTGTCTCGAGCAAGACATGCTCACACCTGTAAGAAAAGCCATGAAAAAAAGTGAAAACTTCGGGGAAGAAATTCACCTGTCACGGCGCTGGGTGAGCTGTTCTAGTGCCTGAACAAAGCTGTGCTTGACATTGCAACAAACACAGCCATTGGGGAGCTCGATCCATTCCTCGACAAGCGCACCGGATTCACCTTCATTAATCATCGCCCTCTCCACACCGAGCTCGTCGCCAAATTCATTGAGAATGACGGCTATTCGCTTGCCGTGCTGGGCATGGAGTATGAAATTCACCAGCTGCGATCAAACTCACTGTGAAAATCCATTGCTTGCTCGCGCAAGAATGCTACCGTAGATTTGCCAGCACCGAGGTAGCCAGTGATGATTGTGATCCCGACCGCCTCCACATTCTCATTCCCGCAATCCAGCGCCACGGCCTCGGGGACAAACTCTTCATCCATACCAGTTGCCCTAAAATTCAGGGTTTCAAGCAAACAATCCGAAGATCATGGATTTATTTCTTCATAGTTTGTGCTCTTTTAGATTCCATTTTCTAGGGAAACACTCTCTTCTCGTCGTCTTTGTCCTTGCTCTTGTCCTTGCCATCCATATTCTTCTCATCCTTGTCTTGCTCGTCCTTCTCCTTGCTCTTGTCATCCATATCCTCTTTTTTCTTCTCCTCCCTCTTGTCATCCTTGACTTCCTTGTGTTTCTTCTCTCCTGTGTCATCCTTAGCCTTGTTATCGTCCTTTGAATCTACATGATCATCCTTACACTTGAAATTGATGTTGATGTTGATGTTGTTGCTATTGTGGCTCCTCTTCCTGTCCATGCCTTGGTGAAAATCGTCACCATCATCCCCAAAAGATAGAGCGGCTGGTGAATCCTGCTGTTCATGAACTCCACCGACGGACAAGAGATCCCTACTTGAAGAAGAGAAAGTAACCTCAAATGTGGCGAACACAAGCACAAGAAACACTAGAGCAGCCTTCATTGTGACACGAGAACTTTCGGTTGCTTTGAGCATAGGTTTGATTGATTCATTATATATGATCCAGCATGCATTGCCGGTGCCAAGTATGTCCGCTCCTTCATGCAATTATACTATTTCATTTCTATCAAAGCCCATAGTAAATGGAATTGGGTTGACTGGTCATCGTCAACGAGTTGAATAGATGGAATATCCGGGCACCGTCATGGTCAGAATATTCTGTCACATTCTAACGGTCACTGGGACTGCCGATGGTAAAAAAGAAAAAGCAGCCGTTGTCCCGTGGTGGTAAATATTGGCGAGCTAGCTACCCGTTTGGAGAATGTCGAGTTATTACTATACATAAAAACTACCAAAGGGGTTTCCGCCGCCGCATTTTTACTTGCCCTCCGCTTCCCTGCGCGTCCATTCATCGTCGTCTTGTTTGATCCAGGGTTTCATACTCTCTCTCTTTTCCGACAGCGCGCGCTAGCTAGGTATGATCGATTGATTCTTTGGGGCGCCAGGCGAGCAAGAAGCTCGTCGTCTTGATGCGCGATCGGCGAGAGGAAGCGCCGCAGCAGCCATGGCGAATAGGAATTCTTCAATCCAGGGCCCCCGCGTCTACGTTTTCACCATCACGATCTTGCGAGTGACGCGCATCCCGTCGCCTATGCGCCTCTCCTTCAGCACCAGCTCTAGCTTCCGGATTCCGGCCAAGAGAAGCTTAAAGATCACAGTCCTGCATGGGTCCAAGCAGAAGGAGCTGGGCGAATTCGACATCGTGCAAGACGAGTGCCTCATCGACCAGAGGATTAGCTGCCGCCTCTTCTGCGCCAAGGAAGACGACCTCGGCAAGCTCCACATTTACATAGGTATGAGCGATTTGATTTGCTCTTTCTCTCGACTAAAGCTTTATATTTTGTTTCTCCTTTCCTCCTTGGAATCGCAGATCAGGTAGATGATCGCTCGCCCTCCATCCTCGATTTTTCATGGAATGATGAACGGGTCCAACTCTCGTGGTTTTGTTTCTATTAACAGGCTTACAGTTCTGGTTTGGCGGGTCATATTGCTCTTGACTTAAAAGAGGTAAGTGTGCCCAAACTTGGTCATTTCTTTGTTAATAACGTGTACCTCCTAGTTTCTCGACGACATGGATTCGGAGGTGTACATCAAATATCCTCTCTGTGCGTCCAGTCCGCGTGAAGGCTATGTACCCAAACTGAAGGTAGAGCTCTCTTCCTTGGAATATATTTCTCTTGTGCATTCGACGTGAGAATAAAATAAGAATGCTTGGTGTAATGCAACAGATGACGCTGGAATGTACGTGCCTTGGTAATCCAGAGAACCTGTTCATTCCGGATCTCGACACTATAATACATCACAAGCAAAGGTAAGCCCGCGACCCGGTGGATGCAACTTTTGCTGTACCTAATACGTTTTTCTTATTCAAGCCTTCCGAGTGACATCTTGGACGCAAGCTTCACCGAGGGAGGCGGCTGCAGCAATCAACAGCTCCGTAGAAGTCAGGTATGTATGTTCCATGTAAAATTGCTGGGAGAGACGTGATCTCATTTCTACATTGTTTTTATGGCAGCAGGATGGAGCCGAGCTTTCTCCAGAGGTAAACAGACTGTTTCGAATGTTAGATTAGATCACCCGGCTGAGTGAACATCTTAATCTTTAAATGCAGATGAACTTACTGGAAGAACTAGAGACGGTGCTCTTCAAGCTGGATTCCAAGCTGAAGAACTTCGTGGCTACTTGCAAGACGGAAGACGAGAAAGGTCTGGCAAAAATCTAACAGTGGCCGTCTAACGGAGCTGAGCTATGATCCGTGCAGATATACCAGTGGACAGTAGCACGCTCTTGAGAAGGCCGCCGGCGTCGGCCGTGGACAAGGGGGACGATTGCTCCGACTGCATTGTGTGCTCCAAGGGCCTGGTAGACAAGTTTCAAGGATTATCTTCCAGCCTCTCCAGCTCCTGCGACGCAGCAGAGGTACGCTGCTCCAAAGACTTTGGAAGCAATGCTGCGGAGGAGGAGGAGCAGAAGGTGGAGACGAGGCAGAGGCCAAACATGTTGCGAAACGTGTTTGGAGGAGCGCTGCTGGTGGGACTGTCCATCTTTGCTGCTACAAGCCTCACGAAGCGGGAGAGGCCACTGTGGCGGCCAAGTTTCTCGACGAAACGAGGGAGAGCGTCCACTAATCCAAGTTCCGAGCAGTGAGAAAGGAGCTAACGCGATGCCGGTTTGGATCTCAAGCCATTTTGAGTGAGTCTAGACTACTAAAGTTCTTGTAAAGCTTTTCTCCTTTGTAACATAGAACGTAATAGGGTTCTTGGCTATGGAGCCTTCTGGTCGGGTGTTCGTCACGGTTGGCACCACCAGCTTTGATGCCTTGATTCGTATCGTCGACAGCAACGAATTCCAAGACGTGCTACTCTCGCGAGGCTACTCGTCACTGCGCCTCCAAATTGGCCGCGGAACGTACCTCCCACAAATCACGACGCGCGAGCGCGACGACGATCACCATCGTCTCCGAGTCGACTACTTCACATTTGCTCCCAATCTGGGCGAGCAGCTGAGCAGCGCCGATCTGGTCATCAGTCACGCGGGTGAGTGATCCATGGATCGATCGATCGATCAATCGACTCAAAAGAATGTGATTGAATGCCAGGGTCCGGGAGTATCTTCGAGACGCTACGCGCGGGCAAGCCTCTGGTGGTAGTGATCAACGAGGATCTCATGGACAATCACCAGTGCGAGCTCGCCGAGGAGCTGGCGCGCAATCGATTCTTGATCTGTGCAAAGCCGTCCACGCTGGTGGCCGCCGTCAAGGCGATGGAGCTCGGCACCCTGCTGCCATATCCTCGCTCCTCGCCCGCGGCCCTGGTGGCGGCATTGGACAAATTTCTTGGATGAAAACCAAAATTTCTACCTAAGGGTCTAGCTAGGGTTTTGGCGATGGCGACGCCCGCGGCGCTGTGGTGGGAGTCTCACAGGGATCTGTTCGAGGATCTCGAGGATTTCGCCGCCGCGGAGGACTCCCAGGACGATGGCGATGCCACTCATCGCCGTCAGCGCAAGCGCATCGAACTGGTTGGTATCCATCCATTGGTGTGTCTTCAAGAGAGAATGTAGCATCTTTGCCACCGATTGTTTGCAGGAGGAGAGGCTGCTGGAGCACCAAAACTGGCTGATCGACATGCTTCTCGCTTTCAAACGTCCAAATGCCGCCTCCAACCAAGCCTTGAAGGGATCCAAGATCACTGTCGGTTCGCATTCTTTGGATGTCAAGCCTGAGCTACAGGGCACTGCTCTTGGGATCAGCAAGCATCTGGTAGGCCTCTACAGCAGTACTTGATCTCGAGAAGAATTCTTTGTGTTGCTCTTTGTAGGACCTGGATGAGATTCAAAGCTATATTCTTCTCTCGAGGCATATGGAAAATAACCCCTCGGTGCCTTGCGACGATCCATTACTGCCACAAAGCGTAAGTTTTCTCCTTCCGATCCATTCAAGTATTAATGCGCAAGTTTTCCAGGTTGCCATAACTTACTTTCTGGAAAGACAATGCTTACTCAAATGCACCCGCCTTCTTCTCACAATGCAATGCATGTCTAGGAAGGTCCAGGATCTCATTGACAAGGATCTGGGCAAACGGGCGCTTGAAAACCTGAACCACGTAGTCACTTCTACACGGCCTGAGCAATGGGTTCGTACTTTGGATGATTCCCATGTCTCTGATGCTTCGTTTGTTGCAGGATTCCAAATTTTCGGACGCGTGGGCCGATGAAATAGTTTCAGAAGAGTCTTTGCTTATGGACATATTATTTATGACCTTTTCGGACTCCCGCTGCAGCGTCCAGACATGGAAAGATTTGTTTGTTTCTTTCCAGGTACGTAGCACTGATTGCCAAATGGAATGATGGTTTCTTTGCTGATTCTGCAGTTCGTATTCGAAGCACGGTACAGTGAGAGGCTAGCAGTTACATCGGAGGCAGAAAAGACACTTGCCCACGTAAGAAGTCAAGCTTTATTGATCCTTATAGAGGTGCTGGATCTACGATTAGTTCTCACTTTGGTGCATGGAGAAATATCATTCAGGTAAAACCTGTCGTACCTCTTTTTTTCCTCCAATTTACGCTTCAAATACTTCAGCCAAGGAGGCCATGGCTTTTCAGCTGACGAGTTACAAGAACTGGATGTTGTTTTATCTGGCCTTGACCTCACCGTGACTACCGAGTATGCACCCCTTTTGCTCGCATGGGCAACTTTTATCTGTTTGGTATCGTCACTTCCCGATCAGGCTATGGTTCTGGTGAGTATTAGATGCCCCATGCGCACGATTTATTTTCTTTTTCATCCTGCAGGACATAGAACACGCCGTTTACGCCCAGCAGGCCTTTAAGTACGGGGCTTATGCCTTTCTTTTGAAATTCATGCGCTCGGAGCAACTGAAAGATTCTGACGTGAGTGAGTATGTGGGCTTATTGTTGTGGAACCTTGTCTTACAACCATTTTGCAGGTTTCATATACAATGGATCTGTCAAAACGCTGAGTGCCGCATGCATAGCTGCTTATGAGTTTTGCCAGGTATATCAATGCAGTCATACTGGTTTTTCGTTATGATCGTTCATGCAGGCTGACATAACTTCTCAAAACGAGCTTATTGAGCTTCTTTGTGAAACGTATGACGGACAGGTTCTATACTTTACGCAGCTCGATTTGTGTATTCATTTGATTGGACTTTTTGCAGGAGTGGTTGTGCACCGCTTTCTGGGACAAGGAAGTTGCCGTGGACGGACCAATACGAAGCTTTCTGTATTCACTCCGAGATAATTTTCCACAGGAAATAGGCCCTCTATTGCGTCTATTGTCGTGCTTGTGTGAGGGGCGTTGGTCTGCGGAGTGCGTGTAAGTACACATTTCTTCCGTGGTGGATTGTTAAAAGCGATTCGGTTCTGCAGGTACAATTTTTTGTGCCAGACAATACCCGTTATTTGTCTATACCGCCCAAACCAAGAGGAAGAAAGCTTTGGTTCTGTTATACATATTTCCAGCGCCGTTCAGATTCCTAATTGCTCGGGTCTATATATCCCGGCAGGTGCTGTTGGACGTGTTTTGAAGCGGTATAATGATGGAGTAGCTCTTGTGCGCTGGGAGGTAATGATGCTGGTGTTCGACTTTCTAAAAATCAGTGTTCGTTTCTGGTGCAGTGCGAGCACAGTGCCCTGGTAACCATTCTGTCTTGCTTGGCTCAGTGGCCGCAAGAGAGCGTTGAAGGAATACTCTCTATTGTTTCTCTTTTGAACAAAATGTTATCATCAAATAAGGTGGCGCTTATGTTACTTTGCTTCTTGTCTCCGGTGTAACTGTGTTTTTTGGCAGGATATCTCATTGCATTTGGTTAGCATTGACAAGTCAGTAGCTGCAACAACTGCTCGCGCTGATGGCAGGATGGACAGGAGCTTAAGGTATTCAATCTTTGGACATGGAAAGATGAACTTGTATGCGCTTTTTCAGGATCGACGTCATTAGCCTTGTGTGCTCTGTTATCAAGAACCTTGTTTCTGGCTGTCCTGGAGAGTTGAAAGCAATTGCTGAGAGCGTCAGCCTGCTTCAAAAACTCGCAAACAGGTATGATTACATTTTTTACGTCGTTTTAGGACTTTCATTAATGTTGCAGCTTCCCTGGACAAGTTATGGCGGGAGTAGAAAAAACCGGTTTAATTCAGTCCTCGGACAAAAGGTACTTTCTCAAAAAAAATTCGGCCCTCTCATGTTGCATCAATGCAGTATTGTGTGTGGAGAGTATTTCTATTGCAAGCTTTCAAAGCTGGAACAGAGTAGCGGTCGATACTGTTTAACACTGGCTGGTAATTTCTCCAATGTGAACTTTCTGTATGGTTGTGTACTGATGCTTGCATTTCTAGTCTTGGATGCTGCGATCTTGCTGCTCGAGAAAGGAGTTCGGACCGATTCCTTATCTGGCTTCGTGATTCACTCCATGCATAGTATTCTCGTAAATTATTCCAATTGGAAGTTCAAAGAAAGGCACGAGCGATGGTGCATGTCTGCCAAGGTATTGCGTGTTATTCCCTTTCGTTCAAGTTTGATGTAATTTTCAGATTTATCAAATGCTCGATTTGGCAACGAGAGGAACTTTCTGGCACGGTGATAAGCTCAGAAGCGCCGTATTGGAGGAAATTCTAAACGATACTGTCATTCATAGTTTGTTGTTTCAAATTTTGACTGTTAGTGCGCATAAGCTAGAGGTATGTTAAAGCATGTCATTGTTCACTCGTTCTCACTGTTTTCTGCAGGAGCTGTATACATATCGTCTCGTTCCTGTAAAGGAGGTTGACACTCTGCTGCAAGCAATTTGTGCCGCACTGTGTCTCATTAATACGATACTTGAACATCACACGGTTTGTAATTCTTGTTCGTGAGGTTTTAAACATTTTTCGCTTTGGTTTTAGGATGCATTTGCCGTTTCTCCTCTATGCCAGTTCCTTTTCCACAAATCTGCTTCTTCGACTTCAGTTATTACAATTATCACGTCATACTTTGGATTTCAACGGTGCACTGTAAGACAAATATCACTATTAACAACATGCATACTAATAAAAATTTCAGAGGCTGCAAATTTTGAGTGCGCGTATCTTGGGGAAGCTTTGTGAGATAGGCCAAAAGGCAAAGCCCCAAGCTGTGAACCTTGCGAGCTATATCTCCGGTGTGGATTCGGTACGATTTCTTTGTTTTTACGAAACTGGCTGAATGCAGATGTGTTTGCAGAAGAGACATATGCGTGATTTTATAGAGAGAATTCTCTCAGAAAGTTCTGCGTTTGAAAGTCCTGCTCTTTTCGATTCCATTTTAAGCTTTGTTACTAGCGCTATCTCGTGGCAGGTATGTTAAACGCTTCTGTGCTCAATTGTAACTGTGTATTTCACAGCCTGGTATGCTGGAATTGCTAATTTCCCCTTGGATCGAGTCAGAGGCCGAAGCTGAAAAGGATGGAAATGTTGAAAAGAGTTCTGAAGTTTTGAATGCCATTTGGAATCTTCTGACAGTTCCTACGTCTTTCTCCAGACGGTATGATTTGTTCAATGTAGCTCTTAACTTAGTTTGAATTCATACAGGTACTTGGAAGTATTTTCTCGTCTCCTGTCCTTGCTGCTCTCAATATGGCAAGGTGGTAGCGAATGCCTCACTGGGATCACAGTGCTGAGGAATAAGAAATCCTTTTGGGAGACGCTGTCCAATCGAGCTGTTGAGCTTCTACATCCCGACATCTCATCCCAGGAAGAATACGTTATTCGTGCTCTGTGCCGTCGTTGTCAGGCGTCAATCTTTCAGATAATGATCTACGATATGTTTATTCAGTCCGTGTCAAGAACGGCTGAGTCAAAGACAAACGATCTGAAGCGAAGATCGAATGTTGTATTATCTGACTGGATTTCGTCAACTCAGCTTCGCGAGATTCTATCTTCCTACGTAGACTATGATCACTCAGAGGAATTCGTACTTCAAACAAAGGTGATCGACCATGACTTTGTTCATCATCTATCTAAATGCCTGACTTGCAGCGGGAAGCGAGGTGCTTTGTTATCGGTTTGCTGGTTAAGCTTTTGTCAGGTGACAACAAGGGGATGGATGTTTCATTTACCAAATGTCTTCTTCAGCGCTCCTCTCAGGTTGTGTCTATTTATTTCTCGGTGTGACTAATCTGTTTTTAATAGATACTGTCGCATCCTTCTTTCAAGGAGCTCGTGAATCAATACAGTTCTCGTGGTTATAGGTTTGTCATCACATTCTCATAACAAGGTTCTTTAGCTTTTCGGAAATTTTGCAGTTATTCGGGAAGCATCGAACTGCTGGTTATGAGCGACCTGTATTATAACCTTCAAGGAGATTTGCATGGTAGAACTATCTCTAATCGCCATTTCCAAGACATCTCGAACTTTCTGGCGGATATAGAACTAGATACGGCTTTGATTCCTCCTACGTCGTCTCCTACACTTCATGAAGATTTCCGCCATTATGACGTCAACTTACTCAGATCTGCGTTAGGATTGGAGTTTTGGGATCGAGATGGCGATGTATTGACCACCAAGGTTGCAGAAAACGTGCTCTACAGTCTTGAAAAAGCCAATGACATCATCCACAACGGAGCCGCTCACATTTCGGCAGTGACTAGCCTTGTGGACGTTGTCAAGATTTCTGGTGCGGAGAAGAAGGTAAGTGTAATTTTCGTCTTCGTTCTTCCAAATTTCTTACGTTTGGGTTGTCTCCAGAGTCAAGTCTGGACTTGCGACACTCTCAAAAGTTTAGTGGAACGAGTCTGTGTCCGACTTGAGAGGACCGTTACATCTGCAGAGATGGATCGAGCAATCTATGTGCCGAAGTTCGTAGCATGTCAATCAAAGCTTCTCGAGGCAATGATGTGGCAGATATTGATTTCGCCAGAAACCAATGCTGAAGAGCACAAGCTACGTGGAATTTGTGCGACCGCTATCACCACATCTCTGAGCTGCATCAAGTCTATATTGGACTCTCAACGTGCCAAGGACGTGACTCTCAAGGATCTCTTTGGGTGCCTGCTGGTGGCGCTTGAAGTTATGTCCGCAAAGGTGGAACTTACAGGCGAGGCTGACTTCGGTGCCGAAACCTTGAGCTTTCTTCCAATGCTGTGTGGCATGGTTGAGAACAAGGACTACAGGTGCTTGGCCTTGGCTGCTATGAACATGGTCATCAGGTTCTGTCTGGTTCCATCAACGTGGATTCCTATCTTACAGGCTCATTTTCCGACCAAGTCCCTCGTATCGTCCATGGCACTAGGGGGCGATGACAACACCCGTGCCACTGTTATGAGCTTCTGTCTCTATCTATCCTGCTTCAAGAGTGGAGCGGAGATGCTTTTCACTGCGGGCTTCTTGCACTCTATATCATTGGTTAGTCACCGTGGGGAGGAAGACTATGGAGGAGGACCGTTTTCCATATCAATGACCGAGACGTCCTCACAGCAAGCAGTGTGGGCGTTGGGTGTGGCCGCAGTGGCTTCTTTGCTGCGTGCTCTGGGGGACAACGACGCATACCGGGGAACTGTTCTGGACACCACCATCTCCTACTTCAAAGCTGAGAGGCATAAAATCCTCTTGGCGTTATGCTCTCCCAACGTCTGCGTGGATTCAGAAGGCAGAAAGGTGGCAAGATATCATCGTGCTCAAACGAGCTCCTCGGCGCTTCAAGAGGCCCAGTACGTGACGGCTTTTCTGTGTGAGATTATCCGTCATCCTATTGCTGCCGTTTACACCGTCCGAGACGAGCTCGTCGACTTCCGCGAGATGGCTGTGCATCTGCTGGCCTATGTTGCACGCGAAGGATTAGTTCGGTCGGCCACTGGCGAAGGAGTATCGTGTCCTCCTCTTCAAAGGCAGGAGACGGTCGCTCTTGCAAAGGCTGCCACCTTGGGTGGCACTTCAGCGTGGTTTCTTCTCACCGCCAGGGGCTCTCACAGGAAGCCGCATTCTGCGACCGGGAACGAGCTTGATTCTACGTCGGGCTCTGAGTACTCGGAGTCGATCGCGATTCAGGTGTACAGGCTTGCCAACCTCCTGCTCCGCTTCCTCGTCATCCAAGCCCGGCAAGCATTGCAGGACATGGAAGAAGGCCGGTCATCGGCTACGAAAGGCCGCTTTCCAGAGCTGCCGGCTCCCGAGATACTCCACGCATTGCAGGTAAATCAGATTGACGAGCTTACACTCCTGAATGACTGTTTCTTCCAGGATCAAGTTATGCTAGTCGCGTCCGAAATCGCTACCAGCAAGGCAGGATCTTCACTTTCGAAGGAAGCTGGGGATACGTGCTGCATGCTACTGAGTATCCTGGAGAAGTCCTTGTATCTGGAGGCGTGCATTTTTCGGGTGTGTGGCGTCACACCAGTCTCGCTGAGAGCAGACGATTTTGCGAGAGATTTCAAGGCACTACTCCGAGGTAATAGCTTTACCGTTTTTGGAGTAAGTTCTTCTCTCATGGTCGTGCCTGGCCTGGTTTCTTCGTTTCTCTGCAGTCACAGCCGGGCATGCGAGCTTGGAGCCATCGCTAGCGGGCGTGAGAGAGATTGCCTCCACTGTTTATCCCGGCTTATAAAGTGTGGCTTTGTGGTATGGGCCTTTAAGCCCAAGGGAGTTGAGGGCCTGGTAGACAAGTTGCAAGGGATCTCTTCCAGCCTCTCGGGAAGAAATGAGAGTAGCAAAAGGTTTATGAAACTTTGGCTACGTAAAAGTTATGCATCTTGAGAAACGTCTTTGGGGGAGCGCTGCTCAATCTTTGATGCAAGCTCGATCGATCGCTTTTGGATTTGGGTCCAAAAGAAACTAGAAGAGACTCGTTCGTCAGAAGATCAAGGTCCTGTCAGAAGATCAAGAAGAATTTCTTGCAAATATTTTCTTTCTACGCGCCTGTAACGATCTTTATCAAGGCTCTGTTATTTTTCTATCAAATGGGTTTTTGTCAACTTCGGTCAACATGGTAAATAACAGGCTTTGCCTAGCTGGCAGAATTGTGGTCGTCCAACTGGCGCAAAAGTAGGTGCCTAGAACCCCCCTCAAAACCCTAGGGAACGAACGTTCTTCTTTTTGGCCTTCTCTCTCTCTCTCTCTCTCTCACTCTCTCTCTGGCGCAAAGGAGGAGAATGCCCAAGAGGAAAAGAGAGGAGATGGGCGAGTACGAGCTCATCCGGCAGGCGAGGATCGAAGAGAATCGCAAGCGAATGCAGGAGCTGGGCCTGGGCGCCCTCAAAGAATCCATGTCCGCGGACATTGCCACCAAGAAAAGGAGGCCGCCGCCCACGCCCGCCGTCGTCCGACCCTCTGGACCCTCCAGGCGATCGGCAAGGTTGTCTCTTTTCTTTCTTTTCTCCTCCAATAGCTCTCCATTTCTTTATCTTCCTTGTCCAGGCTCCAGTCGTGTCCGGCTCCTTGCTATCGCGATGTGCAAGAACGAAGCTCCTCTCCATCCGAGCGCCGCTCTCGTCGTAGTGGGCGCCTTGCAGGAACCGGCGGCCCCATCCCGGAGGTGTACACCCAAGAACACGAGAAGCTCCTGGGCTGCGCCAAGGAGGAGTGGCAGCTCTTCGTGGATGGCTACAATGGAGGGGAGCGAATCTACGACGCCTTCTCCGGCAAAACATGCCACCAATGCAGGTTAGCATCCATTCTTTCTTTCTCTCCAATGCCTATCTCTCCTTTCTTGGTTGATGATCTACAGGCAAAAGACTGTCGGTCTTCGCACCTTTTGCTACGAGTGTGAGTCGCTGCACGGCCAGTTTTGCGGCGACTGCCTGTTCATGAGGTAAGGCTTTCCAAGGTGTCTCTTTTCTAGATTCCTTTTGCATATAGATATGGAGAGAACGTCAAGGAAGCTCTTGCGGACAAGAGTTGGAAGTGCCCGGTGTGTAGAGGCATCTGCAACTGTAGCATCTGCCGGACCAGGAAAGGCTGGGCTCCCACTGGGAATCTCTACAGGACGGTAAAGAGAGCTACACGAGCTTTGTGCCGTAACAAACGTAGCTTTTTTGCTTGTTTGTGCAGGCTTTGCGGATGGGCTACAAGTCTGTAGCACATTTTCTCATTCTCACGCGGCGTGGTGGCGAGGAAGGGAAGGAAATTGAGCTTGCTGGTGATGTCGTGAAGGACGGAGAGCTCGAGAGTGAGGACGAAGACGTGATCAAGGATGAGAGCAAGAGCATCAAGAAGACAACCCAGGGGAAGAAGAAGAATCAGAAGGCCAGGGCTCGAGCAAAGAAGAAAGTGGCTGCTAAGGACACGGTATCTTCCGAGGACGAGGCTCCTGTGAAGCGGGAGCTTAGATACGGTGGCGATGAGGACCGGGTGATTCTGGTGATATCGGACTCGGAAGAAGATGGCGAGGAATGCAACAGGCAGCAGCCAGTGGTGGCGGTGAAACAAGAGCGGCAAACGCAGCATATCGCCGCAAGGCTCCGCTCTCGAAGAGTTCAGCCCTCCAGAGTGTGCTGATCAAAGTTATCTTCTTTACGTTATCATGTATAGCGATTCTTAACTATATTGTCACATCGGATGCCGGATAGTTCATGCGGTGATGTGGTCATGACAGGTTTAATGCTAAGTGCTACAAATCTTGCTCGCAGAGTACTCGCTGACGAGCTTGCTAAAATGTGAAGAGCCCTTGTCAAGCAGTTTCGTGGGTTCATCATACTCCACCACTCGTCCTACAAAGTTATCTCTCTTAGGCCTGGAAAGAGAGAAACAGAGTTGCTTACCATCGCTTAGGACGAGGACGAGATCACTGCCAATGACTGTAGGCAGCCTGTGAGCGATGGTAATGACGGTGCAGCCAGTGAACTCCTTCGAAATGGTCGACTGAAGGACCGCAGCAGTCGCAGTATCCACGGAAGCAGTAGCTTCATCCAGCACCAAAACTCGGGCACGCTTGAGCATCACCCTCCCTAGGCACAAGAGCTGGCGCTGCCCCACACTCCAGTTCTCTCCATTCTCTGAGACTGGAAAAACGCACGAGTTTTAAAGCGATGTACGAGATCGAACGTAGACTCGGGTGTAGACTGTACCAGATGCCTCAAGTTTGCCCTCCTTGTTGCGTACCAAGTCGCCAAGCTCAGACTTGTCCAGTGCCTTGCAAAGAAAAGACAGCACAGTAAGATCAGATCAAACAAAACAAATTTGTCTCACCTCCCAGAGCTCAGCATCACTATGGCGACCGAGTGGATCCAAGTTGTAGCGAACAGTGCCTTCAAAGAGCACGGGATCTTGAGGAATGATGCTCAGCCTTGAACGCAGGTCATGAAGCCCCAGTCGACTTATGTCAACACCATCGATAATGATCCTCCCTCCCGCTGGCTCAATCACTCGGAAGATGGCCTGGATGAGCGTCGACTTGCCGCTACCCGTTCGTCCCACAACTCCAGTCTTCTTACCTCCCGGAAACTTGCAAGTGATGCCGTGCAAGACAAGTGGGGAGGTATCTGTATAGCGCACCTGTTCGAGTGTTTTTGGTCATCATTTGAGCAGTGAACTAGCAGCTTCGAACCTGCAAGTCGACGAGCTCCACAGTTCCATCTGAAGGCCAGCTCTCTGAAGGCTTCGTTGCTTGGACTTTCCATGAAGCCTCACTCGGAAGGCAACTGTACTGCTGAATTCTCTCCACGGATATGATCACCTTCTCCACAGTACATAAACACCAGAGGACCCACGGGAGATCCATGTTCAACCCATACGTCACTGCCAGCCCCGCTAAACCTGTGCATGCCGTCCGTTCGCAATAAGATGTCACAACACAAAAGTGGAGAAACTTACTTGGATCGACACTGCCTGACAAGTAGACGAGCGTGAACAAAAAGACGGCGAACATGATGTTGGTTAAGAACTCGAGTCGCAGGGTCGCCCACGCCATGGCTCCGGTGGAATAGAAATCCGGCCGAGAAAAGTCGTCTATGAGTGCAAAGCTGCGTTTCGCGAAGCGCTCTTCCTGATCGAATCCTCGGATGGTGGCTACCCCAGCTAGTGACTCGGAAAAGTGGTGAATAATGGGAGCTTTCTGCGTGCCTTGAAGTCTTGCCAGTTCTCTAGCTGATGCCATGTAGTACCTCTGTGATAAGAAAGATCATAACCAAGCATTTGTGTTCATCAATCACGCACCTGGAGCTTGACGCAGAGGATCGCCACAGGCACAAACACGACTGAAACTTGCCACACAGATTGCGACAGCACTCCAACCACAAATATGAAATGCGTGGTTGAGTTTGCAAGACCACCAATCCGAAATGGTACGTCCAGGTCTAGAGCGCTCTGATCAGAAGATGCCTGTCAAAAACAAGTGATAGCTCAATGTGAACAAGAAGAAACAAACAATGTGCTTACCCTGCTGAGAATGCGACCGGCTGGAGTGGAGTCGAAGAAGGACATGGGTGCATGGAAAATATGGTTGAGCATGTTGAAGAAGAAAATCTGTGATGTTCCCAGGCCCATAATGGCTATCAGTACCATCCTTCCAAGAAATAAGAGTGATCCCCCGAGTGTCAACGCCACATAGACACCGATAAGCTTGGCTGCGGCAACCGAAAGCTGTGAGGTTGCTGCCATCCACCAGTTGCCAGCAAGCTGAAACACCTGGAACGCTAGCGGCCCAATGGCTATCAGCGGAATCAGGGCACCTTTGTAGTAAGCTGTGCAGTAACTCCAGTACAGTGCCAAGTGTGTGCTGCCCTGCTCGCGCTCCTCTTCCTTAACCAGCTGTTGCAATTGGTTCGCCTGTTTTGGCTGCGGACTCATGGTACCAGCAGCAGCGTTGTCGTCAGCGGCGGCGGGCAGAACTTGCTGAGACTTTGAACTCTGATCTACAGACTCCATCGCCTTGTTATGTGCATGCACCAGCGTGTTGAAGTCAGCTTGACTCTTCAGCAACTCTTGGTATGTCCCCTGCTGCGTGATGCAGCCATCTTTGAGAACCTGAGAACTTTCGATCGTCAGAAAAAGACAAGCAAATCTGCAAGAGCGAACCGCTTTCACTTACCAGTATCGAGTCAGCAACAGCCAGGAACTCCACTTGATGAGTTACTAACACCACTGTCTTGGACGCTAGCGCTTTAAGGATGATTTCCTGTACATGTGAGGTTTGAAATGAGTATATACGCATATATGGAGGGAGAGACGCAATACAGAGTTAGCTCCGTCGAACCTTGAACATGTGAGTTCCAGTCTCAATGTCGACAGCACTGAAAGGATCGTCAAGCAAGTAGATATCAGCGTCTTGG
This sequence comes from Selaginella moellendorffii, assembly GCF_000143415.4. Classification (NCBI taxonomy): domain Eukaryota; kingdom Viridiplantae; phylum Streptophyta; class Lycopodiopsida; order Selaginellales; family Selaginellaceae; genus Selaginella; species Selaginella moellendorffii. Next base: position 1,286,782 of record NW_003314294.1, on the reverse strand, counting down.
TATAGAGCACGAGCAATCTGAATCCTCTGCTTTTGTCCACCACTGAGGTTTATGCCTCTCTCACCAATCTCTGTTTGGTCACCATAAGGAAGTACCTCCAAGTCCTTTTTCAATTGGCACATTTCCAGAACTTTGTCATACCTGGACTGATCCAAAGGACTTCCAAAGAGCACGTTGTCCTGAACCTTCCCACTCTGTATCCACGCAGTTTGCCCAACATACGCAACTTTCCCATGCAGCTCGACCTGCGTGCATGAAAAAACATGAGATTTTCGAGTCGAGTCAAGGTCGAGTCAATGTTGGCATCCAATTATATAAACGTTTACCTTTCCCGCAAGTTTTGGCACTTGTCCCAGCAAGCAGGAGAGTAAGGTTGACTTTCCAGAACCCACCATGCCGCACACTGCCACAGTAGCGCCCTCCCACACGTGAAAGTGGATGTTAGAGAGCGAGAGCTTCTCTGGAGAGCCATCCCAGCTGAAGGCACCCCCTTGAACTTGGACAGCAAACTCGCCTGCACCAGCCCTGGGCAGTTGGGAAACAGCATCAGCTTGGAGTTCCTCTTCCAGCAAGAAACTGGACAGCCTGCGGAGAGAGACCCTTGCCTGTGCGAGTACGGACAAAGTGTCGGGGAAGCTGCTCAGAGGCGCCTGGAGAACTCTGAACGTAGCCAATGCTGAGAGGACCCTGCCTGTCGTGAGGGGTACCTTGAGAAGTATGCAAGTCCCGAAGGTGATGATCCCAACAAATGCCGGCGAGATGTAGAAGAGGAAGATGGAGACAGCCCGGTTATACGAGATCTTTCTGAGCCAGTCATACTCTGTTCTCCTCAGAGCTTCCAGCTTGTTGAGATAACCCTCTTCCCAGGCTTGCAACTTGAGGATCTTCATGCTCCGCAAGCACTCGGCTGTGGCTCGCATCCTCACGTCCTTGGCCTTCATGATCTGTGCCTGGTATCCATCCTGCATGCTTGTATAAGGCAGGTTCACGGCGACGGTGGCCACGGTCGCCACCAGAGTCGCGATCGCCGCGATACCGACGCTCTTGTAGAGGATGAGCAGCGCCAGGACCACCTCGAGAGGCAGCCGCCAGAGATGGTGGATGAACTCCAAGCAGCTGGCCACCCCAGCGGTGTCGACGGCCATGTAGTTGACGATGTCACCGCTGCCATGAGCCTGCCGCGAGGTGCTGGAGAGACGCAGGCCCTTGAGGTAGAGCAAACCCGTGAGTGCCGACTTGCTCCTCAGCTCGATGATCTGGCCTTGTATGAGCCCCTGGCTCTGTGCCCATCCCCCAACAAGCCCCGATAGCAGCAGGATGAGCGCTAGCATGACGAGGGACTTGCCTTCAGCCCCGCCCAAGCTCTGCACCAGGTCGTCCATGAGGTAAGGTCCAGTGTAGGAGCACACCATCGCCACCAGCTGTAGCGCCGATGCCACCGCCAAGTTCCTCCATAGAATGCTCACCAAGCTCCTAGAGAGGCGGTAGGATGAGCTTGCGTTTGCCTGCCATGCCCTGCTCATCAGCTGGTGCACCGCCGCGGCACTCTCGCTGGGTGCGAGCTTGGGCAAGTCTTTGGATTCCAGGGCCCTTTTTGATCCCACTTTCAGCAGAGGCGCCACCCACGAGAAGGTGGCCAAGCTGAGGAGCCCCGCCTTTGTGTACGGAGCTTGCTGCTCGTCGCCATCACTTGCTTGCGCTTGCCCTTGCCACAGCAGTGGCTGTCGCAGCTCTGGATCGTTCTCTTCTCTCGTCTCCATCAAAACTTTGACAACACCAGACAACGAAAATAAGGGCGTAAGCGCTTTAATTAGCTTTGATTCTATCAAAGTTTACATTAGTCACAACTGCCACGATCATTTGAGGCAGCATCTTGTTTGCCGCGTGACGAACCCCAGCAGAGAACTATGCAACATCCCAAGAGTGTTTTCCCTTTTAAAAGATTTGGTGATTTTTAAAGTTTGTGAGCTCCTCATCTTCCTCTTCAACAGGGTGTAAATTAAGAAGCTCCTATAAACACAGAGCACTGCTGGTCTAGTGGTAGAATAGTACCCTGCCACGGTACAGACCCGGGTTCGATTCCCGGGCAGTGCATTTTTCTTTAACTTAGATGGGTGATTTTTTTGGCCCTTCGATGTTGCTACGCGAAAGAAGGAAACTGTACTTATCCACATTGATTTTTACGCATTCAATCACGTCGAGTGCCATGCAAGGTCATTCAAGAAAGGATTGCTGCTACTCCCCAGTAGATCCCTGTACTTACGCGGAGAGATTGGAGGAGGAGGATAGAATACTGATTCGCTCTCTCCTAGTAGCGATGGCTTCTCGTGGAAATCTTCCACTCTTTCATTCGTCTCTGGCCTGGCAAGCAAAGCAAACACTCGCAAAGGAGATGACATGGAAACTGTACAAAGACTTGCCTCGTTTTTGCTGTTGCCAAGTATGACTCTACGGCCTCTGTGAATCCTGGTTTGTACGAGAAGAGCACGCCACGGAAAGGCTTGCCATCTATTCTGGTTTCGAGCGTATATCCGTAATGAAAAACGCTTGTGATCTTGCCTTGGAAGATCTTCTCGGCCACTGGCTTGACGCTATAAGGAGAAGGGATCTGGACCGCTCGAGCAGTGGTCTTTGTTTCTGGTCCGTCTGCAAGAGGGTCTCATAGTTTCCCGGGCAGAAAAGATATGAAACTTGAAAACTCACCGCTTAGTTTTGGGCGTTTCAAGCTTGGCTCGCTGTCAGACGAGCTGGACGAGGAAGTGGACGAAGAAGCTTGCCTTGTGTTCCGTCTGACTCTCAAGTCCCTCTTAAACGACACCTCCGGCTGTTCATGCACTTGTTGTTGCTGCTGTGAACCATCACATTCCTGTTGCTGATTCGAAGTAGTAGAAGTCACAAGATCTGCAAAAATGTTGTAGAAAGAAAAAAGTGATGACAATTTAGTGCGATACCTGTGTGCAAGAAGAACATCTCAGGAAGTGCTTCAAGCTCCCCGTTACATCCACCGTAAAGTGCGACAACACCTCTTTCCGGATCGATCAGATCGCTTGCGAGAGAGAAGCGGTGAGAGGGCCCGTTTCCCGTGACTTCTGGCTTGTGCCACTCACCACTCACTGGAAAACTAGGTGTGTTAAGACCAGGTTAGATAGACATGACGCTATGAAACGGAAAGGCAGACAAAGAAAAAGGTTCCAACTTACGTAGATCAAGAACGTAAACATCGTCGAAAAGCGTTCGTTTGTCCGCAAAGCCACCAAAGATGATCAAGTTGTCGCCAATACGCTCGGCCGCGTGACCGGCCCTCGGAGCCGGCTTCACGCCACGCGTTTCCAGCCTCGACCACTCCAAGCTTCCTGCAGTCGACAAATCTAATCTTCACAAGAGAAATTCATCGGGCACGTCTTACCTACATCGAGAATGTAGATGTCCGCCAAGTACGTGTTGAGCACATCCTCTCCTCCGAAAAGAACGAGCTTGTTTCCAAAGCACGACATAGAGTGGCTGTCTCTTGAGCAAGGCCGAGGGCCCGATGTCAAAACTTTCCTCCACACACATGAAGCTACGCACACAAACAAAAGCTCATCTTCACTGTGAGAAGGACAAAGTTAAGGACTTACTCGTGCTGAGCGCATAGAGATCGTCATAGTAGACTTCTTGAGCCTGGCCTTGTTTCTTCTTGCCGCAGCCGCCAAACACGTAGAGGTCGTCGCCAACCAGAGCAGCACTGTGTCCTTCTCTCGCCGCTGGTATGTCGCCACTGGTGTCGGGTTTTGTCCAAGTGTAAGTTGCTGCATTGCATGACAGAGTTACTCTAGAAGATAAGACTAGAGCGCATTGCATGAAAGGAAGCTCTAGGAGTTGGTCGAGAAGTTACTCGTGTCAAGAACGTAGAGCTCGTTCAGCGGAGTCGTGCCATCGGTGCCACCGAAAACAAAGAGCTTGGATCCCGCCGCTGTGCATGTATGGCTGTCGCGGGGAGCTGGCAGCGTGCCCTTCAGAAAAGGCTTGCTCCACGACTTTGTCACTGCCAGAAACAAATTCAATCCAAAACAACGAAGAAACAGTGTAAGAAGGAAGGAATTTTTCCATCTGATCCACTCACCAGAATCGAAGACATGGACGTGGCTCGTCTCGATCTTGCCATAGCCGCCAAAGAGAAAGAGGCGCTTGCCATTGTTGACGGCAGTGAGCGTGTGACCCCATCGCTTGCCTGGACGGATTCTTCTGCCCGTTGCGCGCTCCTTGGCCACCTCTTCCCACCTCATCGCCTCCTCTTCCTCTTCTCGCCGCCGCCGCCGCCCTATAAAAAACAAGCCCGCATTTCAAGCTCGGACCGCGGTATATCCCTTCCGTACACTCGGCATATTTTTTGAATACAACAATATGCTTTACTCAAAAAAGAATCACGAGAAATATACAGTATCGAATCGAGCTGTCATGAGAAGGTCTAAGGCTGCGGTGGATCCGGGGGGCCAAGGCTGAGTGCATTCGTGGAGGCCGCAAGAGCGCGAGCGCTTCTTGGGCGATACGCATTCTCGCCACAATCGCGAGAGTTGTAAACGAAAGGCTCGGCCGCGGTAAATCTCCTGCCATCGCTGCTCGTTCGTATGATCGGTCTCACGTCTGGCATGGAGCTGGAGGCCGGCGATAAGCCACAGCCACTTGGGCGCTCGAGCACGGACACCCGGCAATCCCTCTCCAAGTTGTAGCCGCTGGGAACATCCACCGACCATTTCCCGGACGAGTCCGTGGTGCTACTGCCACTGACACGAGCACCATTGCACTCCAGGAACGCAACAACACCTGGATCAAACCATGCCGAGAATGTAAACTCCACTAGAACTGGTGGAACTTATAGAGATGGAGATAGTACGGACCAGGCAGTGCTATGTTCTTGATGCTGCGCCCTTCGTGGCAAATCTCGCAATAGACCGAAGCTTCCACGACTGCCCGAGAAGTGATCTCGTGCTCTAGCAGCCGACACCCCGCTGCCAAGAAGTGGACCTCGATTGTTACTATCAAAAGCCAAGCCATCAGATACTTTGATGATTGTCCCTCCATGGCAAACTCTCAGATGGCTGTGCGCCGAAACATACACCTTTTAATCTGCGCGAAGTCAAAAATGGACATCACAGTGATGCATAATCGTAGAAAGTTCCAATTCGCAGCTTCTCTGTCGAAGGCAAGAGAGAAACGTTGACATCTGCAACCAAGGAGAAATGGTCATTGGTATGGTTTAGTCCACACGTTGAATTTATGAAAGCTTGGAAGTACCTCTTTCTCTTTCGGCTAGTCTCCAGCCTCCGCTGCGTTACTGCTAGACGTTTTCTTTGGTTTCCCATTGATCGCAAAAGCGAGCCGGATCGTGGAGCCATTGACAACGCTGTACTGCTTGCAAGCGACAGCTTCGGTTGCTTGTTCTTTGGTAGCAAATCGAACTCGTGCTCGCGGCTTCCCTTCCTCGGATGCAAACACCTCAGTGGCAGCTATCTCGCCATGCGGGGAAAAGTGAGTGATGAGCTCTGCATCGGTGACACCTGAAGGGAGTCCCCACACGTAAATTGTTGGCGAGGGACCGCGACAGTTTCTCACAAAGCTGGGAAAGAAAATGTTGTCGTGCGCGTCTGTGTAGTCCCGGCTCTGGTTGAGATTAAGCTCCTTGTCTACAACCACAGTGTCCAGTTCTTTCTCGAAAACCCGCGCACCCTGTAGCCATGGTAGCCGACGTTAGTTTTGAACATGTCTCCATAAAGGGAGGAAGTTACCTTGAGACAGGCCGACGCCAGTTCCGCTTGAAACGCGTCGCTCATCTCTATCAGGCCCTGACCGGTGACTTTTATCACCTGCACCTTTCTTATCTTTCCATATGGAGAAAAGAGATTGAAGAGCTTGTCCTCATCAACTTTCTGCAAGTCCAAGCATAAGAATCAGCCGAACTTCCAGAAGGAGAAGATTACCTCGACGTTCAAGTTGGACACGCGCACAACCCGCTTCCGCCGGCCGATGAAAGGCGTGGGAACAACGGCTGGTGCTCCAGCGGCCGCGTCCTCTGCAGTTAGTGCCGGTACACTTTCAACGGGCGGAGCACCCAGAATCGATGGATCGCTCCGTACTCTTGAAGGAATGGAAGTGTCCTTGAAGTCCCTGCACAGAAACGATTAGCCTGAGAGCTTGGGCCTGGCATGGAGCTCTCTACCTGTTGTTGTCATCATTGAAATACACTCCAAGTTCCTGGGACCTTAAAAAACATTATCGATTAGAAAGGATGAAGTGAAGAAACAGACAAGGCACACACTTGGCATATTGTATTTCCATCTTACAGCAACCATCGAAAATGTGACGATCATTGAGAAGATCTTTGACGTGAGCAGCAGTTTTTACGGAATCGAATTGTATGTACCCGCAAATACCTGCACGCGAATAGATTCCATAAGACATCACGCGGAAGTGTGATACAAACTTACCAAGCTTGCGGGATATGGTTATCTTCTCAACGCTGCCATGGGGGCTGAACACCCTGTGCAGCACATACACGTCGATAGGATAAATTGGATTGGTAACAGTCACTGCAAGGACTTTGCTGCTCGGGCCTTGTTTCTGCAAAAGAATGTTTGGATTTTAGATGGCTTTACGCTATACGTCTAGCACGAACCGGATCAGCTAGACGGGACACATCCTTTTCTAGCTCTTGAAACCGTGAGAATCCAACATAGATTTCTGCTTTCCTGTTTTCACGCAATTGGAACAAACGGAAAAGGAGACAAAAATCACTTACTTCACGCGTGCCTTTTCCGAGGAAAAGTGATCAACGACCTTCTTAGCCTGCTTCACATTTTTCATCTCCAAGAGCGCCTGAAAGAAAGACACGAAATGATCCTTTGAGCTTCTCTGTTGACAAGTACACACCTGAGTCCTTGTCGTCAATCGGTAACTCGTCACGCTTCCAAAAGGACGAACCAGTTTCTCAAGCTCACCCTGGCAAAACAAATCCGAAATCCTTATGTTATCTTCTTTTCTGCGATCTAGACCGCTCATCCGTCTTATGTATGGCGTGAGATTGCGAAAATGTAAGACCTTGGACGGCTCCAGCTCGAGCTTTGATCCATTCTCGTCGAGCGATTTGGATTCTAGAGCGCCAGCGGCAGGAGAAGCACAGTAGCGCCTGGAGAAGAAGAGATCTGCGCTCCTGACGAGCAGGCGCCGCGGCGCAGCTTGGTGCATTCTTCGCCCCTCTCTACATAACCCTTAAACCCTAATCGATAAACCCTAAATCACAGCGAAAGGTATGTTTTAAAGGCTTTAAAGGGGGAATGCTTCGTCCCAGGCGCTGCTACCATCGCTTTGCTTGCGGCGCGTATCCTCGCGAGCCCGAGCTCCCAAATCCTGCCCCCTGCAAGGTGCTCCATCTCCGCAACCTGGCGCAGGATGTGGCCGAGGTGAGTAGAAGAGATCGATCGGATTGTCGCAAGAAGAAGAATCGTTTGTGTTTCCTACCTAGGACGATCTTGTGGAGCTTGTTCGCCCATTTGGAAGAGTCAGCGGCATTGTTCTCTTGAGGACATGGAATCAAGTAAGCGAGTGAGAGCTTCTTTGTTGCTCACTGTTGCCTTGCTCTCGCTGTGAAAGGCTTTTGTTCAAATGCAAGATATCGCCAAGGCCTTTCTAGTCATCCGGCACTTTGCTTCGCGCCAGGCAACCGTAAGGTTGGAGTGCTCGCATTCTCCTTTTCGCTCGTAACTGAGATCTCTTCTCAGGGGGAGGGACGTTTCCATCCAGTTCTCTGCTCGTAAAGAGCTCTATCCGGCCGAGGTAGTCGACCACTTTGCTTTCTTTTTCTTGCTAAAGAGCGCCAAGCTCAGGAAACATGCAGCCCAATCCTTCTAGTGACGATGCTAGACTCGGTGTGTCACGTTACCGTGGATGCCCTCCATCAGACCTTCAAGAGTTTCGGGCCCATCGAGAAGATTGCCATCTTTCCTCAGTCAACTGGTAGGCCTGCCTCGTTTCATAGCGGCTTTTCATGTCTTTCTTCCACAGTGCTTGCGCAGGCACTCATCCAGTACGCTTCTCCACGAGATGCTCGTGAAGCCAAGCATCGTCTCCACAAAAGCAAGATCTTGAACGGGTCGTGCACTATGGAAATCCAATACTCAAGGTGAGTTTGTACCTTTCTAGTCACTCGTCCTTCCACTTTCTCCCGTTTCCAGGACCGACGAAGTTCGTGTGGCATGCAATAACGATCTTTCCAGGTACTACGTTCCGGTTTTCTTTTCTCCCAGTCATGTATATCTGGTGGTTCTTTTCTGGCAGAGACTTCACGAACAGTTCTTTGCCAAGTGCAAGGTTTCCGTCCATTCTCGGCGCAGGAAACGCTCACCTGATGAAACCCGGTGTCCGATGTCGGTACAGAGTTTGATACGTTTTTGTCTTGCTGTGCTACAAGCCAGGGAATTCCGGGCTGTTGCCTTCAGGTCCAACAACGAACCAGCGCTGCGTGCTGCTCCTCTCGAATCTAAACACGCGGGTATGAGGTCGTCTCAGCGGTCCTTCAACTACGTAGGACTGAACAGCTTGAACGCCGTGGCTTGTGGCTTGTGGCTTGCAGATGATAAACGAGCACAAGCTGTACAACCTCTTCTCGGTCTACGGAAATGTCCTGCGAATCAAAGGCTCCTTTGTGAAACCAGAGCTCGCACTGGTACAGATGAGCGACGGCTTCCAAGCGGACCTTGCGATGGCCTGCCTCAAGGTATCATGTCGAGTTTAGCTTGTGCTTGTCACTGCTGAAGCGTGGTTGCAGGGAGTTTCACTGTTTGGAAAGAAAATGGAGATCACTCTATCAGATCACTCATGCTTGCGGCACCCTCACACGCATTTCTACAGCTGGGGGACTGGGAACCGGTTCCTGTACGCGTATGCCAAGAAGTGCTGCCCCCCGACCAAGGTGATCCACGCCTCCAACCTGGTGCCGGACATCCAAGAGGTGGACGTGGTGAGGCACTTCGCGGAGCATGGTGTGATCGTCAAGGTGGAGGTGTCGCAGGCGAGGGAGGGGAGGAAGCGGAGGGAAGCTCTGGTGGAATTCACCAGCGTCGAGAGTGCGACCGAGGCCATCGCTTGCAAGCAGTGGAGCTCCTTGAGAGGTGCCAGGGCGCGCCTTGTCTACTGGAGGTTCCATGCTTTCAGCCCCGGATTTTAACTTCCGGCATTTGATATAGTCTCTTTTTATGAAAATACCAACATAGGTGATCTGTAAATGGAAAAATTGTGAAATAGGATCTAGTTTCAATCCTGTAAGTTTCCAAATCTGATGACATAATAAATTAATTTCTCTTGCGATAAATTTCAGGTCAGAAAGTTATTTATCATATCCTTTACTATAATTTTTCAATTAAAAGCCCTAACCCTTAAAACTTTGTGCAGGATGTCACCAATGGATATTTTGCCATGTGGCAAACTGTATGGCAAGTTTTTTCAAGAATGCAAAAGCACAAAGTTGGTGAGAGTACTAGAGTTCTTAATAAATATTTAAAAACATATTATATCCTTTACTATCTTCCAAGAACCATAACCCTTAAACCCTTGTTCACACATTACTAATGGATATTTTGCTATATGACCAGTTGCACAGCAAGCTTTCCAAGAATGTGGTGAGAGTACTAGAATTCCCAACAAATATTTAAAGACTTAATAGACCCCTCAATCAGACACACATGTAATTCCCAGTTATTTAACTTGCAAGATCCAATTAATTTTGCAATTGCCACTTAGATCTAACATGGTCTTTATTAGAACTGAGATCAAAAGGCATTATACCTTGCAAATTCCACTACACTGTGCCCAATTGAGAATTTAGAAAGTTGCAAGAGATGTTAAAGATGCTTTATTATTAATGGTTAACTGAGTGCAATTTCATTAACACTTCATTGCTTACTAAAAAACATTTTAAAACATTGTTAATCCTTTATTTTTACCCTCATTTATATAATCAGCTCTCCTTGCCAATTTCCACTAAATCTCTACTGTTTTCTAATGCAAATTCTCCTCCCACCATTCACAAGGAATATAGGTGCATTTCACACGCCTCGAACAAAGCACAACTTCGAAGGTTTGGCATTAATCAAAGATTAAGGTTTTAATAGCTAGTGAAGGTTGCATCTACGCCGTTGGATATGGACGGCCAGGATGTGCTCCCGGCTGTGGAAATATCTTGCTAGCCCAATCTCTTGCTTGGCTTGCTATCCTGGGTGGGGCGAGAGAACGAGCGGCGAGGGTTTACACTAGGGTTTAACGCGGGGCGCGCGGGGCGGGGGAGAGAGATCGCTCCGCCATGTCCAGCAGCCAGATGGTATCTCCGCCCCGCGAGGAGGATTTCAACAATGAGCTGGAGGAGGGCGAGGAGGAGAAGATGGACATGTCTCTGGGTAAATTTTCGCTGCACTGGCACTGGCATTGGCATTGGCATTCTCTGGCGCTGATGGATGAAATGCGCGCTCTTTCTTCCCTGTGTAGATGAGATCATCAAGCTCAACCGCGACACCATGATGCAGAGCCCCGTGAGAAGCAACAATTCACAGCGCAGCAGCGAGCGCCCTCCGCCGCCGCGGCGAGACGCCCGAGAGGCAATTCGTCGCTCCGCGGCCTCTCGCTCCGCCGCAATCCGCCAGGCATGGAAAAAAAAAGGAAGCTTTTGTGCAAGTATGGATGTGACTTGGGCGTTGTTTCTCTCCTCCAGGGAAGGATTCCCGAGCGAAGGAGCGAGACTTTCTACTCTGGATCTCGGCCGTATCACGCACCCATCAAGAGCCGTGTTGGCGGCGGGGGCGGCGGCGGTGGCGGTGGCAACAGGTAGTTTGTATGGTTTTGGAGCGGAGGTGGCTAAAGACTTGGTTGGCTTGCTACAGGAACGAGATGTTTAAGCGGAGTGGCTTCCCCCGGAAGCACTTGGCTCCCGGCGATAGAGTGGATATCTATGAGGGAGCCGCTGGGAAGCTCAAGATCTCGGTGGTGAATGAGAACAGCAAGTGAGTCTTGGATGGTGCATTACCACTTTTTTTTCTCCTCTCTTGCCTGGACTGCTGCTACTGGTGGCTGCTGTGTGGGGTGGATCCTGAAAATGGCAAGAGCCTCTGGCAAGAACAGCAATGCGGGTGGTCGACAGAATGGTGGACCGCCCGCCCGCTCGCTCGAACGACTTTGGTCTTTGGTGGCTGCTCTGGAATGGCTGTCAAGCCAAGGCGCTGGTTCTTTCGATTCAAGCGATCGTCGTCGGTGTATAGTAGTATGCTGGCTGGCTGGCTGGATATGGATGATGGATGGAATGCTCTCTCTCTCTCTCGCTCTGGATATCTCTCTGATCTTTTGATGACGGTTTCGTGGTTTTGCCAGGCCAGCACCAACGCAAAGGCCACCTCCTCCAGGGCGTGGGGGAGGCGGCGGTGGCGGCGGCGGTGCGAGAATGAACTGGGACAACGAGTTTCGAGTTCGTGACGATCTGGACGACGACTTTGAAGACTACGACCGTCCAATGCAGGTCCAGCTGAGGATGCCATATGGATCCAACAAGGTATGCATATGCATAGCTTCTCGGCTTTCTTTTTTCTCGTGGTGAAAGAGCTCACACACTTGTTGCTTTGTTCGTGGCCACAGTTGGATGACTACTCCGATGTGCCCAAGAGGCACCGCACTCTCGACTCCTTGTTTGCGAGCATCAAAGAGCAGCGCGAGTTTGGACGCGTTCAGAACTTTGGCTCCGGAAGATTCCGTGCGCAGTCTTTCAGGAAGCGGTGAACGACACCTCGTAAAACAGAGCCTTCACTCCTATAAGATCAGCCAACTTATTATCTTCTGTCTCTTGATTTCATGTTTGTCACGCCTGTACATAGTATCACCACCTATTTGCTCAATGCTTGGATCCCAAGAAAAATATACGAAAACTTCCAGAAGGTTTTTATTCTTATTTCCCAAAGAATGAACGAGCTACTTATCCCAGGTGACCGCGTCCCGGAGCTCGGCAGAGTGGACACGAACCATTCTTGAGCTTGGCCAAGCATGAGCGCGACGAACAGACGTGTGCGCACGTCCTCGGCGTCGCTGCTGCTGCTGCTGCCTGCTTGCAAATCACACACTGCCAGTGCTCGTCCGTCCTCAGTGATTCTTCTGGAAATATCATGTTCTTCCTGGAGCTTGAAACCTTCTCCGACCGGGAGCGAGTCACCGAAGGCGAAGGGCGTGGCCCAACGTCGTCCATCTTCCGGCGTGTTGATGGAGGAGGAATGGATCCGGCGTGAGAAACTAGAGTCTCGGACCTTGTTCGGGCTAGCCTCTCGCCTTTGGAGGCCTGCTTCTTGCACTACAGTCGCACGAGTTTAGACGATGGGTGTGTCACTCTAGAACTAGTTGCTCACCTGTGGAATTCCCTTGCAAGCTTTATAGAATTCCGACAGCTGTTGCTTGTCTCCGTGCTCCTGGGAGTAGAACTTGAACTTCGTCTCTGCCAGGGATGGATGAATAAGCATACAATTGCTAGCTTAAAGACGAAGGCTTACTTGTGACTTTGTCCGTTATGATCATTGAGGGATCTGATAGAAAGTAGTCTGGCTCCTCAAACTCGCTAGTAACACTTCCAAGAAGGATGACTGATTCTGGCATTGGAACCTGCTGACACAGACTCGCGTAAGGAAAAGAATAAACGGAAAACCATCTTGTGTTTCACCTTGCGAGAATTATAAACAACGAGTTCGTGCCTCGGAACGCCATTGGAAGTTACTTCAGATGGTAAAACCACCGCCCAGCTGCAAAGGAGCACAGCGTTTTAACAAAAATTTCTTTGGCTCAGGCGCAGCTTACATTCTTTTCATGATCTGAGAGCCTGCATTGTCTGTAACTTGTCGCAATATCCCCCTGAAGAGAGAAATCCAGTCCTTGGGAAAACACAAAATTGAAATGAGAAACTTGAAACAACAAGAGTGCGGGCGTGTACCTCTATCACGCGTACCACAGAAGCATGGCCTCGTATCCTTGCCATATCCAGAGCTGTTTGACCATCATCATTCACAGCCAATGCAGAAGCTGCAAAATAGTGCTGTTACAGATGTCTAGAGAACAGCTACCATACATACCACCACGAGAAAGAAGCAGCGCTACTATCTGGTCGTGACCCCTTTTGGCAGCATGATGCAACGGATATCCGGCATGTAAACCTTGAGGATTCAAGCAAACGGAAATGAGTTTTCTAACTCCCGAACAAAACGCTGAATACATTTACCGGATCGATATGCGTGGACGTTTGCACCCAAGCTGATAAGAAGACGTGCCATTTGGAGCAAGGTTCCATCGAGGCAAGACACGATGAGCGGTGTCATCCCGTTTTTGTCGGTTGACTGCATGGAAAAGAAAAAACAAACCACTTGAATATTAAAACACAAGGACTCGAGGAAAAAGAAAACCTGAAGCAACCTCTAGTGGAACAACTCTTGCACTGTGCAGCGTCCTCACTCTTGCTTCATCCTTGTTCTTGACAGCGTAAAAGAGTTCCTCCACCGGATGTTGAATTGGTAAAGGATCCTGCATGCCAATCCTTGGTAATTGTTGGAAAAGAAAGAAAAAAGGAAAGATTTCACGTACCACTTGTTGGTGCTGCACCTTTTGTTCTTCTTGTGCTCTTTGTTCTTGTTGTAGTTGTTGTTGAAGCTCCTCGAAGTTCTTCCTGCCCTCGTTCTCCAAACATTTCTCCTCCTTTTCGCTCGAGTCTTCGACGACGCTCGAGCTTGATAGCTGCTGCTCACTACTGCTGCTCCCTCTTATTCTCCTCTGGCTCAACCCCCGCTTGTAAGCAGCCGCTCTGGCTCCACAAGCCTGGCGCTCGCTTGTGTCATCTACGTCGACATCGAAGTAGCCATCTATGTTGTCCGAGCTCTCCCCAGAGGAGCCGACGCTAGAGGAGGCCCGTGAAGAGGCCCGGCCACTAGGAGTCCTACACGACACTGGGACTCCGCGTTGCTCCGTGCTCGACAAAGACCCCGAGATGGCACTGGTGGATTCTCGGCTGGTACTGGACGCCTCTTCCTGGAGCTCCTCGTCATGATCTCTCAGAGTGAGCTTGGCCAAGTCGGCGTCACCAATCAAATCCACAAAGCTCCCCTTGGGCAATCGCGCCTTTTGCTGCTGCTTGAGAATGTTGAGCCCCCAGCCATCGCGCGGAGCAGCGTCCATGGCCGGCTTGTCTTGCAAGGATTTGCTTCCCTGCTCACTCCACTTGTCATCTTGAAATGGCGTTGGCGCTGGGCTGGCAGGCTGTGATCTCCACCGCCTCGCCGTGATCATCGTTTCCTGGTGGAATTTCCCATCCTTGGAGATCATAATCCCTGCCGGTGCCGGCCGGCAAGAACTTACTTGGAATTCAGAGTGGCTGCTCCATCAGATTCTTGTTGCCTGCCGGATCCATGCCAATTCCTTTCGGATCCTCCTTCCTCCTCCTCCAAGAAGACAAGACCAAGATCCACACACTCACACACTCTGGGGAAGAAATCTTGGCGCGCTTTCTAGTCGCCTAGCCTAGCGCCGCGAGGGAAATGGGGGTCAAGAAAGCGCCATGGATTCCCAGCTCCCAGCAGCGAGGGACGCTGCTCTCTCACAGCCATCGCAAAAAGAGGCATTGCCCAAAACAAATCTGTGGCTCCTCGGCGCCATGGGAGCAGCTAATACGTTAGCCCTAATCTTTCAAAGTGTTTTCACCCTCCCTTTTCTTTCTTTACCCCTGCCGTGGAATGTGACACAGCACCTGATGCCCGCTCCCGCTGGCGGTAAAAAAGGTGAAAAAACGACGTGGCACCTCGTGTGAGCATTGGCTCGCTTTCTCACCTCTCTCTCTTTCTTTTTGGAAGTTGGAGTTAAAAGCTTTGCTCCAGCGCTTGTTGAAACCACCACATTGATTTGTCCAGAGACACACTGGTATGATCCAGGTCTTTTTCCTTTGCTTCACTTGTTCTTTGTCCATTCTCCCTCAACAATCCAGAGCAACGAATCTATTCGAACAATTCACATATTCCACCAGCTAGTCTGTAACCATGACTTGATCTTCCAAAGTATCCTGATCCTGGCAGCCAAAACCACGTAAGTTTCAACTTGAGGCACCGTCTTAGAGAAGTAGAAAAGCTTACTTGCGATTGCGAGCCTTCGAGCATCCTGCGGTATTGATCGCGGCCTTGCTCGGAGCGCGCCATGGACTGGACGCGCGCCACGGCCTTGTCCAGCACAATCTCCTTCTGCTTCCGCCCCTCCCGCAGATAATCGTCGTCGTCGCTGCTCACGCCATTCGTGTTGTCCGGCTTGAATCCCCGCAGACCCACGCGTTTCCGCCTCCATCGCAGCACCGCTTTCTCGATCACGCTCACCACCCGCAGGATCTTCCGGAGCTGCTTGCGAACTTGGTGGCCTCGGACATGCGCCTGCGTTTGAAAACAACGTTAGAACAAAAGTTGACGGACGCAGCAACATGCTACACGTACTTGGATCCTGACTACGTGCCTCCTCAGCGCCAGGAAATCCTTGCGGCCTTTCCAGCCGCGGAACTTTCGCTGGATTTGCAACGCGGCCACCGACTGCATCCTGCCGTGATGATCACGGTGGCCCTGGGCCCTCCGAATCGTCTGTGCCATGGCATGGAGCTCGGTCGGCTGCATGCCCAAGTCATCGGGATTTTCCTCGCCGCCATCACCCCCGCTCCTCCTGCGGAAAGAGTCGAGGCGGTACGCCGAGTGTATGAGCGCGGCGGCCTTGGTTGCGTTCCTCACGGCCGAGAAGGACCTGAGTAGCGACTGGTGCTCCTCGTCCACGGGGCGTTTCATCTCCTGGACGGCGCTCTCGCCGGCCAGCGTCGCAGACATGCTGTTGATCTCGTTCAAGCTAGTGTCCGCGATGGTGAGCGACGAGAGGTGGCCAGTGAGCGCCTTCTCCGCCAGAAAGCCGGCTATTCCCTTGTGGCCAGCGGCCGAAGCCAAGTCCGAAGGGAGCTGACCGTTTGGATGCTTGGAGGTGGGATCGGTCACAAGGCTTGGATTCGTGCCGGCTGCTATGAGCGCAACAACAGTTTCCTCCCTGCAGTATAGCACGAAAGAGTGTAAGAAAGAGGACGACAAACTAGAAAAGGTGACAGACCTTCCAAATGCCGCAGCCCAGTGCAAAGCGGTCCAGCCGCGGACGTCCCGAAAGTTTGGAACAACACCGGCGTCCAGGATCGGTTTCAAGGCCCAGTCGTAGCCAAGTGCCGAGGCCATATGTACAAGGCCTTGGCCATGCTCGTCGAGGACGGAGGCACTGCGTTTGGAACCCAGCCACAGCTCTAAGTCAAGCTTGAAGTAGGCCTGCAGCAGCATCTCCTTGACGCTCGTAGCACTCAGGCTGCGCGCTCTCACAGCGTCCTCCATCTGCTTCCACTCGACTGTAGCCTTTGGATCATCGCCCTCATGAGCCGAGAGTAACATCTTCGAGAATCTGAGTTGAAGCAGCGCTTCCCTCTCAAGCTGTCCACTTTGCTGCTCGGGGACGTCACGGATCTCAAACTCTCGCACCTCGCTGCATGCTAGCCGGTCGCTACATGTTATATAGAAGGGTATCCTTCTCCTTCCTGGGCCTCGCGGAGGGACTTTGCACCGGAGGACGCCCACGTCTATAAGGTCCGCCGGAACTTCAACGTCCCCAAACATGCAGCACCATTTCACGTCCAGCGGTTTGCTAACAGTTGGCAAGAACCTCCCGGAGACGAGAACCTGTGATTCAAAACTTAGACGCGACATAAGTATATGTGAGACGAGACCTTGGTTTCTTCGTTGGAAGGAGCCCAGTCCGGAGAGAAGTCTGTAATGCTAAACCGTTGGACCTGGGCGATGGAGACACTCATGTCAAGCTGCATTTGCGTAGAGAGGTTGGAGGTTTCTTCTCTGTCATTATCATCGTCGATCCAAAGGGAGCCCGAGTCCCCAGGAGCGGGCGCGAGTAGCGCCCCTGGACTATCGTCACCCATCTCTTGCATCACCCATCGTCCGAAACTATCCAGTTTCTTGAGGTTGTCGGCCGGGCTCTCTTCCTGTTTGACGGGCTTTGAGTTTTTTACCGGTGCGCTCCCGGTGTCGAGCTCGTACTGCTGCGCCTGCCAAGGCTGATGAGCTTGCGGCTGCTGCTGCTGCTGCCAGGTATTTTGATATGCATTTGTCTACACATGAAGTCCTTGAGTAAAGCAGGTCAGCGAGAGAAGGAGAAGCTTTTACCTGTTGAGAAGCACGCCCCATATCCACAAGGACGTTTTGTGCTGGCGGAGGAGAGGGAACGCTCTCTCGCCAGCGTTGCTTTGTCTGCATGGACGTGTTAGAGACTACATGTAAGAAGTGACAATATAATACACTCACCGGAGAGATGCTTTGTGCTGTTTTCATGGCGTTCTCGGCTGTGGCAGCACGGAGCTGAGCCTCGAGAAGTGACTGTGGTTGACGACCCAGTCCCCGAGGAGAAAGAACATCCATGATCGCTTTGGGACTTAGACCCGCTCTAGGTGACGACTTGAACATACAATCCTCAAATTTCATGGGCGAGACTTGTCCCAGCAATGCATCCCTGGTAGCAGGGGTAGTACACTGCTCTAAAGTCTCTTTCCATGACACCTCTTGCACCTCTTGCTTGACCGGGCCATTGGTTGGATTTTCTCGATAGCTTCGCAGAACTTCATTCCATCCGCTCGTGTCCAAGCTCACGGCAGGAGTGAGCCCCTTCTGGCCGAGGAACTTGTCTGCACAGAGTTTTTCAAACGAGCTGTCTGTCAGAAAGCAACGTCCGCTCGAGTCATACCTGGACTGTCTAAGAGATCGTTAAGATCAATATCATCTCCCAACACACCACCACCTTGTCCGGACTGAAAAAAACCCCCCTGCTGCTGCGGCTGCTGCTGCTGCTGCTGCTGCTGATAGACGGGATCTTGTTGAGTTTCCGACAGAAGCACAGACCAATCCTTTGACGAGAGTTGATGAAACAGGGATGGCTGCGGCTTGGAAACTTCTGGTGGAGGCAGCGGCGGGTCTATCTGTTCGACATCGTCACTTGAATCCACATCGTCGTGCTCCGAGGATACTGAGGGTGACATTGCGTGCGAGAAAGCTTCCGGATGCTCTGGAGGTCTGTATGAAGAAGCACGACCCTGGAAAAGAAAAAGAAGTCAAAGCTAGAAAAAGAAAGAGAGACACAAGCACCGCAACACTGACCTGGTGTACTTGAAGGTAGTGAACAAGAACAATGTGTTCGTAAGCACTGCAAGTCACAATACAAGTGAGAAAAATATTTCCATCTCAAGTTCTTTTGGTATACCCTTCCAGCATCCAGTAGCTCCGGCGTTGAAAGTTTGGATCCTCTTCTCCATGGGCATAGTAACAATGCAGCACGTCAATGCTCCCAGACTGCATACAAGAGACCGCGATGGTGATGGCCTTGTTGTTTCTAGAAATAAAAATCAAACCTTGAGCCTCTCGTGAGCCTCGCGAACAGTCTTGCCGTCTTTCTTCTTCCTCCAGTTGTGTCCATCCTTCCGGAAGTACCTCAAAGCCTTGCGATCAAACAAGAACAAGGAGCCACCTAGTAGTAGTAGCCGCAAGTCACAAGTCAGTGCGACACAGGCAAGGAAGGAGCAAAGGATCACTCACTGGCGGGCCTGTTGGGTGGAACGGGGTTGAGATTGAAGCCGTAGCTCTGATAATGCCGAAGAATCTCGCACACTTCGGGTGGTTTGAGCCATCGCACGCAAGCTTCACTGATGATCTGCCGGATGCCGAGGTCTGTTTGGTCACAGATCCTTGTTATCTCTTCGATCTTCAAATTCTCCACTCACCTTGCTGCGGCACTCCGCGGACTCTTCCACCAGTCGCCATCTCGGCCTTCTGGAACAGCGCGCCTCACACCGCCACGGCATCCAAGAACCCTAATTCCTACCTCGGTGGGAAGAGACCACGGTCGAAGCTCCCGGGTAGCTTCCTGCCAGCCGCGAGTTTTGACTGGCCAGTTGACTGGACCGTTGACTAGTTTGGACCGATCTAAAACTTCTCGAAAATGTCTAGCTGGATTTCATGGCGATCTGTTTGACAAGGTAGCGATGGATCGATCTAAAGTCTGGACAGAACTCCTCGAATTCGGGAGGCCTTTGGAAGACGATGGACGCCGCGCGGATGAGGATGGCGGCGGTGAGCCCCCAGATGACGTACTTGTTGCCCTGGTACTCGAGCTCGAAGTAGTGTAGCATGTAGCTCCCTCCACACCGGTTGTGCTGCTCCGATCGATGCTTCTCGTCCTGTTTGTTTTCCAAGCGCTTTTAGTTCACGCGATCGAGATGATAGACCAAGTCGAGATCGATATGAGAGACAAGTACGTACCCGGAGGAACATTTCCAGCGGCGCATCGAACAGGGACTCCACTTCCGCTTGATTGCAGCAAGGAACGAAGCTCTGTGCGTCGGGAAGGATGGCCACGACTGGGGTCACCCGGAGGAAATGCTGGACAGTGCTCACTCCAACTCAGTGGAATCAATCAAACCAAGCTTCAAAGAATGGAGTACCTTGGATAGAAAGGGCTCTAGCGAGGCAACAACTTGGATGGATGCCGGCTCCAAACCAATCTCCTCGTAAGCCTCTCGAACCGCGGTGGCTGCATCATTCGCGTCCGATTCGTCCCTCTTGCCACCGGGAAGTGCCACCTCTCCTGAAAGAGTGAAGCGTAGCATTCTAGCTCTCATGCATGCAATGGAGGTAGGCGCTACGCTTACCTGAATGGGTGGAGAGCGAGATCGCCCTCTTGGTCAGAATGACGCGGATCTCTCCGGCGGCCTCGAACAAGCAGATGAGCACCGCCGCCCTCTTTGGAGCAATCTGGTCGTCGATCAACAGCTCCGCCGCCTTGTACAAGCGAAGCTGCTCGACCGCCCGGGTCAATGTGTCGCTACCCCACTCGCCATCCCTGGCGATGGAGACCATCCTCCCTCCTCACCAATTTGCCCTAGCTACAAGCTCACCTGTGCGTCCATCTTGCCTGAGTCGTCCGCCTACGTTGACCTGTCATGACCTGACTTGACTTGACCGTCATGACCAGGGTTGACTGAGGTTGGCGAGAAGCACGTAGGGGTAGGAGCGGCCGGGCTCGAGGTGGGTGATGGCCTCGGCGGCCCCGCGCGCAGATGCCATGACTTCAACTATAGGGGGAGCGTTGCGGCAGGCACTGAGGAACGACTTGAACGTGGCCGGATCCGGGTCGATTGGCATCTCGGCCATGATATGGTGCGCATCTCCCACGCGGCCAGCCCGCCCGAGCAAGTCCACCATGCACGACCAATGCTCCCGCGCTGCCGCCATCCCATGGTCGCTACACATTGTGGCGAACAGGAAGACACCCTCGACGACCAGCCCGGCATGGCTGCACGCCGACAGGATGCTTGTCATCACCATGTCGTCCAGCTGCTGCCCCGACAGCTGCATCTCCTGGAAGCTGGTCATGGCGGCATCGCCCAGCCCCGCGCTGGCCAGCACCGACGTCATCTCCGTCCATGCCACCACGTCCGGGTCGGGCATTGCGTCGAACAGCGCCTTCGCGCTGCCAACGTCCCCGGCAAGCGAGTAGGCGCGAAGCAGTGCGTTCCAGCCGATGGAGCTCCACACCGGCATCTTGGCCAGAATGTCCACGGCCGACGCAAGCCGGCCGCTGCCCGTGTACCCCGCCACCAGGCAGTTCCATGTCACGATGTCGGGTGCCGGAGAGGCGTCAAACAGCGCCTTGGCGGAGTCGAGGCGACCGTGGAGCGCGCGCACGGACACGGCGGTGTTCCATGTCATGACGCTCCACGCCGGCATTCTCCCCAGCAGCGCGTCCGCTTCGTCGCAAAGCCCGTTTCGAGCATACGCCGCGGCCATGGCGTTGAAGAGCACCAGGTCTTTGTGCGGGGCCTGCTCAAACACCCTCCACGCCTCGCCCGTCAAGCCCTGATCGCCGTAGCTCGCCACCATGGCCGTCCACGCCACCTTGTTCCACGCGGGCATCCGCTCGAAAGCGAGCCTGGCCTTGCCAACTTCCCCAGCTTGCGCATAGCCCTGCAGGAGAATGGTCCACGAGAACACGCTGGGCTGCGGTGTCGCATCAAACACAGCCTTGGCACGCTCCATTTGCTTGCTCTGGCAGTAGCCCATGGCCAGAGTGTTCCAGGAGATCTCGTCCACCGGACAGCAGCCAGCCGAGAAGACGTCCTCGGCGGCTTGGAGGTGGCCGGCCTGGGCGTAAGCGGAGATGATGAGGTTCGTGGAGATCGTATTGGGCTGTCGAATCGCATCAAACACGGACTTGGCATCCGACACATGCCCGAGTTGGGCATACGCTCCGAGAAGGATGTTGAGGGAGACGACGCCGTGCTGCGGCATCTTGAGTAGGACGGAGCGAGCCTGGCTTGCCTGACCGACCTGCGCGAGCCCGGACATGAGAGTGTTCCAGCACACGAGATTCCGCTGCGGCATCCTGTCGAACAGGTTCTTGGCCTCGGCAACATGCCCATTCTGGGCATACGCCTGGGTGATGATGCTCCAGGAGAAGAGGTTGGGCTGGGTGATGGACTCAAACGCGCGACGTGCGTCCTCCACGCTGCCGCAGTTGCCATACATCTCGATGGTGAAGTTGGCCACCAAGCGGTTCCGGTTGTGGGCGGTGTTGAGGATGTGGGAGTGGAGGCGGCGAGCCTCGCTGAGGTCTTGGGCATCTCCACACTCCTTGATCAGTGCTACCAAAAGTTCTCTTTCCTCGACTAAACGCGCTGCTCCTCCTCCTCCTCCTCCTCCCGCCCGGAGCATAAGATTCCCCACTCCTTTGATACCTCGCCTCGCGTGAGGACCACGCGCGCATAGTCTTCGGTGCTTCACCAAGTCACACTACCTACAGCTTGAAACATGGACTTTTCCAAATCATCATTGTAGCAATCTTAGTCCTCATCGACCTGATCATGAGCAAGGAGCAGCAGCCATGGATGCAGGGGATCACGGACGAGCAGCGGAGCGAGCTTCGCGAGGCCTTCGACATGTTTGACACGGATTCATCAGGTTTTCTTCACATCTCTTAGTTGAATTCTTTTGATCTATGTATCTATCATCCCAGGAACGATTGATGCGAAGGAGCTCAGAGTCGCAATGAAGTAAGTCGATATCCTGTTTGGTTTTCCTTGATCCCTGGCATGATCTAGAGCACTGGGATTCGAAACAAGCGCACAGGTAACTTTCGATAACTTTCTAGAGCATAGAACTCAAAGCTGTGGCAGGAGATACGAGACATGATGGCGAGTGTAGACGTTGACCAGAGCGGCACCCTCGACTTCGAAGAGTTTGTGGAGATGATGACCAAGAAGATGGGAGAACGAGAGGCAAAGCAGGAGCTGGTCCGGGTATTTGCAATCCTGGATGAACAAGGCCGGGTGAGTGGAGTTGCGTTCTTCAACTTACACGCTGAATGGTTGCCTGGTCAGGGCATGCTGTCCTTCAGAGATTTGAGGCGCTTGGCCGTGGAGCTGGAGCTGCCATTCAGTGACAAAGAAGTAGAGGACATGATCCGCGTTGCAGACTCTGATGGTGCGTAACAAACGTTTTCGATTTCTTGTTGCTACACGAACTTGTCTAGGAGACGGGGAGGTGACGGAGGCAGACTTCGTGCGAATCATGTCTGCGGCCGCGTCCAAGTCTGTCTAAAATCGCTGTGAATGAATTATATTTCCATGCTTTTGCATGTGTCTTAGACCACAGGCTTCGCAAGCTTGAGCAAGTCGGAAAGCCCGTTCGCGTAATAGTCCGGCTGAATCGTGTTGTCCGGGCTCTCCAAAGTTTTCAAGGTCGTCACACCTGAGAAAGACCAGCATGAAGATAAGCACTACATCAGTGAAGTGCACACGTAGCTACCTGACAAGACCAGAAGCGTCTTGCAGCCACCGTTTTGGCCGAACAAAATATCCGTGTCCAATCGATCTCCCACCATGCAAATCTGCGTTTTGGAGATGCCAAACCTGCACAAAGCAAGCCAGCCTTTTATGTGCTTCGCTCAAAGTCTCGCGTCTTACTTGTTGGACAGATAATCCATCATGAAAGTCGAAGGCTTTCCAACGACGAGCGGCTCCCTCTTGGTAGAAGCTTTGATGCAGCCAACCATGGCTCCACCTCCTAAGATTTGCGCACTTTAGTCACTCTATAGTTTAGCTCAACGAAAGTGCATTACCAGCCCACTCCTGTGCATCTGTAAGATGCGTAACAGCGTCGCAGTTTGTACCGATGAAGAGGCACCCCGGGTTCTCTCGAATGCACAGGGTGGCATACCTTCAAGGCAGCAAGTTAGATTCACAAAGCGCATGCTGTTGTTGCCACTCACTGGATTTTGTAGTAGTTGATGTAGCGATCGAATCCCACAACGACGGCACCCACGTCTTTGTCATGTTCCATTAGTTGCCCCGGTTCTAGATTGATCTTCCTATCAGCGTCTTCCTAATTCATCAAACAGAGGCTCCAATCTGTAAGGACGATGGTACACAAGCGTTTTGATGGAAGAAGAAACCACTCACAGGGCCACCGATGAAGTTTATTCCTGCCTGCTCCATCTCCTTTTGTATTCCAACTTCACCGAGAATGTAGACCTATGGAAAGCGGAGATAAGTGACAGCTCACGCAGATTTCTGAGAGAAACACACACCTTCTTGTTGGAAGGGAAGTTTATAGACTGCAAGTATGCGGCCGCGGCAAAAGACGAAGCAAAGATCTCCTCCTGCCACAATCTCCACAAAGATTACAAGAGCGCTCGGTGATCGAAAGCCTTTACCTCGTTCACGTTGAGCCCCAGCGTCTCAAACTTCTTCCCGTATTGTTTCCTCGACTTTGTAGAGTTGTTCGTGACGAAAACAAGGCGCTTTCCCTGCAAAGATGGTGTAAAATATAGGTAGAACTTCGTCACAAAGTACCATTCTTCGGAGCATATCCAGGGTCTCGGGCACGCCCTCGATGAGCTTATCCCCTTTCCATATCACACCTGGAAGATCGATCACCGGTTGGTCTTACAGAACACTCGGAGAGAGCGAGCGAGAGCACACTGACCATCACAATCGAAAATGAAAGTCTCGACGCTCTTGATGAGTTGTGCTGCGTCGTCGAGGTAAGGTGCCGCCTTGGCTGCTGCTGGCGCTGCTGCTACTGCTGCTGCTGGTGCTGCAAGAAGAATCTCTTCTATCAGCACAAACAAGAGGGAAACAAAGATCGCTCGCTCGCTCGCTTCCTACCAGTGCAATTCATGGCGGACGAGGATGACGACCCTAACCACCTTACACCGCATTGCTGCCCTTTCGTCCCAAACATTCCATGGCGCCTGGGAGCCCATCTGGTAGCTCTGGAGCTCCACAGCCCATGGAGCTCTAGCACCCTCTTATCCATTCCCCTCAAAGGTAGAGGCTAGTGTTTGCGTGGTTCCCTCTCCTCCTCCCCCTCCTCTCTCCTTGTTTATATAATCAATCACACAAGTTATACTTTATCTTCCTCCTCTCGCCAGTGATCACTACTAGTCCGCGATGGCGGCCAGTGCGCTGGGGGGTTTGATGCCGGCGCCGCCGCTGGCGCCAGTGCCGTGGGCATCTCCAACAAGGATTCTTCTGGTCAGACCAGGCGCTGCCGCCTCCTCCAGGCTGAGGTTTAGGGTTTTGGCCACGAGCACCAGGAATGCGAGCAGTTCCTCCGGGCTGGAGCGCTTCCTCAATGCGGTCACGAGCAAGGGATCGGTCCTGTGGCAATCGCTGGGAGGAGCAATTGGTGGCGACAACCACGACAAGTCCAAGTCGGGGCTGGCCATCTGCATTGCCTCGCTTGTGATTGCGCTGTCGGCGGTGGCGCCGCCGCTGGATGCCCACGCGTTTGTGACCGCTCCGCCCAGGAAGCTCCAGAGCGACGAGCTGGCCACGGTCCAGCTCTTCAAGCTCAACACTCCCTCCGTGGTCTACATCACCAATCTCGCCGCCAGGTTTGCTATAGCGCTTGTTTCATCTCCATCTCTCGTGATCACAGAGCTTATGCCTCACTTCACAGGCGCGATGCGTTCACGCTGGACGTGCTCGAAGTTCCACAAGGCTCGGGCTCCGGATTCGTGTGGGACAAGGAGGGCCATGTCGTGACCAACTTTCACGTCATCCGGGGGGCCTCGGATCTCCGGTACGCGATGTTGTTTAGCTCGGCTTGCTGATACAGTGATCTTTCCACTGGCAGAGTCACTCTGGCCGATCAGAGCGTGTACGAGGCCGACGTCGTGGGATTCGACGAAGACAAGGACGTAGCAGTGTTACATATCGATGCTCCGCGAGACAGGCTCAAGCCGATACCCGTGGGGACGTCGTCCGATCTCCTGGTTGGCCAGAAGGTGTACGCCATCGGCAACCCTGTAAGTAGTCTCGAAATCCTTTTCCATCTTGCCGCTGGCCAGCTCCGCGAGTGACTGACGTAGCTAGGGGGGCATGGTGTCTCTAGTTCGGCTTGGATCATACGCTCACCACCGGAGTCATCAGGTATCCTACATGCTTTCCTCTAGAAGTGAAAGTGTTCTAAGTTTGATCCTCGAGTAGTGGCCTGAGGCGTGAGATCAGCTCCGCTGCGACGGGACGTCCGATACAAGATGTCATCCAGACAGATGCGGCGATCAATCCTGGTAACAGTGGAGGCCCGTTGCTCGACAGCTCGGGAGACTTGATTGGGATCAACACGGCTATCTATTCCCCGTCGGGCGCTTCGTCGGGAGTGGGATTCTCGATACCGGTTGATACGGTATGTGGTTTTTCACGCGTGACTGCGTTGCATGACCACCATTGTACGTGGCCAGGTGAGCGGCATTGTGGAGCAACTCATCAAGTATGGACGAGTGACAAGACCCGTACTTGGCATCACTTTTGCACCCGAGCAATCTGTGGAGCAACTTGGCGTCAGCGGAGTGCTTGTGCTGGATGCCCCTCCCGGAGGACCTGCTGGCAAAGCGGTAACGCTTGAAATCGCTCATAAGTATCTATTCCAACTTGGATGCAGGGGCTGAGACCGACGAAACGAGATGGCTATGGTCGGCTTGTTCTTGGAGACATTATCACCTCGATAAACAACCAAAAGATCTCCAATGGAAGCGATCTGTACAGAGTTTTAGATCGATGCAAGGTTGGCGACAAGGTACATATCCTCTTCTTCCGGCTCCCGTTACACCGGTCTAACGATTCGATTTCATGTGTGTGCAGATAACCGTGGAAGTTTTGAGAGGAGAAGAGACGGTGAAAATCCCCATTACTTTGGAGCCTCGCGCGTGAAATATTTGTAGTATATTGTGTATGACTGTTGTGACAAGGCGTAAACCTGGTTTGTGGCAGCTCTTACAGGGAGGATCATGCATGGGAAAACTCTGCAGAGGAGATACTGTCCATGGTGAGTCTAGGATGTAAGCACACTAATTTCTATTTGGGAAGCAAGTTTAAGCAATTAATAAGTGATGATTATGGTGAAGAAATTGTTTGGTAGCCTCAATATTTGGAGAGTGATTCCACTTAGAAATGTCTAGAATTCTCCATATCATTACAATATGTTTTAAAACAAAATATTTGTTAGTATTGAAAATAAAACATCAAATCAAGTATTGGTTGACTCGAAACCATCTCAAAAGTACTACATCAAGGCGTGCTACAAGAGATACTGGAAAAAGTGTGGACCGTGTTTCGTTAAAGCGCATGCTTCTTAAACATGGATGCAAGAAGACCATACAGTGAGATAGAGAAACCCGCTCAAGAACAACTATTGAGGATCTCATCATTGGATTCGCCACAATATCCACACAAAGAGGGTGTCCACAGCACAATTTAGTTTTGTTGCAACACTTTGCTTACGGCATTTGCCCAAAATGGGCATTTGAAGAGGCACACACACAAGGACGTGTTCCAGGAACACGATGATCAAAACTCTCGTGGACCAGCCAGGCGAGACCAATGCTCCAGAGAATGCCGCAGCACAATCTCATCTCGTGGAACACTGCAATCCGGTGTTTGCCAAGGTATAAAGAGGTGTAAATATATCTTGTTCGGTATTCTGTGGGCAAATGCTAGGTGCGAAAATCCTAAAATTTTGTGTCAATAACCTGCATTATAGAGAATCATGATTCTGGTTTAAGTGCTCCAGAAGTGGCCAGAACTTGAATCTTGATGCTGTGCTTGATACTTACTGCCTTAGATGGAAAGGTGGAGTTGAAGTTGCAGTTATAAAATTTTTGGCTACTGCTTTTGTGGAAAAGCTCTGCAGCTCATGGTGTTGTTGTGAACATGGATTATCTCGGTCCCGTGAGTCTGCCTCTGGGCTAGAGTCGAGTGGTCTTTGTTCGTAGCAACCCTGCGATCCATCTGCAGTCGCCAGGGTTCGCAATGCGCTGGGAAAGCGCGACCTAGTAGGAGAGAGGCTACTCACCAAAGGTTTCTTGTACTACTCCGAGGCCTCCAAGGCTCCGATTAAGAGCATGCTTCCGTGGAATCACATTGGAAGACGACGAAGGTGGAGCCATTTCGAAGGTAGACCAGATGCGTTCTCCAGTTTCTTGTGCGAAAGACGAGCGAGGCACATCTTTGTCACGGCCAACGCCACCTTTTACAAGTACATTGGCTGCGAGCAAAGCTTGCGGGCGCACAGCATGCAAACTACGAACTGGACCGGACGCTATGACCCATCGCAGCTCAAGGGCACCGCGAACACAGACGTGCTGGACTCGGATGGTCGCGAGAGCTGGGCAGTTCTACAAGCTTTTCCCCGTGGAAGCTGCAGGACAAGGTGCTGGGATCGAAAGTTTGGGCTCCCAAGGATGGTGATGGCGTTCCCTCCTGGGCGACAGCCGACAACATCCTTCACCACCCTTGCAAACTTGCCTCCAGTTGATGGCATCAGCCAAAAACCCGCGGAAAAACTCCGAGTTCCCGGTGCAGAAAACAATGAGATGCTTCACCATCACCGTGTACTGATCGTCTTCCTCTTATCCAAGCAAACTCGCAAAGTCTCGACAAGTCTCCGGAGCAGCCGCTCTAGATCGCCAAGATCACACACCGCCCTGGGCTTTCTCAAGCTCCTCCAAACTTCGGATGTTTGTGTTTCGAGCCTGGAACGTGAGCTCGTCACTGGATTCCAGGGATCAAGTGTTCCTTGAGGAAGCCTCATGTCTCTCAAGCGGCTGGGGTTCTCGACTAAACACCTTCAACGGTAGAAGCGGCAGCAAATGTGCCGGAAAGCAAAGCTCGAGCCAACGAGTCGTTTGGATGTTGAGAAAAAGAAGCTAAAGAGTTTTACAGCATACTCGATCCCCACCTGGTGGCAAACGAAAAACAACCAAAGCAAAGCCTAGTGAGAAAAAGTATGCTGAGCAAAGAAGCCAACAACTATTTGCTGCAACCTGAGAAAACCCACAGCACAAACAGCCTGAAGATCTTAGAAAGTAGAACTGAGTTTAATGTATCACCAATTTTTTTATTATTATGGATGGCAATTGTTTTCATTGCCAAAAGGCTAAACAATCAGAGCAAAAAGGAGTCAACAAATGTTAAAATGAATGTGGTGGAATCTATAGGCAATAACAAACAATGGAGATTGGAGGTACTATACTTTTACCTTTACCTGACAATAGTATTAATTACAAGACACTGGAATTGATGCTGGAGCTGGTGGCACAAGTCTTTTGCCTGCTTCCATTCTCAAGTGTATGCCGCATGTGGAAAGCAGCAGTGGACGACCCTACATAGACAGCACTAGGTTCTACTCAGAGAGCAATAGCATTTGGAAAGTTTTAGCCTTACTTTACAACCAGTGGAAGTGACAATTGGAGGTAATTGAGGTGAAGATTGTGCAGCCCATTGACAAGTTACATTTGTAGCCAGCAAGAGTGGCAAGGATGCATTAGAGATCCAATTTGCACTAGTTTGCAAAATTGAGAGTGCTTTGTGGTGAAGTTTCCAATGTCATCTTTCACTGATGTTGTGAAAGGTGATTACTACATTTAATTTGATCTATTTTGGTTGCAGCATAATATATTTTGTACGATCAACCAAAAGCATCAAGCTTTTGACCAGATGGAGCAAGAGTGTGACTTGAATTTGAGTCTAATCTTTTTGTTTGTGAATAACAAACGGACAATAAGGGCTCAGGAAACAAGCCACACTCGTGATAGCCTAAACTTCTGGACTTAGTCATCTGCTAGCCAAAAATGGCATACACTATATTTACAAATGGAGTTAGCATGACTAGCCTACTATAAAAATTAAGCTCTTCATACAAACTCTTGAATTGCAGTTTTGGGCTGATCTCCTAGTGTTCTTTTGCTAACTTTCTCTTGTCTTGCATTTTAGATTCATATTCTTAGCCTACAGTCTTGACAATTGCTATGATGAGAAGTCATCCATGATCATATCATTGGCATAATCAAAATCCCTCAAATGCTTTCAATTTCTAAGTTGACAAAGTCGAAGGGGAGTGTGAAGTCCTTCTCAAGGTGGGGTTGGCATTATCTAGATGTTACCATATAACAAAATAATCTAAAATTGACAATATATGATTTTAAACTATGGTTGTTTGTCTTTGATTATTTTTATTAGTGTAAGGTTTATAAATACGTGTGTGTGTGTCTATATATATATATATATATATATATATATATATATATATATATGTATGTATTGCCCTGACTAAGTAATATATTAATTATAATACTATAGCATATGGACCATCATTTGAGACTAAATCTGGTCCATCCATTTTTGTATATAAGTAAAGGTCTAAACCCACTAATGAGAGATACTACAATTTTTCCCTAAAAAGCAAAGCTTTTTAACAATACTTTGCTTTAGTATTTGGGATTATGCTTTTTGTTCTTATTTCTTCATTCTTTTTTAGATTTAGATCTATATTAGCTTTTTCTAAAATCTAAAACTTTACCTATTATTGTGCTTAGATTTATTCTTTATTTTAATCTTCATTGCATTCTCTTCTCCTACCATGCCATGTCGTCATCGATCAAGGAATAGGTTATTTGAGGCTACTAATGTTACTCTATTAAATTGAACTTTTGGTGTTGTGAGATATAATTATATTAGTGTTACACCCATCTTTGGTGTATTGCCATCTGTAGGATGTGATTACATTGATTGTCCTATTCTTGATGTTTTGCCATCTCCCATTGATGTGAAGTATGATCATGACACCAATTAGTGAGTTATAAATGATGTAGTTTAGAATATTTGAGGATCAAGTTTATGGGAAAACAATGTTTACGATCTTAAATGGATTTTAGATTATGATGAGGAACTTAATTATTATGAAAATAACTTTGGAAATGAAATGAAGATCTCACAAGCTAGGTGTCAATCCTTCAAAATGCCATCTGATCTTTTCCCCTTATCTTTTGCTCTTTCCCAACCCTTTCTTATTTCTCAGCTTAGGCCATTTTTTCATGTTGTTAGTGTTCCTTCTTCATTTGCAACATCTCCTTTTCCTAGCACATTATTCATTTTTAACTCTTATGATTTTCATTCTCAGTTCAATGATGAGTTGAGTGTTTTCTGTCCTCCTCATATTAATTTGAATGTTAATTATATGCATGAAGTTAAAAATCTTGCTTTTATTTCGTTAACAAAGTCATTGATTAGTTCTAATATTAAGTATTTCCCTATTCCAAGGGTTGACTCACTTTGGCCAGAGCTTTAAGTTCAATAAATATCCCCAGTTGTGAGTGCCACTGAAAGCTTTTGCTTTACCGTTATTGTTAATGAGTTTATGTATTGCTTTAAGAGTGTGGACATTATTATTGATTTTCCCATTTTAAATGTTGAGTTATGTGTTAAAAAGGTTGAGCGGTGTGAATCTTTTGCTTATGGTGGCCAAAATATTTTATGATAAGAAGTCTTCTATTTTCCAAACTTTAAGCATATGTCCTTTTAATTTCCCCATTTCTACATTCCCAACTACTACAAATTCCTATTCCAATACTTCTTTATTCATTTTTTCTTCTTCTATAATTGTTTTTCCTCAATTTTTCTCATTTTTTCCTTTTCTCCTTTTTGCCTTAACACTTCAAAAAAAATTTCTTAAAAAGAGGGGGTAGAGGGGACAGATGAGAGTCCAACTCTGACAATGGAATGAGGATGAACAAATATTGTAGTGGAGTGAGGATAAATGATATAGATTATAGAGTGAGGATGAGCATAACAAGTTTAAATAGAACATCCAACCTAGATAGAGTGAGGCTGAACATAAATGATGAAGTAAGGATAAGTATAGCAAGTTTAAATAAAGCTATTGTTTTAAAACATTTTTTCCATCAAAGAAGGGATAAAGAGGATGTGAAAGACAAATAGAGTGAGTCCGATCTTCCATATGCAGTGTTAAACAAAGATGAAGAAGTAGATTCTATTTATAGTTGTGAGTCAGAAGATGAGGTTGATTCTACTTATAGTTGTGCTTGGAGAATTATCAGCAAACAAACTTAAATGCAAGATATATTATTTGTTGTAATAACATTTCATGGACTATAGTGGCTTTCGAGGTCCCTTACTTTTGTTTAAAGTTATGGCTTCAAGGTGGTTTAAGCATTTGGCAGTAGCATATGAAGTTACAACTGGTTCATCAAGATTCCATAGTTGACTAATGCAGACTTATTAATACTTTTCAAGTCTGTATTAAGTATTAATTATTATTATATGTTGGGTTTACTAGCTTCAATATGAAAAAATAATTTTCTCTTGAATTTTTAAATGATGTAGAAATAGATTATAAAAATATATCTAAATGAAATATTATATTTTTCTATTAATTTTAGTCTCAAAAGTTCTTCCTCTTTAAGTGAGGATCCTAAAGAGGATCTAAGTTGCTGGCAAACTCTTTCTCGTTTGATGAGAGAAAACACTACTTGCAGAATGTACTTAGGAGGAGGAGGCTTTCTCCTCGAAAGTTCTAATGTCTTATTTGCAACAGACGAAATTAGTCAGCAAAGACAAATGTGACAGGCAGGATGCTTTGGTGGTGGAAAGGGAGTGATTCCACTAAAACACTCCACCAAGAAAAATTGTCCAAAGTCACAGGATGCATTTGAGCGGTACTTGACTTCATGACAAACTTGATCATCTCTTGTGAGATTTGAGATATGGTTCTTTCGAGGGTGAAATGTTTGAACTTGTGTGCCACTGCCGACTTTCATACAAACAAACCACATGAAATGGATACGACTTATTCCATTACAGAACAAAAAGCTTGTCAAAATACACCAGCTCGAGTTGTGTTTAATATCATTCACCACCGTGGCACCCGTGCTAGATACGGCAAGGCTCTATCTATAAATCCAACCCTTCCAAACGTTTCAAAGGCCAGGCCTTTTGAGTGAAGCAAAAGCTCAAGCGGAAAGATGGCGATCATGTCCTTTGTGCTTGTGTTGTTACTGGCTCTGCATGGAAGTGCTCTTGGCCAAACTTTGAGCTCCAGCTTCTACCGCTCCTCGTGCCCAAATCTCACCACCATCGTGAGAGCTGCAGTGCAGCAGGCCGTCCAGGCAGAGGCTCGAATCGCAGCCTCGTTTGTTCGCCTCCATTTCCACGACTGCTTTGTCAATGTAGAAAGCTTCCATAAGTTTCATTCAAGCATATTGAAAGAACCATGCATTTCTCTTGCAGGGATGTGATGCTTCCATTCTTCTAGACGGCGCAAACCTGGAGCAAAACGCGTTTCCAAACGCTGGCTCCGCCCGTGGCTTCGACATCGTCGACTCCATCAAGAGCTCCGTCGAGAGCTCCTGCCCGGGTGTTGTCTCCTGCGCTGACTTACTGGCGCTCATTGCCCGGGACTCCGTAGTCGCGGTAAACTCTCAAAGTCAACGGTCAAAAGCTTACAATATCGTTTTTACAGCTGAACGGGCCTTCGTGGACGGTGGTGTTTGGAAGGAGGGATAGCTTAACAGCAAGCCAATCCGCTGCAAATTCCAACCTTCCTCCTCCAACTTTGAATGCCTCAGCGCTCATCGCGAGTTTCCAAAACCAGGGGCTTTCAACCAGAGATATGGTGGCTCTCTCTGGGGCTCACACCATTGGGCAGGCCCAGTGCACCACCTTTAAGGCTCGGCTCTACGGGCCCTTCCAAAGAGGGGACCAGATGGATCAAAGTTTTAACACCTCGTTGCAAAGCTCGTGCCCGAGCAGCAATGGCGACACCAATCTCTCGCCGCTCGACGTCCAGACGCCGACCAGCTTTGACAATCGCTACTTTAGGAACTTGCAGAACCGGAGAGGGTTGCTTTTCTCGGACCAGACGCTCTTTTCCGGGGGTCAGGCCAGCACGAGGAATCTCGTCAACTCGTACGCTTTGAGCCAGAACACTTTCTTCCAGGACTTTGGCAATGCCATGGTAAGGATGGGCAATATCAATGTGTTGACTGGATCCAATGGAGAGATTCGAAGAAACTGTGGAAGAACAAACTAGCTTGAGAAGAAGTATACTTGATAAACACCTTGGAACCAAGGGATAATTTTTATATATTGAAAAAATCTAGTTCACTTTGCCACAGTATTTACGAATCTGTTCATTTGGAGCTAAGAGCGGCTTGAGGTTCCCCATATTGATCATTCCAGTCGTAAAGTCCTGGAAAAATCGCGCTTGATCCATGGCATAAGTGTGCACCAGCTGCGCAACTGTCCAATCGCCACCACTCCACAGTGTCTGGTCAGAGTGGAACAATCTACTGAAATTTATCAAGTCCTTGTAGTACTTGTTGTCAAACACCACTAGAGTGCAAATCTAGAGGAGAAAGGTACCACTGCTGGGACACTGGCTCCTGAGCGATTGGTTGTAGTAAGGGTTCATATAATCTGGTACCATAGAGGTGAGATTTAAAGTTCCCACATTGGCCTTGGCCGACAGTGTGATGGATAGGCCATGGCTTTGAAAGCTGGTGATGAGCACGGAAACATTGAAGAAAGGTGGAAGTTCTACATTTGCAGCCGTCTGGTTTGCCGTGAGGCTGTCTCGCTGCCCAAAGGTAACGGTCCACGTTGGTCCATTCAGCTGGTCAATGTAGAATTAGTTCATACTAAGTGGTATTACCACAGTGACGCACTCTCTAGTGACCTAATGACGAGCACGATGATATCAGTGGATGAGACAGTGTTTAGGCATTTTGCCTCCACTAAAGCCTTGATGTTTTCAATCACGTTCTATCCTTGCTACAAACAAAATGGTATGTAGCTCCCCTCACTTTAGGCATTGATATGCCAAAATTGTGTTAAACATTATTTGATATCATTTTGCATGTAAGAGTTTGATATTAAGTGCATACCAAAACTTCATTTCATAACACAACAGACTTAGAGTTCAATTCCAAATTTAAATGCACTACAATGGGACTTAACTAATTTAGAAAATTTGGCAAACAACACCTTTAACGACTTCTCAATTATGCAAAAGTAAGTCTATCCATTGTCTCAACCCAATTGACTTTTTGCTCATGAGTTCTGAATTGCTAGCGCTTTTAAGGTACCTTTTATCTGGCATCTTAAAGAATATACTTAGAATAAAATTTTCATTGTGCCTTTTGCCAACTTATAAGAGAGCTTAAGGATACTAACGACTGTCCGTCGATCTAGCTGTTTAAAAATCTGGACCATTGGATCAGAGCAAATTGAGATTAGGGTTTTCAGAAGCAATGGCAGCAGAGGTCGTGAGGAAGAGGAGGCGGCCTGTTCCGCTGATCGGCCGAGGAGGGCTGATGAAGGACGTGAAAGCGACAGTGAAAGCTCTTGTCGCGGCCTACTGTGAGGAGGACGGCGAGAATTCTGTTCGCTTCATCACGTTTGAGGGCGGATCAGGCATCGGCAAGACACGGTGCTTGCAAGAAATCAGGGAACAGGTGCGCCTGTGCTGCACGCCAGCGGATTTCCAGCTGAAAAGCCTCTACGATGCGGGTGCTGTGCATCAGATTTCTGTGACATTCAACGGCCGAGGCTCCGAGCATTCCCACATGCCTCGCCCAGATATTGCAATGGATGGCTCCAAGTTCCTCGAGGTAACAATCCTTTCGGAGCTTTTGCACGGGCTGCCGTTTTTCAAGCTCGACGCAGAGACGCAGGGCTCTATCAGCAGCTTCCCATCCTTTGCAAATGCCATGGGCAAGGTATGCGAGTTTCTTAAGCAGGGAAAGCCGGGAGTGGTGCTCTTGTATCTTCTTCTAGACGAGATGCAGCTCCTAGCAGCGCAGCTGGGCACACGGGGGAAAGTGTTCCTCAAGGAGATGTGCGATGTAGTTGTCCGTTTCATGAGGAACACATGCAAGCAGGAGGCAGGGGGTCTTATCCTGATTCCTTGCTTAGCAGGGTGCAGGGTTCCAGAAGTTGGTACTTTTGGTGCGCGCAAATGGCCTAAGATCGCCCACCGCTTGACAGGTTTATCTCTGCAAGACTCTAGGGAGGTGGTCGAGCAGGGCGCAGGTTCCAGCAAGTTGATGGAGCACGAACAATTTGGGGTGCTGCTTCAAGACTGTCTAGGAGTTCCCAGGTTTTTGGAATGGGTTTCAGCGGGCCTGAGAAATACACGTGGGGATATAGGCTTGGATGACCTGCAAATGATCGACGTGGCCAGGAGGAGCATGATCACGTCCATGGAGTGCTGGGCAGGAGATGCCATAGAATTTGGAGGCTCCAACCTGGAGCAACTGAAAGACGCTTTTAGATACTGTCTTATACAAGGGAGTGTTGACGACTCCGAGCTGGCCATGGAAGAAAGTATTCGGGGGTACTTTTGCTGGAAGGAAGACGCAGGGAAGATTGTCTTTGAGGCTCCAAACGTGCTACTGCACCATCTTGGCCACCGTCTCAGGCTGCACCAGCCTCTAGTGGAGCTGCGGCCGGATCTGCTACAAAGTGAAACGCTGGAGCGGGCGTGCTTGGAGATGCTTTACGTGAGGCTGTGTCTTGCAAGAGGGAAGACGGTGAAGCTTGACGACCTGTTTCCGGGCTGCATCTGTGCCAGCCCGTTTGAGGTTCGGGTTCCCGAAAGGGTATCGCGAGAGGATGAGGTGTTTCAGTTTCTCAGACCAGGTCAGGCGGCACGCCATTTTGCGAGAAAGGGTGACACCAGTACAAGGCTTGTAGCTGCCGGAAGTCACTGTCCCCCGAGGACAATCTTTCTTCCTGCTCATGGCATCGTGATGAAGACCTTGGGATCGGGCCCCGTTGTTGACGGAAGGCTTTTCCTACGAGGCAGGAATGTAGAGGTTGGAGTCGAGGCATTTGGCACACTGGAGCTGTGGATCCAATGTAAGGGTCAGCAGAAAGTCACAGTACCCGAGATGAAGAAGTGGTGTGACGAGGCTTTCGATGAGGCACTGGAAGTGTCCGGCAGGGAAAAGGTGTACATCATTTTGGTGCCATACCATAGCTTTGACGCGGATTTACTGGACGCTTTCTTCGAAGAGCAGCAGCTCCTAGGACGGCAGGTGTTGGTACTAGATGGTGTCGGCTGTGAGGCCTTCATGCCTGGCTTCTTTCACCGCTGTGCCAAGCGGTCCTAATCTTCCTTGTTGTGGTTAGCCACCCAAGCTAGTGAATTCAGTTCTCTTATCATAGGATAGATCTTCAATGTTCAATCAAACTTGAAGGTGGCATTTTGGTTGATACCAATATGAAGAAATTTATGAAGCCTTCTTTATAACCCTTAAACCATATCAGGTTAGAAGAAAATGATTTTAATATAATGGAGGAAACATGGCATTATACCCCAGAGGATAAGAAACATATCATATTACAGAAGTCCTTTAGTCATGCCATAAATTTCTGTAGATGATTTTCCAGTCAAACATCATAAACTATTAGTCAAGGCCATTTAAAAAGGTAATATTTAAGTAAAATACATAATACTATACCAATACAATTGGTAATGATCCTAACCAACTGTTGAGGTCCTTCATCCTAGAAAATCTTTAAATATAAGAAGATTTTATGATATTATTTCAGAACTAGATTTGAACCTCTCTAATACTAATGAAATAAACAGTATTTTGTATTTATAATTTCATTGTATTTAAGTTTTGACTTCTAGGCCCATGTTTCCAATTTTCAATTCTGACTTATGTTGTCCATATAATTTGAATTGAATTGTTACTCTATTTTCATTCTCTTGTTTCTATAATTGACAATATTAACATTCCCATACCTGAATTGTTCCTCTATTTTCATTCTCTTGTTTATTATCATGCAATAAGGCTATATTGTTTTCTTTCTTTCATGGCTATTTATTGTGATTCTCCATGGCCATATTTCCTTGGACTTCCTTCATATAAGGTTTGTTTAGCTTCTTGCAGTTGCTATCAATGGCTACTTCATGTGGGATGACATGGCTCTAATACCAATGAAATGAACAATATCCCTCACACAATTGCTTGGATATAATATCAGAGTGCTTTGAAATGTCTAACCCATTCATCACTTTGCCACTAGTCTCCAAGGTTCACATTTGACATCCCATATATATAGGTTTGCATGTCAGAAGGTCTAGCGCTGGTAGTTTTATAAACAAGTTCCACCCCAGATTCTTTTTCTTCACCTAAGGCATCCTCAAACTGATAAACCCAGAGCATGTAATTCCATGTGATATAAACTCTTCTTTGTTACTTTCTTTGTTGGGGAAGACTTTGCGCTGGTTGACTAACTAGCGCAAAGTCTTCCCAATTAAGTAACGAATACAAATGGATCAGAATTCAGACATCTGACAATCATTCCATTTGATGCGACAACAGGCAATGAACGCCATATGACATCATATCTGATATTTAATTTCTGTGGCTGATTGCCATAAAACCTGGAGAGATAAGAAAGAAGACTTTGGAGATTGAGATGGAAGAAGATTTCCCACAGATACAGAAGCTCCATGTACCCTAGTGAACAAAAGTTGTATATAGACAGTCAAGATACCTTGCAACATATCATGCATATATATAGTTTCCAAATTTAAAATGCATTTCTACCATACCCTCTTAAGTTCTGACAAAAGCTGGTCTGTCCACAGGGTCCAGCTTCTCGGCCGAAAAACTGGAACTCGTCCTGCTGCTGCTCCTTCAATCAATAACGTTTTCCACAGAAGCAATAGCAGTGTCCAAACCCTCCACCAGAAACGAAAAGAGCAAAGCGCTTCGGTTTCATCGATCAAGAGCGTCTCGTCAACTAGCCGCTTCTTCACGCAATTGTCGTACTTCCGAAGAGCGCTCTGAAGATGGACTTCTTCCAAACACCCTTGGGCCCATACAGCACGTAGCTCCTAAGTTGAGAACTCCAAAGATATGCCCCTTCTCAGGTTTATGACTTTGCAATGAGTACGATGCAGCTGAAAGGCACAACACTGTATCGTTCCTGGAGGCCTCCGACCCCTTCCTCGCAAAAATCTTCGGGGTGAGCGAAATGGGTGTCAATCTGCTCGCAGCCATGGCTCGTGAGATTAAACAAACACACTGGTGCGCAAGAGAATAGAAATCGTACCAGCCTAAGCCAGCGTTTTCCACCCGGCGGACGTGGGAGTGCGGCATTCACGGCGTAAGTGTGTGCGTTGAACGCCATGTAGAGATCTCCACCTCCAAGCTTGCCCTCGTGTAGCCTGCAAGCAAGGACGATTGAGAAAAATTAAATGGCGAAAGTATCTTCACTTACGTGAAAGCTAGAAACCGAGAATCTGGATTGTCCCACTGGGTTTCATGCCATGTAACATCGGACTGCACAAACGTCGGCTTAGTAATACGGTTTGCATCGTCAGGATTCGAATAGAGCTTACGTTGGAGAGGAACTCTGAACGAGCAAGCAGAGGATGCTTCAAGCGAAACTTTATAACCTTGGAAAAAAAAGCAAAATGATCCTTCTTCTTTTGGAGCTGGAATGAATTATGTTGCTCAAGGTAAGAATTCATAGTAAAAACTAACACAAATCAGCGTACCTGGGTCCATAAAAAATCGTTTAGACTGGTGTCATGACCATACGTGTTGTTGTTACCATATTTTGTATGGGCGTATTCATCACCCATGATCATCATTGGCGTTCCCTGAGATTTTTTACCAAAGAGCGTCAAAATATGAGAGAGACAACAAGCTCAAACCTGAGAGAACATTAACGCTACGTGTAGGTTTTTCATCTGGCGTGCTCGAAGACCGTTCACAGCCTGATCACCCGTTTCACCTGCACAGAAACACGCGCGCTCTTTAGAAAAATTTGCCGACCTCAGGGCGAAGTGAAGTACCTTCTACTCCACAATTCCAGCTAAAATTATCATTGCTGCCATCTTGTCCACGCTCCCCATTTGCGTCGTTGTGCTAAGGATTCATAACATTGTCACCCTTGCGTTTCAAAACAAGGACGTAAGCCATTTGCTTACCTTCATGTTGTATGCCACAAGGTCATATAGAGTGAAGCCATCATGTGCAACAATAAAGTTGATACCATGGTAAGGCTTTCGTTGGTTTTTCTGCCAATCAAAACAAATGAAAAGTATCAACAAAAGAAAACGAAATGCCGCCATCAAACATTGTACAGATCTGCGGATCCAGATAGCCGTGTGGCCAGTGTCCTCTTCATTCCACAATCGCCCTGTATAGACAATCAGCATATCAGTGACTTTTACTGGCATAGCTCATCCTAGGTACCTTGACGAACCGCCGCAGATCGTCCCGATATTTACCATTCCACTCTGCCCACCTGAAAAATCAAGTCGGAAGTGGAAGGCTTACAAAGCGAGCCAATCTTGAGAAATAGAAATGCGCACCTGTCCCAGTTAGGAAACGCGCCTACTAAATACAGGCCTCCACAATCCCAAGGTTCGGCAATAAGCTTGCACTTGGACAGCACTTCATCCTTACATATTGCCTGCAAGGATATGATGCGTTCTTATGGGGAATGAAAAAAATGAAAGCCAACCAACCCGAATAAGAGGAGGATTCGCCAATGGAGCGCCATTGGTACCCCGGCAAAGAACACTGGCAAGGTCGAATCTAAATCCATCAATATGATATTCCGTGACCCTGAAACCAGAAGCTGAACGCATTATGATTGAAACACGTCCATACCAGTGCTTGAGGCTGTCCAAAATAAACTCAGTAACGACCGGATGGTTGCAATTCAGAGTGTTTCCTACACGTAAAACACATCAGCAATGCTCCTGACAAAACAGA
Organism: Selaginella moellendorffii; assembly: GCF_000143415.4. Taxonomy (NCBI): domain Eukaryota; kingdom Viridiplantae; phylum Streptophyta; class Lycopodiopsida; order Selaginellales; family Selaginellaceae; genus Selaginella; species Selaginella moellendorffii. Next base: position 1,246,528 of record NW_003314294.1, on the reverse strand, counting down.
ACAATGAGATTTACCGCATCCAGAATAGTTCATGTAGCCGTTTGCATCCATCATGTAATACACCTGCATTGAAAAAGAATTGAACGTGGAGATCGATTTTCAAACTGAGACAAATTATACCGCATTGTCTACACCTCGGAAGCATGTGACATAAGGATCTGCATTGCCTCCTTCGTTTGTGTGATTGTACACCACATCCAAGAGAACCTGCTCAAATCCCAAAACCAGAAACATAATGCTTGAAAATTTAGTGCCTACGCACCTCAATCCCCGCTTTATGAAGCGCTTTCACCATTTGCTTTAGCTCCAGAGATGCAGCTATAGGTCCACCTCCGTTGCTGGCAAACCGACTCATCGGAGAAAAGAAGTTTATGGTTGAGTAGCCCCAAGCGTTTACCTGAATAAAGGAATGAGTCTGTACAAATCGCAAGAATTTAATCGACTAACCATGTGGTCCCGTGGGTTTGGTCTCCTTTGAAACTCAAGCTCGTCGTACTCAAATATTGGAAGAAGCTCAACTGCTGTCACGCCAAGCTCGACTAAATGCGGAATCTGTAAGCAAGAACATATAGCCTGCAAAATTCCTAAGAAGAGAAAAAAAAAACCTTGTCAATAAAGCCAAGGTAACTTCCCCGAACTTCTTCAGCAACACCAGAAGATTGGTCCTTTGTAAAACCACGCACACTCATCTCGTAGATAACCAGGTCTTTCTGCAAAGTCTTGTAAGGATGAAAAGAAAATAAAAGACCAGAAGCTCACCTCCGGGACCCTGGTGCGTGCTTCATCTCCCTCCCAGTCAAATTCAGATAGTGTAAAATCGAAAGTTCCCCAGTGCGGAGCCAGCTTCTGGGTCTTATCTGCAAAAATTCTACGTCCTTCCACATACTTCGCATACGGATCAAGCAGCAGCGTGTTTTTGTCAAATCGACTATTCTTGTCGCGAGGTCCATCAACATGATATCCATACAAGACACCGCTTAGCGGGATGTTCTACAAAAAGAACAAGAAAGTATGTAAAAGGCTAGAGCTTTTTCTACAAAAACATTACCTCAAGACATATGTGCCAGACGTTTCCAGTTCTGTTCTTTTGTGGATCGAGCACAATCTCTTTAACAGGACCTTCTGTTCCCAGGCGACTGTAATTGAGAACGAAGAAAGACACCAGTAAAGCGACGAAACAAAAGCAAAGAGGCTAGCTTACACGCATAGCGTCACAGAAGTTCCATGCTCTGAAAACAACGCAAAATTGACGCCCTCTCTCAGCTTAGATGCACCGAGGGGAGTAGCCTGCCCGTTTGACACTGCAGGATCCAAGCCTGCCTGCAAAACAGGACCGCAATCAAAATGCCGCAAAACTCAGAAAGCTCCCACCTTACCGTATCCATGCTCGCAAAAATTCGTGTTCTTCTAATCTGGACAGAAACGCAACAATGTAAAGAACAAAGTTTCAATGTTGGCGAGTATCTCTTACAGCACAAATCCTATTCAATCGCCTCGACGCTGGGCACGCTCTCCAATTGGCGCGACCAAACCCCTCCTAAAACCGAAAACAAAACAAAGTTTGTTCGATGAGAAAGAGGATTGTAGCCACATTCCAGATTTTTACTCACCGGATGCGTGACAAGGTGAGGCAGGCTTGTCGTTTTAGCAACAGCCAGCCTTCGCCGCGGAAACGCAATGGAGCTGCTTCAGTATCTCGCGTGATCGTTGCAAAGAGCAAGGAAGAGATTTGACCTCATTGGCGCCGCCGGCGCGGAGTGGAGCGCCCAGAATCCACCGCGAATGCAGCTAGAATGCGATGGAAGAGAGGCGCATTGATTCATCGCTGTGGCCGATCGAGCGCCTTTCCTTTTTCGCTCGCTAGAGCCCTAAAATCGAAAAAGAGAGAGAGGGATCTCTTTTAGGGTTTTGACGGAGAGCTTCTCGAGGCTTGTAGCGTGGAGAAGGCGGCGATGATAGGGATTGTGTAGCAGCAGCCGCCATGGGTCGACCTTCCACTGAAGGTTTTGTAGCTCAGGCCGCGGCAACGAGGCTGGAAGAGCCCGATTTTTCCAGCTCCAAGTGGTATTTCTCAAGAGAGGAGATCGAGAAATCTTCGCCCTCGCGGAAGGATGGGATCGACAGCAAGAAGGAGGCCCAGTACAGGAGGTCGTATTGCGCTTACTTGCAGGAGCTGGGAATGAAGCTCAAGATGTAAGTTCTTTGGTTTCTTCCTTTCTCTTTTTTCCCCCATTTTTGCTATCGGGCTTTTCATTCCAGGCCCCAAATCGCCATTGCAACCGCGATTGTTTTTTGTCATCGATTCTTTCTGCGACAGTCGCACGCTCGCAACGATAGATTTGTAAGTTTCATTCTCCTGTGGAGAAGAACGAGAATGGTGGTGATGGTTTTATTCGCAGATGGTTGCGACCATAGGCATGTTTCTCGCTGGCAAAGTGGAGGAAACTCCTAGACCGGCAAACGATGTTGTCTTGGTATCCTATGCGCTTCGTCACAAGAAGCCCATCACCAAGGAGGTTTACCAGCGACAACTCCGGCTGCTATTGACAGGAGAGAACCTTTTGCTGTCAACACTGGGCTTTGATTTGAATGTCTCTCACCCATACAGACCAATGGTACTGGCAGTGAGGAAGTTGGCCCCGGCTTTTCAATCTTCCATCGCACAAGTCGCTTGGAACTTTATAAATGACGGGTAATAAGTTTCTTGTCGATGCGAGTCACTAACGCTTCTATTTTTCAGGCTGAAAACCACCTTGTTCTTGCAATTCAAGCCTCATCACATTGCCGCTGGAGCCATCTTTCTCGGGGCTAAATTTCTCAAGCTAAAACTTCCGGGCGATGGTGAGAAGGCTTGGTGGCGAGACTTTCGAGTCACTCCAAGGCAGCTAGAAGGTTGTCTGATTGCTACTTGTCTCAACGTTTAATTTCTGTCTCTTGCAGAGGTCAGCAATCAAATGCTGGAACTCTACGAGCAGGCAGGCTCCAATCCATCGCGCGCTAGTCGTCCAAGTGCCAGAGTTGATAGTCCTCCTTCTGGTCAAGTCTCTACTCAGACGGAGGTACGTGACGATGTCTCGAGAAGAGCTAGCAATTCTCCCGGTGAAGTCATATCACGCAAGGAACCCGACGTGGTTGAGCCGCAGCAGGAGAAGACACAGGTGGAAAGCATCGATGAGGCCAAGCTCAAAGCTGCTCTCAAACGCAGGAAATCCCGAGTGGAAGCGGTGGCAGCTCCGCAGAAGCAAGATGTGGTTACCGATGAAGAACTACTCGAACGAGAGCTGGAGAATGGCATTGAAGTTGCGAGGCCGAAGAAGATGGAAAACGGGGATATGCACCGAGAAACTGGTAAACAGGCAGCTTCTTTAAAAAGGCAGCGTCCCGACGAAGTAGCAGCGAAAAGGGACCGCCCGGATGAGGAATTTGTGAGGAGGGAGGTGGCCGTTAAGAAAGAGTGTCTCGACGAGGTGGTGATAGCAAAGCCAGACGAGGTGAAAGAGCGTATCGACGAAGTTGTCACGAAGAGTGTGCGTCCGGCCGAGGTGACAGTCAAGAAAGAGTGTGTCGACGAGGTGGTGTCCCAGACGGACCATCACAACGATGTTCTAGCACAAGTTGCGGCCATGGAAGATCGTTCGGAAGAACGTTCCGACGAGATGGTAGCCAAGAGAGAGCGTCTCCACGAGGTGGTAGTAAAGATAGAGCGCTCAGATGAGGAGGTGGTAGCAGAGCGAGACCATCCAGACAAAGTGGTGGCAACGAAGATCGACGAGAATGTGCCGGCGCTAGTCAAGAAGGAACTTCCGGATGGGGTGATAGAGAAGGTTGAGGCAAAGAGTGACGAGGTGGTAGTGAAGGAGGACAATTCAGACGAGGTGATGGAGAAGAAGATATCAATCAAGGAAGAGCGTCCAGAGGCCGATGTAACGGCAGCCAAAAGCGACGAGAAAAGGGAGCTTCAGAGCGACGAGAAAAGGGAGCGTCCAGAGGAAGAAGAACCGGTAAGCAAGAGGAAGAGATTAAACGACGAAGATCTCCCTTCCCAGCCACCAGCAGCAGCGGCAGCAGTGAAAGTTGAAGCTCCGGACGAGGAAGAAGGCGAGCTCCCGTCATCCGGCCACGACTTTCCTCCTCCTCGATCGCCACCACGGCCAAGTCGCGAGCGAAGGATGGTATCGCCTCACGAGAGGCCGAGGCCACCTGCATTCCTGCCTTTCGACACTCGATACGATCGGCGACGAGACTTTCATCAGTACGCTCGACGAGAGACATTCTTCGATCGACAGCCGCTGCATCAGCCGCAGCATCACAACGCTGGATTTCGACACCATCGCGATTACTACGCTCCTCACCAGTTCCAGCAGCAGCAGCAGCACTACTATCAGCAGCAGCCGAGACAAATGGAGTGGCAGCACCAGCAGCAGCAGCACCATCACCACCACCATCGCCCACCGCCGCCACCGCCGCCGAGAGAGCCATGGATGGAGCGAGACGCCAAGAAAGCTCGCTATGACTCGTATGTCTCCAAATGACAAAATCTCGCAAAGCTTTTGTAAATAGCACAAAGGGTTCTTCGCTTCTTCTTTGTCTTTAAAACTTTTTTGCGATTTAGGGTTTAGGGCATGGAGAAGCGCAAGGCACAGGTGCCGCTAGTCTGCCACGGCCACTCCCGCCCGATCGTCGATCTCTTTTACAGCCCTGTCACCGCTGATGGATTCTTCCTCATCAGCGCCAGCAAAGGTAGATCTTTCTCTCGCGATCTCTTGGTTTCAATTGCGGCTGCCACAGATGGAAAGCCAATGCTAAGAAATGGGGGCACTGGCGATTGGATTGGAACGTTCGAGGGACACAAGGGTGCTGTGTGGGCTGCCTGCCTCGACACACCCGCATTGAGAGCAGCCACCGCTTCTGCCGATTTTAGTGCGTAAGTGGCCGGATTTTCCCCCCTCTTTTCTTGTGTCTCACTCCAGATCCTCAGGAGAGTGTGGGACGCTCTGACGGGAGATGAATTGTACTCTTTCGAGCACAAGCACATCGTTCGAACGTGTGCTTTCTCCGAGGTAAATGCTGCTCTCACAGACCACTCAAAAACTCTTCTCTTTCTCTCTTTTTTTTCTTTTTCCTTGTTCTTTTTATTACCAGAGCACGACACTCTTGCTCACAGGTGGTCAAGAGAAGATCCTTAGGATCTATGATTTGGAGAGGCCAGATGCGGCTCCAACAGAGATGGAAGGCTTGACAAGCACCATAAGATCAGCGGTATGGCACCACAGTGACCAAACCATTCTGAGCTCGTGTAACGATACTGGCAGCGTGCGGTAAGCAAGTTTCTCGGTTTCGTCTCTAGATGATGGGAAGAATTGTTTCCAGGTTGTGGGACGTAAGAACGAAAACCACAGTCCGGCAGCTCGAGACAAAGTCCCCGTGCACGAGTGTCGAGGTCAGCCGCGACGGCCGATACATCACAACCGCGGATGGCAACAGCGTCAAGTTCTGGGATGCCAATCAGTAAGCTAGTCTATCCTTCGCGTTTCCTTCATTCATTCTTTCTTTCTTTTGTTGTGTGTCAAAAGCTTTGGCATGGTAAAGTCGTTTACCATGGCTCGGCCAATGGAGTCGGCGTCGCTATACCCGGCCCTGGGGAAGTTCGTGGCTGGAGGGGATGATATGTGGGTGCGAGTGTTCGATTTCTACACCGGGGAAGAGATTGGTAAGCAAAGTGATCCTTTACTGCTCTCTCAGCCTGGAACTCTGGATTGTTTGTTCTCTCTCCAGAATGCTGCAAGGGTCACCACGGGCCGGTCCATTGCGTGCGATTCTCACCGGGCGGTGAATCGTTTGCGTCGGGCTCCGAGGACGGGACGATTCGCATATGGCAGACTGGTGAAAGCGGCGGTGGCGGTGGAGGTGGTGGCGGCGCTGGTGGCGCTGAAGAAAGCGGGAGCGCACCGCCGAAAATCACTGTCAGTGCCGAGGATGTAGCTCGCAAGGTGGAAGGCTTCCACATCGAGCTATGATCCAAAACAAATAAACGTTTAAAGAGCGTTTAGTGGAGCTTAGGTTTAGCGGGAAATTTAAAATTTAGGGTTTTCATACTGGTAAAAAAATGTGGTTTGATTGTAGAAAGGACTAATTCTGAACACGTAAACCAGAGAGGCAAATTACCACTGCCAAAGATTTGGGCTTTGATTTCCTGTCTTGGCCGCTGCTTTGTGGTTCCAGGCGACAGAGCCACCTCAAACCACTCGGTCGTCTCAAGAGCGCTGCAAAACCTCTGGCCTAAGATGTTAATGTCCATGAAATCTTCCTCTTTGCTCCTGTGAGTCACACCAAAAGATCGGATAAACGCAAAGAAACCCACCTCAAGTAGCTCACTAGACCATCGAAGCCATCCCTGGAGCTTCACCTCCACCTCTCCTTGGCAATGAGCACAAAAAGATGGCCGTCCAAGAGAAACCAGCGGCAGCGCAGTGGAGCGAGTCGCCGTGATCTTCGTCTTCGTCTTTCTGCCCAGGAGATTCAGATCGCCTTTCTCGATTGTCATGACGTGAAAAACGCTCAAGACACAGACGCTAATCTCCTCCACCTGTGGATCACACTGCTCTTCAAAGTGCTCCACAGCCATGGCGATGACGAGCGCGACTCCCTCGCGGGTTTCCAGGTCCATAGCTAGCAGAATCCTGTGCTTGCCATCCTTGCTCATGATCCAGGGAAGCGCTGCATTCGCATCGTCGACGACGTTCCAGCAGCGGGAGAGGGCAGTGTCATGTGCCTTTGAATCGTCTATAATTGAGACTATGAATATTATCACCTCGTCCATAAAGAGACCGATACATTTCCATGCTACCAGAATATCATTTCAGCTAACGAAACACTTGGTTTCCTGGGAAACAAAATCCAGAACAGCTGCAGGCATGGTGCTCCCGAAGATGCCAAACTGCCGTTGCTCAGGCATCAAACTGACCAAGAGACGCACTTCCTGAAACAAAGCATCGTGAGACTGAACATCACAACTAGCAATCGAGCTTACCTCCAGGCCAAAAGTTTTTGAGATCTCGTCAGCATCGTCCATGCCCAGTACGGAGAGAGAGACAAGAGAATCCTTAGGAAGACGATTGCACGCCTCATAAACGTCAGGCGGAGTCCCAACAAGAACATGCCACTCTTCAGCTCCATCACTTGAGAAACAACGAACCTTGAGATTCACGTCCTTCGACCGCAATCCCACCATCTGACGCATGATCTGCAGCGCATCGTTGCGACTGGTTGCGACTACCACCGCCTGAAATGGTCCCCGACTCAAATCAACTCTCTGAAGTACAGAGACACAAAGTGCTGTGGTACAACCGCTTCTTCGTGGGCCTTGCTTAAGGACGTTTAAGCCCGCGCAGAAAGCAGCAATGGCACTTTGCTGGAGGGGAGTCGGAACCTTGTAGCCTAAGACAGAAATGCAAATCTGTTTAGATTGGAGAACAAGAGAAGAAAATAAACGCTTACCGCAGTCCGAAATGCCTTGCAACAAGCTGGCACGAAGGCCCATTGCATCGAACGTCTTAGACTCTGTGAACTGTGCAAGACGGCAAGTGGGCGATGCTCTGGAAAATGAACTCGAGTTAGCAATCGATCAATGCTCTTGTTACTCAACTCACAGGTTGGGTAAGTTGAAAGCTTTCAAAGTCGCAACATCTGCAAGAGACTGGTCCACACGCAGGCACATCTTTTTCACTTTGACGTTCAGCTTGGTCGTGAACCTTTTAACAGCCTCGGCTCTCGAAACGGCATTAACGCCTCCAGGCAGCGTGGGAGTAAACGACTCGAACATTTTCCTAGGAACGAAGTATATGAGCTCCAGCTTCGTACCATCACCGTAGCATCGTCTGCAAAAACGAAGCCGAATCGACACTAGGAAAAAACACAAGCGACCGACTCACCTCAGGAAACTCAAGGCTTCAACAAGCCCTTCGGTGACCTCGAGCTTCTTGCCGTCTCGACGGCTTGTCACAGTTGCTTGAAGAACCCTTCGGCCTAATATAAGATCCCAGCTCCTGTTGCTCCTGGACTCGGGCCTGACGACAGTGCAGTCCAATATAAACGATGGCAGGACCGCATTGTTTCCAACCGACTTCGGTGCAAACTCGAACCGCACCAACGGAAGATCTTCGTTGAGAAGAGGACCCCATTTCCCTTGCTCATCCATTTCCTTGCTGCTCACAGAAATATTCCGCTCCAGCAGACAATGGAAGAAGGCATCAAACAGAGAGGCTCGCAATTTTTCTGAAGCATGTCCTCCAGCTATATTATCAATTAGTGATGGCCGCAACAGTCTGGCCACCCCTGCCGCCACAAAGTCAGATGCAAACTTCAGCGGTGCAAATACATCATGTAGCTCGCAGCTGGTTACGTCCACGTCGTAATGGTAGACCTGGAGGTAATCTTCTTCCTTCTCTATCGACTCATTGTTGCCAGGAACGTCTACGACCATTTGTCTTGCTTCCGACTTGATGGCAAAATACAAAAGGATGTCGCTCGATCTCGATCGATTTGCAAGGACGTGTCTCGGAATCCCTCCCCACAGTTTGAAGGCTTCATGCACGTCTTGGTCAGGCAGCTTGAAAACGGCCTTGTTCAGCTGCATGATCTCCTCCTTGGACCATACGGGAAGGTAGTACGTCGCCGTGACAGGATATTTGCTGAACTGGAAATGGTTCTCCTTGGCAGGAGAGCAGGTCAGAACGAAATGGCAGTGACCAGGTAAGGTCCAGTGAACCATTGGGACACGCTTGTCCGCCAAATACCACACTCTCCCCCTGTGCTGCTTCACCAGCCGACGGACAGCATCTGAGTCACGGTTCAGGTTGACTACAGTATTTCCCTGCCCGTCTTTTGTGAAAACAAAGAAGAGACCTGAGCCTTCAGCGTACTTGAGGATGATCATGCTCCACTCCGCATTACCTTGGACCAGGTGCCATAGAAGGTAAACGCAGTAGGCTGATTTACCAATCCCAGGGTTGCCAAGGACAACGACAGACTTGGCCCTCGGGGTCTTGAAAAATCCATCGATTTTGCTGCAGAGTACGTCGTAGCAATCTCGCTTGAGCAGCAAAGGCTCGCAGTCTGCGGTACCGTAGCCCCACTCATCACATAGAAACTGGGGAAGCCTCAGGAAGCTTGCACCATCGACGTCTTTCACCACCTCGAATTGGCTTTCAGGAAACGCTTGAAATTCTTTCTGGACATTGCGAAGTTCTGAAGACGCCTCCTGCCGCCAGTTGTTGCTATATGCATCTGATATGAGAAACTTATAACATGACGATTTTGTGTCTGATTACCTGGCAGAGCGCCTGTGCTGTAGCCACATTTTGGAGGATGGGCGCTCCAATCAGCTCCCACCGGCTCATTAGCTCGTAGCCAGTACCGGAACGACGACAGTGCTACTCCCTTCGATCGGCCGCGCATCCCGACAGCCCTCCACATCCTGCAACCCTATTAAAAATATCCGGGAGAGTACTCCTTTTTTGGAGCTTTTTCTAAATTTTTTTCTTCTTCTCTGGTTTCCAGAAAGTTTTAGTGTGCGTGTTTTGGTTGAACCAACAATTCCAAGTCTTTGTGCATGTGGGGAGGTAGTTTGTATTTGTGTTGTCCAAATCTTGGAAACAGTTGAAATCATGATGTGACGTGGAGATGTATGGATATTCCTTGGGAGGTTTAGGAGGAAAATCTATAATAGAGGATAGTAGAGATCTAAAGGAAATCTACAAAGGCAATGACAAAGAAAGGTTAGCTGGGCCTGACCCTTTTTCTAAAATATTTAACAATGTTTAAAAGTTAAAGTTAGTGTGGTGAGATTGCACTCTATTTTTTGTGAGCTTTGGAGACTTTTCTTTATAGTTCACAATTGAGCATTGGCAATAGGGTGTCCTTTAGTAATTTCATCAAGTAATTTTTGCTTGCTTCTCTCGCAACTCACTAGATTCTTACATAGGCACAACACAGTGGAATTTGTGCAACACAATGCCTCCTAGCCTGAATTCTAGCAGAGACCCTACTAGATTGAAGTGGCTAAAGGATAATTGCAAACCTAAATGAATGCTTTTGCATTCTTGCAACTGGCCATATAGGAGAATATCCATTAGTGACATGGGCCAATAAGGGTGAGTTCAACTATTCCCTTCTCTTTAGTATCAAAAGGTAGTAGAAAATACATATCTTAACATTTGTCATGTAGGGAGTGACTAGATAGAGAGATTTATTATTTTTTCCAGGAACAGTAAAAGAATCTCTAAGATTTTTAGGAAGGAGTATTTTGCTACATGGGAGAAGGTAGCTCGACTCCTAGAGGGTCGAAAGATTCTTGGAGGAGACTCGAGCAATATACTCAGTGAGGAAGAACAGGCCAAGAAGGAAGTGGCAAGAGGATTCTATCCAACTTCCAACAGATCTGTAAACAATGGTGTCACCAATAACAACCACACCAAGACCTCAATTATCAAGAGGCTTTGAAGAAATGTTAGGGACTTCTCGAGCTTTCCAAGAGCTGCCAAGAAGGCCTCAAAGGATTGTAAAGGGTGGTCAAGCATTGGATTCTTTGATGAGGAAGAATTTTGAAATTGGGGATTTGCAACGGACTAAGAGAGTTGCTATGTGATGATTTCACTTCTTTCCATAGGGATAGAGAGCCTTACAAAAGAAGAAGGCATGGATTTCAACTAGAATTTGGCAAAGGAGGTAAAGGATGAATAGCTTCACAATAAGAGGTTCTTCCAAATAGAAGTGGATGGAATTGTGAATGTCTTTGAAAATTTGGTTGTGATGACCATAGGGGACAAAAATCATAGTCCCCACCATCAAGTCATTCAGAAAGTTCTAGCAATGAGGATATTAAAAGCCCAAGGGCATATGCAAAGATAACATGACCAAGAGGCAAGACATCCATTTTAGGGACCAATCAGCTAGTGACTGAGGGGGTTGAGGGGACCTAAGGGATGCCTTTAGATCTTTTGATAAGGGAACCTTTATTCTGGTAAGGGCATAAAAGAATTAAATTGAGTAAATACCAAAAGGAAGATCTTCATGTTCTAATTATCTTAAGCTCTATATTTGGAGCATCTACACATAAAGGACCACTGATACATCCTCCTAGGATATTTGCAGGATTATGAGGTCTTGTTATACTATATGAATGAGATGCCACTATCTCTAGCAAGTTTAAATTGTCTAGCTTCAAAGGAGATGGTAAACTAGATGAGAATTAAGACTGGTTGGCAAACCCTTTTTATAGCAAAATAAGTGAAAAGTTGGTTAGCCTACACTACTTTACTATAGACTTGAAGTGCAATGTCCACTAGGTTAACTAGGGTTTGGTGGAATTCTTCAAAAGAAGATTCCTAGGGCATCCAAAAGGATGCAAGATTGGGCTCAACTGGTTTGAGTGAAAGTTTGGAGATCATTGTCTCAATTTGAATAGTTGAAGATTCTTACATGAGCTTGCCATGAGGACTTAGAAGAATAATGGAACTGTCTGAACTTTTACAGATGCCCTAAGTTGTCTTATAATGCAGTTGGGGCCATTTATGATGATTGATTGGTGTCTCAAGGAGTATTTATGGAGGGATTGAGGACTCCATTAAGGGATCATATAAAGAATATTCTACAAGAGTCATATGCACAGGTAGGTAGTTGAGTTCAAATTTTAAGAATGTTTATATGAGATGGAGATTCCTAGGGCAAACAAGGCAATAGAATCAGTAGACCAAAAAAAGATTGCAAAAGAAATTGTTACAAAAAAGTTGAGTGAAGGGAGTATGTAGCTTTTAGCCTAAAAGTGGGTTGATTTAACATTTAATTTATGGAAGAGGCAAGGAATGCTTAGATTAGGGATTTATAGTTTCCTAAGGTAAGGCATTTGGAATTCCCTTTTGGGACATTGGAGTAGTTTAGAAAAGATTGGTAGGGTCATCTTAAGAATTTGGTGGATATGTCTCAAATGGCCACAAAGAGTGGTAAAGAATAAAAATTCATTACAAGTGGAAATGGGTGGAATTTATGATTAATAATGCAAAGTTGTAACAAATATGCAAGGAGGAATAGGTGGATATATAGGATGCAATTGGCATTGCATCCTAAAGGTGGCAAAAATAGAACAATGCGTTTATGCTATCCAAAAAAACTTTTCCACCTTTCTATTAAAATTTTCTTCAAAAAAGCATAATGGAAAGAAAAAATCAATGTAAGGGCACAAACCTCTAGAAGACTTAGGGATACATAGTCTAAAGAGTGGTAGCCTAGTAGATGGATTTTTGTTTAGTATGAGCAAGGTAGCAAAAAAGGACCATTCCTTATAAAGAAAAGTAAATTAGAAGCAAGTGTGAAGAATGATGAAACTAAGAAGTCTCTAAAAAGAGGAATAAAAAAAATTCATAAAAAGGGCTTTAAAATTCCTTACTTGGGCCATAAGAAGAGTTGGTTGCTAAAGAATGAACTAGCAAAGTTGACCATTAAATGTGTTAAAGACAATTTCTAAAATGAGAAATAGGAGCTACTAGAGGTTATTTGGACTTTGACCTTTTATGTATAAAAACAACAAGTTTCTTCTATAGCTAATTTGCAAAAATTTTGTAGGCATACTTAGAGATGGAGGCATTCTATCCTTAGTTGGTGATCTAGAGATATTAGGAAGATATGCTATTGCCTTAGGTGTATAGAACCCAACTTATGGCAATCTAGGTCTGGTTATGAGACAAAAGGTATTTTGCTATGATTTGAAAGATGCAAAAGGAGTTAATAGAGTTAGCCATTAGGAATACCATACAGCAAGTCACTAATGTGCAGCAACTTCATGATGAGAACCAAAAACTATTAAAGGTTGTGCAACATTTGGTGAAGGCATATGGACAATGAGAGTCAGAATTGGAATAGCATATTGTGGAGTTTAACACCTGATTTAAAAACACACTAGTAAATGTTCAGAAGAATAATCAGATCCTGGAGGAGAGCCATGCATTGCAGGAGTTGGTGGCATGGCAACTTTGAACAACCATGAATATAAAAAAGCTAATTGAGGCAATTAAGTTAGTTAGATCCTTGAAGAATGAGCTATAGGAAAAGACTTCACCACAGGAGATGAAGATCTTGGAGCTCAAAAAATAGGTATGAATGTTCTTTAGTGCTAGAGAATACAAGGCTTGCTAAGAGGTATGAAGGGAAGTAATAGAAGAAGACGAGTCTATGCAAGAGCTTGAAGAGTTCTCTAGGGAGGAGTTGGACCTAAGAAATGACTTAAAGGACACCACCAAAAAGCTAAAAGGCAAGGTTAAGGATATTTGAGAAGATGCAAAAGCTTTATTTGAGCTAAGGAAGACAACCAAGGAGCAAGTGTAGGAGATGGAGTCATCTTTGAGTAGATGGCCAAAATAAGGGTAGGGGAAACAATATTAGGAGGATGTTGGAATAGAAGGAATCTTGAATGGGCCCAAAGATTCCCAAAAAGAAGTAAGTATAAAAATC
>NW_003314294.1:1168012-1232925 GCF_000143415.4 Selaginella moellendorffii | reverse complement strand
ATCCGAGGTGGTGGTAGGGCAGTAAAACTATGTTGTCCAAACCTTGGAAACAATCAAATTCATGTTTGATCAACATGGCATCTAAGGTGTGGGATGATGTGTGGATATTCCCTAAGAGATATGGGAGGAGAATTTGCACTAGAGGATAATAAACATTTGGAGGAAATCTATGGGAGAGTTGGCTATAAAAAGGAGGGTGACAATAAAGAAGGGTAGGCTTTATTTGAAGCATTTAATAATGTTTAAAGGCATTTAAAAGTGTTTTTAAAATTATTTTAACGAACAATAAAGAGATTGTGAGTGCTAGTGATATTGCATTTTGTTTTTTATGAGCTTTAGAGTGTTTTGAAGAGCTTTCTTTCTAGCTCACAGTCAGCCATTGGCAAAAGGGCATCCCTAAGCAATTTTATTAAGTAATTTTTTCTTGCTTCTTTTGCAGCTTGCTAGATTCTCACTTAGGCATAATGCAATGGAATCTACATGGCATAGTAAAAGGAGGTGAAATGTTATATAGTAAAGGGGATATTGGATTCACTATGGCAGAGCTTTCTAAGAAGCACCTTAAGCCAATTGGAAAATGAGAAATTGCTTGACGAAAAAACTATTAATGACTATTTTATCTCTGTTTATCCCCAAGATCCATGATGATAGTATATCTAAATCTCATTCCATGATTACATGAGCAACATTAATAAGTAATGTCTTCATATACAAGCTGGAAAGGAATTACTTCCTAGATATAACACTTTAAATCTTAACCCTAAATCCTTAAAAAAAATGCAACAAAAATAGCTAACTTATGATGTTATACAAAAGTTTTAAATTGATCCACAATTCTAAGTAATGGTTAAGATTAAACTTTATGAAAGTGAATATTAAAATTTCAAAAACTCATATAGATATGAGTTTTGGTTCAAAACTATAGAGTGAAATGATTTAGTAAGTTTTAGTCTTTCTAATATAAAGATGTTTTAATCTTTTTCATGTTTGAATATAATGCCACCTACCACACACTATGAGTTTTCAAGTTGATGTAGTTGGATACAAGATATCCACTAGGGGACAAGAAGTATCAGTGAAGTGTGGAGGTACATATGAAGCCAAAAGTTAGTAAAACTTAGAAAAATTAGGAAAATAGTATTGCAAATAGAGCTTATCAAACATAAAAGATTTCATTGCTTCATAGACTGGTAAAGGTAAGTATTTCTTTTGTGACTAACACATATGTATAATTATATAGATTTTGTACTGGTTTTAATACTTAGTTTTCAGATTTAATATGTTTAATAACTTCAGCTAGAGTGTAGGCATTTTATGAGGTGTGTACTACTAGTTTATGTTATGGCTTTTACTAACTTAGTTTACTTTTCCAATGGATTAATTACACTATAATCTATATTGAAAATCATATAGTGAATAAGCTTTAGAAAACTATTTGGATAACTGGATCGAACAATATATTATTGAACTATATTATATGAAAAACTGTACACTGTATGAGTTATAAAAAATTATGTAAAATAACCATATGAAAACATGTATTGCTGCACCAGAGTTTTAAAAAAACTATAAATATTTATCTGAAATTAGATAAGAAAATTATACAGAGCTTAACACACTAAAATCTATATGAAGTCTGAAAACTGTATGAGCAGCCTTGTTATGCATACTAGATAGATTTTTGCCTCTAGTTTCCAGTGAGGTTTCTAGTGAGAATAACATCCTACTTTGTTGTGAGTGAGTATTTCCCATTGTTTTGAGAGTAAAGCACAATGCATTTTTAGATTTTCTTTATCTATGCATAGAGAACATTTTTTTGAGTCCAAGCCCATTTGGTTGTGAATTTCATCCATACAAATCCATTGTCTTTGTCTTGTATGTGACAACAAGTTTGAGTGGCATTTTCACATAGTTAGAGAGATTTTCTTTCAATGTTCTTTTCTTGAAAGTGGAGAGTATCGCCCTAGCCATTAATAGAGCCAATTTGAGGGCAAAACCAACATCCACAGTAGGAGGTCTTCATCAGAATCCTAAGAATGGTTCTTCTCACTTGTTCCACCATTGGGCATTTGCAGCAATTCAATGTTTGCATGCTAGTTTGGACCCCATATGTTTACAAAGTGTTGTTTTCAGACCTCATAATGTATAGCAAGTTTTCTCAAGTTCGATTACTACACTGCAATGGCAAGTGAATCCTCCTCATCTAACACAGATACCGAAACAAGGAGTTTGCATCATGAAGCAATCAAGACCTGCTAGGAGTTCCAGACCACCATCAATAGTAGAAAATCAACAAGGAATGGCACAGCCACCACCATTGCCACTTGCATGCACCATCCATGTTATGTAGCAAGGGTTGGAGCTGCCTCTCTTTGAGCTAGGCATTGGGATCTTGGTGAACAATCACATAGTTGCATTCTCATGATATTGCTCCAGCAACCATGTCATGGATGACATCACCAAGTGTGAAGAATTCTCATTATCCATATGTGGCTGAGCACGATGTTGGGTGCTTGTGTTAGAGCTAAAGGAGAAACAAGACTTTGAGGCACTGCTCACATCCTTTAAGAGAATGTTCTCTCATGAGATCCCATTGTAGTAGCTTGTACAATATGTTTTTTAGTTTTGGCAATGAATCAATCTTCAATTATATCAGAATCTAAGGCCACACTGGCGTCTCAGCTTACATCTAACAAGGCCTCAAGCTCGATGGTGAAGCAATGATGCAAAAATGCCTTAACATGTATGCTTATGCTGCCAAGTTTGAGATGTTTTGAAATGAATAGGAGAGCGAACCCTAGGCCAACCTCCCAACCCTTAAGGCGTTACAGCCTTAAATCCCACAAGCCATGGAATATTCTTAGAATATTCCTATGGTTTGTGTCATTCTCCAGCCACATATGGCAGCCTTGAGAAGCTAAATGAGCCTCACATGAAGGGAGTCCAAGGCAATACAGCCATAGAGAAAAGATGTGCAAATGACAACACTAATGTTGCAACAAACAGCCATGAAAGAAAGAAAGCAATACGGCTTTCTCACATGACAATACGGTCATGGAAACAAGAGAATGAGAATAAAACAAACAGCTCAAATTATATAGCAATATGGCTATAGAACTCAATTCTCCCCTTCTTCAGGAATGTCATCCAAGTCATAACCAAAACTTGGAAACATTCTCTTCATATCATCCTCAATTTCCCATGTAGCTTGATCTATGGAATAACCATTCCACTAAACCAACAATTCCCTAGTTGTTTTCCAGTGTATTTTCACCAATCTTTGAGCAAAAATATTGGGACCTAGATGATGGACTGATCCACGATATCACCAAAGTGCAAACATGCTTTAAACTTGCTCACATGGAACGTTGGATTAATCTTCAAACTAGCTGGCAAGTCCAAAGTGTATGCAAGATCCCTCACACGCTGTAAAATTGTCCAAGGCCCACAATACCATAGAGACAACTTAGCACTACCACCTCCTTTCAAAAATTGTTGTGCATCCGACAACTTAAGGAAAACCTTGTCATCAACTTTGTATTCTTGATGATGATGATGCTTATCAGCCAATCTTTTGTCTTGCTCTTGAGCTTGCTTCATGTTCAACTTTACCAACTCAAACTTGTCTTGCATATCCTCCAAGAAATCACAAGCATGAGGTACTTGAACCAAAGCCAAATTTAAACTCACAAGAGACCTAGGCTCATAGCCATACATTGCCATGAAGGGAGACATGCCAATAGCTGATTGATGAGCACTATTGTGAGCAAACTGAAGCAAAGGCAAGTACTTCTCCTATACTCCCTGTCGAGTCAAGTTTCCCACAAAAGACCTTAGCATATCTTCTAATAGCTGATTCATGTGCTCTATTTGCCCATCAGATTGTGGATGTTCACCACTACTCATGCTCAGTTTAGTCTCTAGCTTCTCAAAGACTGTTTGCCAAAACTTGGACGTGAATTTGGGATCCCGATTACTCACAATATCACCCGGCAAACCATAGAGATTAAATAATTGGTCTACAAACAATTGAGCAAGTTCAGAAGCTTTTATTATCATCTTCACAGGGAAGAAGTGAACCATCTTTGTCAAACGATCCACAACAACCGAAATAGCATCATTTCTTTGAAAGGTTTTAGGCAAACCAGTGATAAAGTCCATCGAGATGCTATCCCACTTATTCTCAGGTACACGTAAAAGATGATAGAGGCTAGTGAGCTTCTAATGATCAACTTTGACCGTCTGGTAGGTCAAACAACCATGTATATACTTCTCAACATCTAATTTCATCCTAGGCCAAAAGAAATGCTTCTTCACCAACATATACATTCTCAATACCCCCAGATGTCCAGCACTTGGCACATCATGACACTCAACTAAAATCCGTTTAATGAGTTTGTCAACACAAGGAACCACTACACATTCCTTCTTCACCAGGATTCCATCTCGTATCTTGAATGACACAAACTTGTCACCCTTCAAATCTGTAGAGGTGTCCCTCAACAAAACCTTCACGCAAATATCAGTGATAAAGGAGTCGAAGTCAGTAAACTCCTTAAGCTCATCCAAGAGATTGCTGGATAGCTTCACAAACGAGATAAAATTTACCATCCTAGATAATGCATTAGCCACCTTATTGTCACCTCCATGCTTGTACCAAATCTTAATAAACATTTCCTGCAGAAACTTTTACCAACGAGCAAGGCAACCTTGAAGATCCACATTTGGAGAGACTGATGATTTAAGTCTATATGGAGGTCCAATCCATATAGATAATGTTGCCATTCCTTCACAGTAGCAATCAACTCCTTGTTGTGAGTAGGTTAATTTTACTGTATGGCATCAAACTTATGGCTCATGAATGCGAGAGAATGTTTAATTTGAAGCAATACAACCCCAAAAACACTATCACTCACATCATTGTTTATAATTTCCACCACAGTCACTTTATCATTTATTGACCCCTTCAAAACAATCCTTGCTCTGATGTCCAACCCTATGGCAACGAAAACAATTGCCCTCCATTTTGTCTTTCTCTCACTAGTCCAAACAAAGTTTCATAGCTTCACTACCATCTTCATTCTTTGAGCCACAATGGAACAATAGTTGTTTCTTCCCCGAATATAAAGCATTGTGGTCATCATGTTGACCACCCCATAGACCATCCCGTTGACTAAAATTGACCGAGTTGACTGACAGTTTGGGCAAAAAGATTTGAGCCTTAGTGATAGCATCAGTCAATGTTGCTGGAATTCTTGACCTTCTACTACACATCCACTAAATTCAATCCTTTAATGAAACATTGCACCTTTAGCAACTCATTATAGGTGCCCATGAGACTGAGGCAAAGATCATAGAACTTGCGGGCATACACATCCAAAGACAAAGTCCCCTGCTAGATCTTTAACAGTTAGTTCACGAAATCAACCTCTTCAAACTTTTTGACAAACAAAGTGTGGAAAACTTTTGTCAAATCAGTCCAAGAAGTCAGTTTCATATTAACTTTGATATAGTTCTTCCACCACGAAGAAGCATGGCCTGTAAGCTTCATCACAAAGAAATTTATCTTCACTTTATCCTCACAAGGATTGTGAAACTAGCAATTTTCCCACAATTCCAACCAAGAATCAACCTTTTGACTATTACAAACATCTGGTGATGATTTACATTTTATGATACCATAATCCTTAACATGTTTAACATACCAATGGTAATCACGGACATAAGATTGATTTACCATGCAAAATAAGAAATCCTTAATGAGATTGATAAAATCTTTAACTTCCTTTATGTCTCTCTGAACCTTAAAAATTTGGCATCCTTGCTGCACAATGACATCATCAAAAGTCTCTTCTTCATTGTTATAGCTATCATCACTAACACCATACTCCTCATGAGGATCAATATCTTGCTCACCCACCATCCCTAAAAGAATGTGTTGCTCCAATACCAATGAAACAAACAAGAGAATGAACCCACCTCCCAACACTTTAAGTGTTACGGCCTTAAATCCCACAGGCTATGGAATATTCTTAGAATATTCCCATGGTTGATGTCATGTTTTGGAAGCTGGGAGTGTCTTTCACTATGAAGCTTATGCAAATCTCTCTTATAGAACATCCCTATATTATTGCTCACACTATCAAACCATAGCAATTTTTCCAACCAACACTAGAGTAAATACTTGCATCAGTGAAAAACCCACTTGCTAAGTTCAAGACTCTTCTCCAGCAACAGTAAGAGTAGTAGCTCAAGCTTGCAAAAGACCTCCATGCCTTGAGGCTTCTAGTAGAAACATGTCCTCGTTGTCCATGTTGAAGAAATGTGAGACTTCAGCTGGCTAGCAGCTGGAGGCTGAAGAGTGTTAGTGTGGGAAAGGCTCTGAAGAATGCCCACATTGCTGGAGAAGGCAAAAATATGGGGATGTCATAGCAAATGCCAACTACTCAAGACTGAGAAGTATGGGGAGATGTTGAAGCAGACATATTAGGCAAGCTCCAGAAAGATAAGTGTTGTATAAATTTCCATGTTCATCACCTTTGCGGGAATGATTAATGCTCCAGGATCTGAGGATGCCCTTGTGCTCACAGCCTGGACTGAACGTGCTAGTAGAGTAGGAGAAAGAGCCAGGACAGACTCTCTGGCCATCACCTTCAATCGTTGCTTGATTCCTGAAGCCACACACAAGAGATTTCTGAGTGAGAGGGAGACTAAGTATTGGATGGAGTTTGCTGCTGTGTCTCCTGCTGCAAATGGAAGACCTTCTAATGTTCTGGATCAAGTGGAAAAACTGGAGTAAATGAGCATCATTGGAGCATCATTAGTGGCATTGTCTAACTCCTGGACAGCTGTGGTCTTCTTCTGAGCCCGTGTTGCTATTGCAATCTGTTTCTTCTGTGCTTGGGGTACTTCCTCATAAGTTGTGATCATGTTGATGTGAGCTGGAGCTTTGCCACAATCACTAGATGTCGATGGCACTGCTTTGATGGCTTGTTGCTGGGCATTTTCTTCTATCCTCGGCCTGCAAAAGGCAGCCTCTGGACGAGCTGCTGTTGTGGAGGACACAGCTCTGGGTGAAGATGCCAAGAGTGCCCTGTGTTCAAGCAACATCTCACTGTTTTGACCTCAAGCTTAAGAATGGGGAAGCAAAAATTAAGCCGCCAGAGATTCAAAGGCAATGACACCATGAAGGGAATATACTTTAGATTGACAATGATTTAGTTTGTATTTATATATGTATATTTAATGCTTTCCCAGGTACAAGCAATAACGAACTTGGATTGTATGGAAAGGAAAAAGTAATTAAACAATGATACCTCCGAGAGAGTAGTGTGATCACGTAAACCAGAGTGGCAAATCACCAATGCCAGCGATTTGGGCCTTGACTTGCTGCCTTGGCCGCTGCTGTGGCAATGTGACAAACAGGACCTTGGTTCCAGGCCATAGAGCCACCGCAAACCACTCGACCGTCTCATGAGCGCTGCGATATAAGATGTCGTTGTCCAGGAAGGGCCCATGGACGTTCTCTTCCTCATTGCTCCTGTGAGTGATACCATCACGACGATCACATTAAAGATCATATAAACGCGAAGAAAACCCACCTCAAGTAGCTTACTAGACAATCGAAGCCATCCCTAGCGAGCTTCACCTCCTCCTCTCCTTGGCAATGAGTGTAAAAAGATAGCAATCGAAGAGAAACCAGCAGCAGCGCAGTGGAGCGGGTCACCGTGATCTGCATCTTCTTTCTGCCATCTTGATCGGTGGTAGAACACGTCCCTGACGCGATCCCGTCTTGACTCCACTCTCTCGACTTGGCCGCATGACTTGCATGCGTTGATAAACTCGCTGTCCGGAGTGCTGGGCGAGACAGGAGATTCAGATCGCCTCACTCGGATGTCCATGACGTGAAAACGACGACGCTAATCACCTCCACCTGTGGACGCTGCCCCTCAAAGTGCTCCACAGCCATGGCGACGACGAGCGCGGCTCCCTCGCCAGTGTCCAGGTCCATGGCGAGAAGGATCCTGTGCTTGCCATCCTTGCTCACAATCCAAGGAAGAGCTGCATTCGCAATGTCACCGACGTTCCAGCAACGGGAGAGGGCGGTATCCAGCGGCAGCGCGGGGATGCTCACGAGCTCTTGCGCATCAAACTTCTCGAGTTTCCTGTTCTTGTCGCAAGAGTCGAAGCCAACAACGTTGTCCCAGTCAGTCAGCACCAGCACCATCTTTGCGAGTTCCACAAACGGGGCCATGTCGGGCTCTAGAAGTAGCAGCTCCTTGAATCGCAGGTAGCTCTGCCGTAGAAGACGAGAGCGTGGAGGCCCCAAAGGCTGGCAAGCTTGCCCCTCAGCTTGAGAGTTCTGTGCTCTGTCACAACTTCCTCTATCAGAGGAGGTAATGCGCGGCTTGAACTTAGCTCCTGGAGAGTTGACGTGTGGAGACACCGGAAGATCTCGAACAGGTTCATCCATTCCATGGCATCCCAGGCGGTAACAAACAAGGTCTCTTGTCTCGTTGGATAACTGTCGTCTTTCGGCTCCCAGCGCAAGAGATTGCGGACGAGCTCCAAAGCTTCGGTGCGGATGTGTGGAAACTTGTCGATGTCCCACACAGTCTTGTCGCGGCCACTGGCGAGCTCCATCATCTTGGCGAGAACTTGAGGGTGGCAGCCATACACGACGATGATCCACTCGGAGGGGACGTCCATTGTAAAAGACTAATTTTTCCATTTTACTTTAATCACTTAATCACACCTCCGACCACTTGGAGGAGTCTCATTCACAACCTCCACAAGTCCCAGTTAGGACTTGGGGCTTGCTAGCCCCGAGAATGGCATCCATGCCACTCAACCTTTGCACTTGGTCTAAGTGCTCCACGCGTCTGATCCCATGATCGACACCCCAAGGTACCACCGACATATCGGCCCATTACGCTGAGGCCATACCTATTCACCTTGGTCACACCGGTGGTCCAACACCACCTACATTGCAATCCCGTCTCTCATAGACTAGGCCATCCATCCATGAGTGATCATCCCAGATCCACTCCTTAGCATCCTTAGGATGCTTGTAGACTTAAGGAATAACCTTCCCCAATATCTCTTTTCCGGTCCCCACCAAGTCCCTCTCTGTCGATGGCCGTGTTCACCAACACTGCCACTGGATCAAGGCCCGCAGGCCCGACCTCTAAGTCCAACTGTCTTCTGGGACTTCCTCACTGGGTGACCGTGTCCTTTGTCACCACACCAGAGGGCTACTCCTCTTCCTTTCCACAGTCTGGGACTTTGGGACAACATTTCGGAACACCATGGCCTTACGCAAGCCTCATGGGTACTTTCCCCGCCTTTCGCCTTTAGGTGCTCTAGCCATGGGCTTAGAGCGAGGTTCCGTTGAGCCACGACAGGTATCCAAGTAGGTAGTGCCACCCACACTTGGACTGGGAGCATCGGCCAGTCGATCTCCCAGGGGAACTGGAGCCGGCTCTTGAACACTTCACCAAGCTGCCCCGCTTGTCGGTCTGTGTTCACTCTAGTCTTGGACTTCACAGTGGGCAGCTCATCACCCAACACTGGGTCTGGCCTTCCTGGGCCAAACTGGCCTTTCTTGGCCAAATTGGCTCCACTGCAGTCCTCCCTACTATACTTTTGGAGCTCACCAAACCCCCCAGGGTCTGGGAGACGAACGCTTTGGACTTTCACCCTCTCAGGCTCGGACTCGGACTCGGCCTCGGACTCGGACTCGGACTCGGACTCGGACTCAGACTTGGTCTCGGCCTCGGCCTCGGCCTCGGTCTCGGTCTCGGTCTCGGTCCCGGCCTCGGTCCCGGTCTCGGCCCCGGTCTCGGTCTCAACTTCGGACTCCATCTCGGGTCCATCTCGGACTCCATCTCAGACTCCATCTCGGACTCCATCTCGGGTCCATCTCGGACTCCATCTCGGACTCCATCTCGGGTCCATCTCGGACTCCATCTCGGGTCCATCTCGGGTCCATCTCGGAGTCCGTCTCAGGTCCGTCTCAGACTCAATCTCGGATCCATCTCGGGTCCACCTCGGACTCCACCTCAGACTCCACCTCGGACTCCATCTCGGACTCCATCTCGGGGTCCTTCTCGGACACTTCCACGTGTCATGCGTTGGTCCTTTTGGGTCCCTTTTTGGAGCCTTGCTTATTGCTCGCTTCGTGCTTATTCCTCGAGCACTTCATTGGGAGTTCCACTCCCACTCTCGACCTTTTCAAGTTAGAGCTTTTAGTCCAAACGTGTTACACTTGTTTGGCTTTCGCTTCAGCCACTACCACGTGGCGCCCTTCCGGCTCCACTTTGGGGTCTAGGGATTTTGTGTCTCACAACTCCACCACCCATAGACGAAGTTCGATGTCCTCATCGAACGGTAAACCCTTTCATAAAGTAACACCCGCACGTGTTACCATTTCCATCCTTGGCACCTAGCCAATATTTGTCTATGGTTTGACACCAAAGGCTCACCATGCCTTGTCCATCCTCTAAGGAGCATAGCCCCTCCAACTTAGAGGCTTATTTGACCACTTGTGGTGGTTCTCTCCTTTTATTGGTTTAGTTCTCACTAAACCTGTTAGAGACACTTTCTCTAACTCAATCCCACTACTCATTCTCGAGTGGTCTCACTTTCCATCGATATAACCCTTGTATTTTGGAACTTTTAATTCTGACTTCTTGAAGTCAATTTCCTAGGTGTCTCCGACACTTTGCATTGCACATATTATGAAACTCCACTTCCCCCTCTTAGGAAGTCCTCTACTCGAGGGCAACATCATCCTCTCTTCGATTTCGTGCCACCTTTGGCACTAAGTTCCAGTTATTATAATTTGTGTTAGGGCTGTCCACGGCCCTATCATTTAGCTACTTTGCCGCTCCCTCACTTGAAGCTTTTACTTCGCCAAATTGAAGCACTTAGGAATCCATCCTTGGAAGTCCACTTCCTTTCCCACAAGTCGTTAGCATCAAACACATTAGTGTTCCTTGGCTAACTTTGCCATTTGGATCCCTTTCATTAAATTCCATGGCCCAAACTTGGCCACTAGTCCTTTGCTCCTATCCTTGATTGTTGCACCCAGCAACATAGGATCGCTACCTCCATTTTCGAGGTATCCCTTCGGTTCCATAGCAAAGACTCTTCTTTGCCAAGTCCAGAGGATGTTCACTCCTAGTACATCTCTTTAGCATCTTTTGCTATGGGTTCTATCCACGGCCCAACTTTGTGACCCTCCCATGGGTCTCTTATAGAGACTACTTTCCTCGGACTCACTATGCCATTGCACGGACATAGCTTATTTCCCTTAGGTGCTCTTCCCACTTGATCACTTTGACCAAGCCACATCATCTTAAATAGTTCAAATCAACATTTTGAACCAGGAACTTCCTTCCTTAGCCAACCAAGGACCTTGTCCTTATTTGGCCATATAGCCAAGAGGTACTTGGTCTTCTAGACCTTCAAGTTGTTGACCATAACCCCGGGGGCATCCCCCACACTTGGCGGTGCACCCAAGCCAGCCCTTACGGCCAAGGGTTCATAGCAACTGAGATTAGGTATCCCCATCTCACTCACCACGTCCTTGGTGCCACTTGCACCAAAGCATTCAGGTTAGATATGCTGAGCTTTCACACTAAGCAATCTAACTGTGCATCACGACTCCGAGGCATCCCTCGCTTGGCGGTGCGCCCAAATCAGTCTCCCAACTGAGAGTCCATGACCACCGAAATATGAGTGTCCTCATATTCCAAACCATCACCACGCCCTAGTGATTTGGGACTCGAACCTAAGCACTAAAGGGTCGGGACTCGAACCCAACCTCCGTATATGCATCTACGGATGGCATCACACCGGATGCCTGGCGTGACTCCCCACGCCGGTGCACCAACTTATACTTGAAGCGCGCTACAGATCACAGCTTAGGAACTTAGTTCCTCCGCACTACCAAGTCCTCTCTTGACATGTCTGTGATCATGCATGGACTCCTCCATGCTCGGCCTCCTAGGCCACCCCTTTGAAGTTGGCTCCTTCAACTAGGGTATTTGTTCCCCCCGGCTTGCCAATCTCACTTAGCAAGTCATTCGGCCACCGTAACATGGTTCATGCATAAGCGTGAAAGTCCTTAACCATCGACTTTCGTTCAAAGCCCTCTCTTTGAATGCTCGGGAACTACGTCCCCAATCTTGATAGCCTCGCCTCATGGCAAGCTTCAAGACCACGCTTCTGCTGCGCCACTTTGATTTCGCGCATTCTATGAACCATTTACACTTGGCTGACTAGGTACTTATCTACCTAGGGGAACGTTCAAGGAACTCTGTTCCTTAGCTTGCTAAAGCCTCTCCTTTCGCAAGCTTTCCAATTACCATATAGTCTAACATGGACAATCCCATGCTTTAGACTCTCTATGGCATCCCGGTCGCTAGTAACAACATGCTTGAGCACCCATTTGATTCTTCACTCCCAACTTGCATAACCACCCTTGGTCATGCCTGTCAATTCCTATGGTTCGGTTTTATCCTTATACTATTTGCCTTTTGGCCTCATACATTTCCTTCGATTATTCTCCTCCAGATTAGGAAGATAGCTTTGCACTTTCTACCATGCCTTGGCAAGTATTCATAGGGATGAACCTACCCGATAGCCTAGGGAGTGGTTCCTCAATCCGGGTTTGCTCATCTTGTAATCCCACACCCTGGGATCACCGTTGTTACTTATGAGCCTTTATATGCTCATCACTAACCTTGCCAAAATCCCTTTTTGGCTTTGTCCAATTTGGGTAGACGGACTTCCCCCGTCTCCGCAAACTTGGACATTTGGATAGCACTTCCTATCCATCATTCACTAGGGATATTGTCCCTTGGGCTTTATCCGTGCCCTCACGGCACCAAACACCACCTCCTGGTGTTCCAGAGTGCTTCGGTGTCCCAATGATGGCTTCTTTGACAATGAGCATTCCCTTTACGACATTGACTTACTATATCGCAACATAAGCAATTTCTCCCCCATAAGGGTATATCTAACTTCCTTATCCCAATAAGAAGTGTTAGGTAGTTGCCTTCTACCAGTTTAACGATTTATTTTGCACATTTTGCTTAGTTGCCTCATAGTTGTCAAGTCCTACAACTCATTGCTGATGCTTCCACACCTCCATCATTATCTGGGTCACCACACTCTAACCGCATGCCTTCCAACATAGGCTATGCTATTCCCATTTCCATTGGGATTCCTTTGGAAGGGGTTCTCATAAACCCGCTAACTTGACATCAAGGCAGCACGTTTTGGCACCTTCGGTGTCTTCACACCATTGGCTCCACGAGCCTACCTTTATGACACTTCTTACTTGTGTCTAGGTCTTTTTGCCAAGACTAATATGGTTGTCTCTTATGCCAATTATCCATTAGCACTGCACCATAGAGTCCATGCACAACTTTGTGTCAAAGTTGTTTTCTTCCAGGAAACTCTTTCCCACGACTTTAGCATGGCACCTTCTGCCATCAATGAGATACCTATTGTTCTCATACTTGGATCTTAAGATCCTCCCCATCCTTCATAGGGCACCACACACCTCAGTCTAAATGCTTTTACCAATCCTTCAGGATCATCCTTTGACTCTACTCGAGTCATTTAGCATTTTCGGACTTTGCCAATCCAATGACCCACAAGGTCCTATTTTTGAGGTGCCAGCACACTGGAATACAACTTCGTATATTCATGTCCTACTCATAAGGACTGTCTTTGCAAGTGTCACTCTAACACTTTATTATTTTCCGTTCTCTGTGGGCTACTTTTGCTCCTTAGGACTACCCGTCCATATGATAAGAATACTGACTCATCCTTTGAGCACACCCCCAACTCCTTGGGTTTGTTCTAGCATTTATTAAAGGTAACATTGGCTACCACTTCAAGGACTCATGTCCTTATCCATACTTGACCTCTCACGGTCATCCATTCCGGTCTCACCTTCATGAGCACCAGCCTCAACTATGTGAGGATAATCTTGTGACTCCTTTATTGTTTTTGGAGTCTCTATCTTCCCCGTGATCCCAACTATAGTTGTTTACCACAACTATATTAGCCAATTTGTTGAGTCAAACGCTCATCTGGATCACCTCCTCAACTCAATGAGGAAAATCTTGCACTGTTCCCAAGATCCCAAAGTCGTTCCATTATTGGCCCTTTTCTATCCACCACCGTGTCTACAAGTTCACACATGAACTATAATGGAGAGCCATGTCTTCCCGACCTGCTACTCCTCAAGGATAGGCCCACTCCTCGGACCTTCCGATGCCAACACCAATGGTGATATACTTGAGCACCAATAAAAGTCAGACTAAGGAACAACTCCGATACCAAGTTGTAAGAGACTAATTTTTCCATTTTACTTTAGTCACTTAACCACACCTCCGACCACTTGGAGGAGTCTCATTCACAACCTCCACAAGTCCCAGTTAGGACTTGGGGCTTGCTAGCCCCGAGAATGGCATCCATGCCACTCAACCTTTGCACTTGGTCTAAGTGCTCCACGTGTCCGATCCCATGATCGACACCCCAAGGTACCACCGACATATCGGCCCGTTATGCTGAGGCTATACCTATTCACCTTGGTCACACCGATGGTCCAACACCACCTACATTGCAATCCCGTCTCTCATAGACTAGGCCATCCATCCATGAGTGATCATCCCAGATCCACTCCTTAGCATCCTTAGGATGCTCGTAGACTTAGGGAATAACCTTCCCCAATATCTCTTTTCCGGTCCCCACCAAGTCCCTCTCTGTCGATGGCCGTGTTCACCAACACTGCCACTGGATCAAGGCCCGCAGGCCCGACCTCTAAGTCCAACTGTCCTCTGGGACTTCCTCATTGGGTGACCGTGTCCTTTGTCACCACACCAGAGGGCTACTCCTCTTCCTTTCCACAGTCTAGGACTTTGGGACAACATTTCGGAACACCGTGGCCTTACGCAAGCCTCGTGGGTACTTTCCCCGCCTTTCGCCTTTAGGTGCTCTAGCCATGGGCTTAGAGCGAGGTTCCGTTGAGCCACGACAGGTATCCAAGTAGGTAGTGCCACCCACACTTGGACTGGGAGCATCGGCCAGTTGATCTCCCAGGGGAACTGGAGCCGGCTCTTGAACACTTCACCAAGCTGCCCCGCTTGTCGGTCTGTGTTCACTCTAGTCTTGGACTTCACAGTGGGCAGCTCATCACCCAACACTGGGTCTGGCCTTCCTGGGCCAAACTGGCCTTTCCTGGCCAAATTGGCTCCACTGCAGTCCTCCCCCTACTATACTTTTGGAGCTCACCAAACCCCCTAGGGTTTGGGAGACGAACTCTTTGGGCTTTCACCCTCTCAGGCTCGGACTCGGACTCGGCCTCGGACTCGGACTCGGCCTCGGACTCGGACTTGGACTCGGACTCGGACTCGGACTCGGTCTTGGCCTCGGCCTTGGTCTCAGTCTCGGTCTCGGTCTCGGTCTCGGTCTCGGTCCCGGCTCGGTCCCGGTCTCGGCCCCGGTCTCGGTCTCGACTTCGGACTCCATCTCGGGTCCATCTCGGACTCCATCTCGGACTCCATCTCGGGTCCATCTTGGACTCCATCTCGGGTCCATCTCGGGTCCATCTCGGAGTCCGTCTCGGGTCCGTCTCGGACTCAATCTCGGATCCATCTCGGGTCCACCTCGGACTCCACCTCGGACTCCACCTCAGACTCCACCTCGGACTCCATCTCGGGGTCCTTCTCGGACACTTCCATGTGTCATGCGTTGGTCCTTTTGGGTCCCTTTTTGGAGCCTTGCTTATTGCTCGCTTCGTGCTTATTCCTCGAGCACTTCGTTGGGAGTTCCACTCCCACTCTCGACCTTTTCAAGTCAGAGCTTTTAGTCCAAACGTGTTACGTTCGTTTGGCTTTCGCTTCGGCCACTACCACGTGGCGCCCTTCCGGCTCCACTTTGGGGTCTAGGGATTTTGTGTCTCACATCCATGTAGGAGATCCAGTTGACATGTTGAAGCTGATGAGATTGTAGCCATTGTTGACGGCAAGGCTGCCCGTGTCGAGATCGATCACGTAAGTGTACTCGATGAACCATGTTCTTCGCGGGGCAAAGACACACGTCGTGGAGAAGACGAGGAAGCCCACCTCGAGCACCCGGTACCAAAGCTTTGGATTCCCTGTCAAGCTGCTTAGAATGGAGAACCAATCCATGTCAGCCGAGACGAGTAATTCCAGGACCTCTGGAGTTACGACTGGCAGCTCCTCTTGGCCTTCGATTTTGATCCATGAGATAATCCCTGATCAATCCATTCAAAAGCAAAGCTTACATACCTCGATGAACACGGGATTCCCGACGAGAAGCCTCCAGAGGTCGAGATTGGGATAGAGGTGCAGGAGCTAGGTGCCAAGGCCATCCAGGTACGAATCAAAGGGGATGTAGATACAGTAATAGACGCTCTTGTAGCACAGCCATGTAGCTTTTCGTCGCGGCCTTGGAAAATCTTTATGGCTGTTAGGAATATTCTCAAGCCTGAGAATATCCCTTTTAGCGTAGTTCTATACTTGTTTGTTGGAAAAGTTCATAGGAAACACCAACACAAAGATAAAATACTTTCAGCTAAAATAAGTTATAAAATTAGCCCCCTGAAAAAGAATTGGAACTGAATTAGAAGGATATATGCAAATAGTTGTCCATGCGGAAGATTCTATTATCTAAATATTGATGGACCATTATTAGTTGTCATATTAAGTTGGAATGCAAATAAAATAAAAAGGCGTACTTTGTTTCATAGACAAATAAGTTAATATATATTTCAAATTTGATTAGAAGCTGCAAAAAATTGGCAAGCACCCATGGCATCTATGGTAGGTGCAATGGCTGTTTGAGTGGCCACAGTGAGGTAAACTTTCTCAAAGTTTAAAAACTTTGATTAGGGTGTATTTCAACTTGCATGTACACTTTATAAAGTAAATTTTTATTACTTAGGGATTTTTTCACTGGCTTTTTGTAACAAAGAGCCATACTCTTGCTAACAGGTGGTCAAATGATATCTATGACTTTGGAGAGGCCAGATGCGGCTCCCATAGAGATGGAAGGCTTGAAAAGCATCACCAAAATATTCTAAGCCTGTGTAATGATACTTACCGCGTGCAATGAGCAACTTAGTTCTTCGATTAGCTGATGGGAGGATGCTCAAACTTTCTTCCCATTTTGTCACAGGTTGGGACGTAAAAACAATCTGGCAGCTCGAGACAAAATCACCTGGTATTAAGCTGCGAAGGCTAATACATCAATCGATGACAATATAGCTTCAAGTTCTAGGATGCCAATCAGTAAGTTAGAGAGCAGTGTTTGATATTTCCCATCATTCTCTTGGTTTTGCCAGCTCCTTGTGGTAGTCCAAGGTGCTATAACCGAAGAAAAGCAAACATTCCATCCTTAATTATAAAAGAAAAACACTAGTGTTGCATTTCAGTTTGATGTTGCTTATATTATTGATATTATCTTTATGTGCATAGACATGTTTGGAGCTAGAAAAATCATGATAGTAGGAATCAAACATGCTCAATTTAACACATATCAGAATTTAAGCTAATGGATTCACAAGTTACCCTGTTGAGAAGAGAAACTCATCACCGTTAGGAAGATCTGGACAGCATCATCAATTAAACTTATTCTTAGTGCCATATAATTGTATGTAAACTATTCTATTTATAAGATATCCTAGGAAAAAGACAGTCATCTTGCTCCAAACATAACATTAATTTTTTAGAGCTAAGGAAAATCTGTCTCCTTTTATTTTTCCAAAAGCTATTTCACATAAGGATTTTGTAGTGATACGTCCAAGATTAACAATAGAGAATAATGAGATTGTATTCACATTGGCAACTAATAAACTACATGTTGAACAAAGAATAACGTAAGTTTTGTTGTTGGCAGTCCCAATGAGCAAAAGTTCCTGACAAAAGCAAAAAAGAACTCAAACTTGTTTCTTTTTCAAAACAGCTTTTTTAAAAAAAAAATTCACTATTTTTTACTTCAAATAGTGACATAATAAAAAATGGTATAAAGATGAAAGGATATGGAAAGTGTGGCTGTGTCATATCAATAAATGTGTTTTATTAATGTTTTGATTTTCTTTGCATTTTGTTTTCAAACTGGACATGCATCACCTGAATTTGGAATTAGAAAAACCATAAGTTACAGTAATATGCAGAAAATTGTCAATGCTATAGACACTATTATCTCAAATATTGATAGAGGAGATAATTATCCAACAATTTGGTCACATACTACTACATTACCATTATCAATAGGAATAGTAGTCATTAAAATATCACAGTTTGGAGGTACACCTCCAAGTTGTTCATCCAGTGGAAATACAAATAACATAAAAGGGCGTTCTATGTATGATGGACTTCATAGGTTGTTTAATAAATATAGATTCCAAATTTTAACCGAAGCTGCAAATTATGCAATAATAACTGCTAGCAAATATCAAATTTATTATAGTGAAGATGGCTCTTATGAAACTGAAAAAATTAATTATAAAACTAAAAGATTACAATCTATTATGGATTGTGATATATTTCAAAGTACTTTATATAGTGGTTCTAAATATAAACCACATCATACTTTATTCTCTAATGAATATTTATCATCACCAGACTTTAAAACCATTTTATTTCTACATTTGAATTGTAACTTAATTTTATATTTAAGACAATATAAAATTTGGCAAACTTTAACTATGAAAGAAAATGCTATAAAATGCTTTTTAAGATTACAAAATGATGGTAACCTTGTTTTGTATTCAGAATTAAATATAGTAGAATGGTCAATAAACATTTATTGTAAATCACAACCTAATTGTATTTCACCAACATTTCTTAGTTTACAAAATGATTGTAATTTAGTATTATATTCTTCAACTTCACCAAATATAAGATTATGGGCAACAAACACCCATTGTTAAAAATAGAATTGAAATTTTAATAAAAGTATTATCATGCAATAAAAAAATTCTTTATTTTTTAAGAGGTCTAAATACCCTTCTTCTAACACTATGTTTGCAACAAGATTAATATAATACAAATTTTATTAACTAGTCAAAGAAAAGAAGAAAAACTAAACATTGGAGCTGCTGTAGTACCTAAATATAGCACCACCTTTCTCCTTGATTAATAATTAGGGGGTCCATGTCTTTGCAAGCGAGATTCTGTTTACTCTCTCCTCTATAAGATACAAGTTTCAAAGGGTTGTGGTTCAGCTTACTTCTACTTTGCTCCATCCTCAAATTCTTTGTTACTAACGCTTGAGATTATCAGTCAACAATGATACCCACCATCCACCCATAATCCTGTTGTCCCATGCGCCTGCCATCTTCATGCTTGGAAAATGTAAAAATTCTTCAAAGATTCAAGAAAATCTGTATTTTCTATGAATGTAGCATTCCAGCTGACATGGTCTTTAACAGCACATTCTGGAGTCAGAAAAGTCACACAGGCCAGTCTGAGCAAACCATGATCCCTAACATTGAGTTCCACGCATCTGAATAATTATATGCAAGCTTTTCTATTTTAAGATAACAATGGTCTGTGAATATTAATCATATAGATAGGATATTTTAATTCCTGATGGTGTGTTTGACAAACAGTCTATTCCCACTGATCTGCAGCAATTTTGCCCGGCCAGACCGCACACCAGGTTTGAGAAGTAATGCTTAGCAGAAGCATAGGAGCATGTCAAAGCAATCTCGAAAATAAGCAAAAACTTGAAAGAAAGTTTTGATATCTGAATTTATTTAAGGATATCTTGCAAGAGATTGCGGACGAGTTCCAGCGATATCAATCGATAAGTTGGATTTATTTAATGATATGCAAATGGCTGCCTTGCTACCTTTGCCAACGAGAAATCAGCGGTTCTATTCAGAGATGTATTAAACTTGATCCAAGTTTTTCCGATCAAGCTCGCGGCCTCACAAAAATCTCGAATCGACGTGGAATAATCCATTCCAATTCGTCGAGAGACAAGCAACCTGATAAGCATTTAAGAGCTCTATTTCATGCTTCGGCCAGTTGCAGACGAGGAACTATGTTCATAGACTGGAGCTCCTGTAACAATGCTACCACTAAGATTCGGGACGCAAAGGAAAATGATGACTTACTTGGAACAGTAATTTGCATGCATACGGTAGCTTCATCGCGGCCATGTTCTCTCCGTTTTTACAGTACGAGCAGAAGTTCATTTTTAGTTTGTGGCTGTAATAGCCCAGCAAACCGCAGTTTGTGCACACCTGCCATTCAAACGCGTTGAGAACACGGAGAAAACAAGATGCACTAACCTGCACTTGAAACTGGTCGCTGGAAATCATCAAACGCTCCAGTATGAGCATGCTTGAGCCGTACGCGACGAGGCAGTCCCGTTCCATTTCCCCCAGCCTCAGACCTCCCTCTCGGCTTCTTCCTTCAGTAGGCTGCCTTGTCAATACTACACGAGGGCCTTGAGCCCGAGCGTGCATTTTATCCAAAACCTGCCACCAGAGATCATAGAAGATGAGAACCAACTAGTTAAAAGATACGTCTGTTTACCATGTGTTTTAGCTTTTGGTAGTAAATCGGACCCATGTAGATGTATGCTTGCAAAGGACACCCAGTGATACCTGCAATCGTATTGTATGTCATAACAAAGAGGCAATCAACCGTAAGATTACCTGAATAGATAAGGTCTTTACCACAGTAGCTGAACCCATGTTTGACAAGGGTGGCACTGATAAAGAAACAACAAAATAATTATAAGCCTCTGGTCATGAAGGTTGGAGCCAGGTTTACCTTATGGCTTCTACAGTATCAGCATGGCCACTGGGTTCACCGAAAGCGCTACCATAATGGTACTTTCCACTTTGAACGCCTGCTTTTCCTCCAAGCAGCTCAATCATCTTTCCCACGGTCATACGACTGCAACGCAATTTCAGTCATTGGAAACTAGATCTTCGCAAGTACCTTGGAAATCCGTGAGGATTCATGATAAGGTCCGGGCATACACCACGCTCTGTGAACGGGAAGTCCTGTTGCTCCACTATAGTTCCACATACACCTTTTTGCCCATGCCTGCTGCTAAACTTGTCTCCAAGCTACATGCCAGAACGAAATCAGTTGAGTCTGTAAAGCAAAGCCACAAACCTCGGGCCGCCGTGTGTGTCGAACTTGACACTTGATAACCATCTGCTGACTTTCGTTTGTAGTCAGCAAAACCTTGTCGACGATTGCACTTTCGCCAAGAGGTCCTTTGTAACGCTGGGGAGTAGGCCTATAGGCACTGCACAAAACATCCACGTCCACAGTGGTTTCGTTTAACACATTCCGTGTACCTGTCAGGCAAAGCTAGAGGATTTAAGAAAGTGGTCTTCACATCCTTCGGGCTCTCTTTGTTCACGAATATGTCCTTATCGTAAATTCTCTCCCCAACAGAAGCAATACCATCTTGATCAAGCAACTGTAGAATATATGGATGTAATTTGGAAGCTGATAAACGAGCATCTACCTGTGACGTCGCATGACCATGCTGTCGCGGAGCAACAATCCGATCCATTGTACGGTTTTCATACTTTCTAACCAGGCAACTGAACCTGAACAAGAAATCAAGTTCAATCAAGCAGCAAGTCGTGCTGCTTACTTTTTTAAAACGATGCAACGCCCAAATCCTCTGTCAAGTGAGGCCTTGTTCATGACAATTGCATCTTCAATATCATAACCACTGTAGCTCATAACCGCGACGCTTGCATTTTGACCAGCACCAAGTTTGTCATAGTTAACCTGGAATAAAAACAATTTAAAGAGTGAGACGGTGACAGATTAACAATACCAGCTCAATTGATTTGGTAGTGAGAAGTGGACGTTGCGGATAGACCAAAAGGTAGAGTAGCGTGTCTATTCTTTGAAGCTGCAAAGGTAGCAAGTCAGATTTGATCCGAGCGCAAGCTAGTACAACAGACCTGATTATAGGCTATATTACCCATCGCTTGTTTTCCCATAGCACACTAGATCAAGATCAGCATTAGCGTAGTAAAAATGTAGCACTAGGGGCACCTACCTGGTAAGTATTACGTGGCGATTGATTGTGATGGGGATAAGGGATCAGCCCAGCACATACGCCAAGAATTGTAAAAGGCTCGATCTCTATATGAGTGGTCGTAGAGTCTGCTTCTTTTTCATAAAGTGCTATCTGCCAACAAAACTAATTAGAGACACCATAGAGAAGCATGCATTGGCAACCAGAGCATTGTTTTCTTCGTTGACGTCCAGATACTCAACGAGTCCTTCTCTTAAGAAATCATCGAATGTACGAAAGCCATCCTGAAAATATAAAAAAGAGAGGGATCGTAAATTTCAAACACAAAAGAGGTACCTTTAACTCCTTCATGTGATGCTCCTTGATTCTTGATACACCATGGTCTGCGATCACCACAGGCCTGCAGACTCGTCCACCGTCTGAAGCAATATAAATGCAGCGCTGGCCGAAGCTAAGTTAGTCAGCAAACAATATACAAGAAACGGGTACCTGCTTTTCATTAACGAAAATGCTGACAAATTCTCCAATCTTTCCTGCCCGTCGAAGCTTCCTCATCAACGTCGCAAATTGCTGCATGCAAGAATAACGTAAGAAAAAAGTAACCGAGACGGAACATACCTGCGGGCGGCGATGAATACCGAGAATCGTACCGTTGAACATTACAAGAAACGCGTTTTTAGAGTGAAACTCTTCTCCGGACAGGAGGTTGATATCCTCCACTCCCAAATTGGTGCACTAATCATAAGAATGACATAAACTTAAAAAATACAAAAAAATTGTGTTTCCTTACCAGGTCAATCAGAGGCGCTTCCTCATCATCAGTCGTGATATGTGTCATTAGTGCCAAGTTTTTTGTGAGACCGCAACCTTCACCTTCAGGAGTGTCACAAGGACATAACATACCCCACTGAAAAACGAAAATTTAGAACATAATGTGTGGTCGACTTGAGTTGGCAAAACCTGGCTCGGCTGCAAAGATCTAGGACCGCTCACTTTTCTCGACTTCTCAAACTGAGACGCCACTCTCGTCATATGGCCTAGAGCAGCTATATATGAGAGCCTCGACACTACCTGCATTGATTTACATGTCATCCAAAGTAAAACAAAAACAAAAACAGGAAGAGATCGATCAACCTGCGTGACACCTTTCTTGTCCATCCTGAATCGCTTTACTGTCCAATTGCCACTAGAGATTGCATTTTCCAGTCCGCTTGTAAGCATGTCTGGTTTCAATGACTGCATCAAAAGAACAAAAAACCTTATTAATCTCTAGTGCAAACTGTACCAAAAACGCACCTTCGAAACGTCGTATTGAGAGGCACGGTTCATTTTGGATAGTGTGCGATCCACATTGCTCTTCAGCTCACTACAAGACCTTTTGAAGAGATCCTGGAAAAAGAATATAATCCTTTGCCAATGTAAGGGGAAGAAACACGAACCTCAAACAGCAAAGCAAGAAGCTGGCCAGCGAGTTCCAGTCGCTTGTTTCCAACATAGTCCTGGTTTGAATCATGTTAGCTGTACAAAGTCTTGACACAATGTACTTACCCTGTCGTCTACACACTCTTTATCAAGAATCGCTTCTAGCATCCGCCTGAGCATCAGTGCCACATAGATGCACTTTGGCCGGAAATCGTATCTATGAACCTAAACAAGGACGAGATTCTAAGCGCGTGGCCAACTGAGATCAACAAGGACTTACAGCTACATGGGCCAGAAAAACGTTTAACAAGATATCACGGGCTTCATCAACCTGGAACATAAGTTTTTCAGCTGGACTGCGTTTCAAATGGACATACCTTAGACTTAGTTTGCTTGCTGCCCCATTGTCTATTTACCCTGACCTGGAAAAGTTTTCCACAAGTTAACCACATGCGTGCATAATTACAAGTCAGACCTTTGTTCCAAGGTACTCAAGAGCTTGATGAGTTGTGTATACACCCAACGAAGCACATTCCTGCGACGGAAAGATTGTAGACAAGTTTTCAGAAAGTAAAAAATGAATTGACCTGCATGGAAGGAGCAAGTATCCCAGCGAACTTTGGATCCGTCCCGACCATCTGTATAATCTCTTGGTCACTCTCCATTCCCATAGCTTTCATGACCACAACTATGGGAACCTGCAAATTGCATCAGTAGTGATCTTTCCCAGGTAACATACTCACTTACGTCGTCGCTGAACACGTTTAGCTTTACATAGATTTTTTCATGCTTTATGATGATATTCGTCTTGCTTTTCCTCTCATGTGTACTGCTAGTGACAGAGGCTGTGACGCTGCAAGATCAACGTGAGTCATCTTAACAAAGGCGTCATTCAACACACCTCCCAGTGCTATCAGAGTCAATGATGATCCTGTTCTTGGAAAGTTGTTCTTGAATCAAAATCACCTGCCCGTCAAGAGATGTGTCAACTGAAAACAAGAGTTGGTCATACCTTCTCTGTTCCTTTCACAACAAAATAGCCACCGGGATCGAGCGGGCATTCTCCTGGGAACAAAAATCAAATGGAATTCAGCACCAAAGAAAAGCCAAAAGCTCTACCAAGCTTCGCAAGTTCAGCATCAGATTTTCCAGTAAGAATGCAACGAGAGCTCCTTAGCATCACTGGCATGCGTCCAATTACTTGTGCTCCCTGCAGTTTCAGCTTTGTAAGCTCTCCAAACAAATAGAAGGAATGAAAAAAGTAAAAAGACATTTGCACACCTGGCCATCCTTTCCCTTGCGAGTTATGATATCCTTGCCCCTTGTGTACTCGATATCAACACTGATAGGGGCAGAATACCTGATTATAGAACGAAAGCACTGTAAGCTCTCAGAACAAAAAGAAAGGCATTTCAAAGCAGAATGGAGAAAACGAAGAAGAAAAGAAAAAACCATACGTCATATCTCGCAAGCGGCACTGCTGCGGGGTAATATCCTGCCGAATGTAGTCTTGCTCGATCGATGGTGTT
Source organism: Selaginella moellendorffii (assembly GCF_000143415.4). Classification (NCBI taxonomy): domain Eukaryota; kingdom Viridiplantae; phylum Streptophyta; class Lycopodiopsida; order Selaginellales; family Selaginellaceae; genus Selaginella; species Selaginella moellendorffii. Next base: position 1,207,903 of record NW_003314294.1, on the reverse strand, counting down.
CCAACGAAAATGTCCAAAAACCTGAAGAGGATGTTCGTGAAGTATTGAAAGGTGTCACAAGCATACTTGATGTAAAAGTTGGGATCGACATCGCTAGTGATCTTCTCGTTTCCTTTGGCATGGATGATCTTCTTGATCTCGCAATTCACAAAGTAATTGTATGAATCGAGGTGCTGCTTCACAAGACCCCGGACCTACGAGCGCGAGCAAAAGAGAAAAAAAATCATGACTAAAAGAGAGGTCATACATACCTTGTGAAACGCTGGAAGAAGCTGGAACTTGTCCACAGCAGTTTTCACTGGCGCATCCAATCCAGCGTAGCTCCTAGAACACAAACATCAGCACCGATGGATCGCTCGCTCGATCACCTTACCCTTGCTCGGGAGACATCTGGTCCCAAAACCCTTCTAGGGTTCTTGAGAAGCAAATATCCCCGCTTGAAACATCTCCGGCATCGATCTAGCAGAACCCTAGCACCGCGGTGTCGCACTGGAAGAAGAAATCCTCGCGGAAAGACCTCCAATCTGCACAGACTCCCTTGATCTCCCGCCCAGCGTCGCATCAAACAAGCATTCCCTGGGATCGGGATCGCGATGCCTCGTGTAGGATCAATCCGGCAAATGCCGCAGCATGGAAATCCAGGTGAAGAGATTCCTGGCCGAGCGGCCCGCCAGATTGCCGCGCTCTCGCAAAAATCTTGGAAATACCACATGGTCGATCGAGCATATTCGCAGGAAAGAGCTCCATGGACGTGGAATCTCCTCAAGAACAAGCATTGCTAAATACTTATCGCTATAACAATTAAATGGTGGAAGTAATACAACAACAAAAAGCTAGAAATTCTCTTCTTTCGTTTCTTTCTCCTCTCGAGTTGAGAAGGAGAAAGGAATAGCTCTCTCCCTCTCTTCCTCTCTAAATGCCTCTACCTCCTAGTTAGTAAATAGTCTCTTGGTTCTTGGAAGAAACTTTTTCTCATGGTGTTCTTGTGGTGCTGTGGTGATGGATTTGTGATTTTCTCCTCCTCCTCTTCTTTGTATAAACAAATTGCGGCTGTGGCTTTGAAATCTTTGAGTGTGTGGCTGGCTGGCTGGAAGATCTATGGCGGTTGCCCAGCAAGAAAAAAAAAACGGAACAAAGAATGTACAAACAAATAGGAGCTATCTCTCTCTCTTTTCTCTCAATCTCTCAATCAATCCAGATCAGTCACTCCAGCACCGCCTCTGGAGGCGGAGGAAGATTGAGATCTAAGAGGAGGAGAGGAGGAAAGAGTATACCGTGTGCTCGGGACGAGGAAAGCGAGAGAGATTGGTGGTGGTGGAGCTGCTGATCCTGGCGTGGAGAGGAGCTCGTATCAGCCTCGTCCACCACCGACGAAGAAGAATCGCAATCGCTGTGCTGGGGGCCTAGCAGCGGGGCGGCGGCGGCGGCGGCGGTGGTGGCGGTGGCGGGCATCCAATCCAGCACCCTCCTCACCCTCTTGTTGCTGTTCTTGACGGTGCTGGCGATGACGTTCTTGGTGAAATCGCCATTCTCCACCATCCCTGCCCGATGATTCCCGCAGCTACTCGTGTAGCAATTGCTCGTGTTGTTAATCGTCATTGTCATGGTGTCCACCGCCGCCGCCGCCGCCGCCGCCACTACCGCCGCCTTGTTCTTCTTGACGACTGGCGTGGGCGTGTTGTAAGATTCCACCGTGCTGCTGTGGCTGGTGCTCTGGCGATCATCGCCGCCGCCCATACCAGCACCGCCACCGCCGCCGCCACCGCCACCAGCGCCGCCAGGGTAGAGCGATGGCGACATGGTCGAGAAATTGGTCTTGGCCTTTGCGCCTCGCAATGCCCGGGCCGCATTGTCGTAGGCCCGCGCCGCCTCCTCCGCGGTATCGAACGTCCCCAGCCATACCCTCACCTTCTTCCATGGATCTCTGATCTCCGCCGCGTATCGGCCCCATGGCCGCTTCCTCACGCCACGGAAATGCGCCCCTTGATCTTGCTGCTTCCCCGCCGCCGCCGCCGCCACACCCTTCCTGGGCGCCATCGCCAAGCCCTACCGGGGCATTCACCCCCAAAATGCCGCCCACCGATCAATCGATTGGGGGCGAGCGAGCGAGCGAGCGAGCGATGAATGGATCGGCGGCGCCTGGAATTGGATCTCCGACCTAGATCCAAGCGCCCCTAGCTATGGAGGAGAGGAAGAAGGAAGAACAAAAATGAGGATGATCGCAAGCGGCACGCACTGTGAAGAAACCGCAAAATGGGAGACGACAACATAAAAGGGCCGCCCTACTATAACTTAAATCACAGCTTAACCCACCCGGGTTTGGTTAAGCGGCATATTCGCCGGCAGGGGGAGAGAATATCCCGACACGCGGGCCGCGTCGCCGCCGTCCACGTGGGGACAAATCGCACCAGTCAAGCAGTGAGCGAGCCCCTTCTCCTATATAAAAGTTACGTCTTATTGTGTGGAGCCGCCCAGCAGCCATGGGAACACACTAGGCGAGCTTGGCAGACGCGCTGTTAACACCTCCACACCATTCTCCGTTACCTTATAGGCACAAGGCAAGCAAAAACAAAGAGCAAAGAAAAGAAAAGAGCTCCACACACGTTAGAACACTGTTCTAGCTGGAAGAAGTCGAGGAAGAAAAAGATTAAACTTTAAGCTCACACTCACCAGCAGTGTGTGCTCGAATTGCGCGCTGCGTTTGCCGTCAGCTGTTGCAGCAGTCCAGCCATCAGGCCACATTCTATCACGCCAAATCCCTGCGAGCAGCGGAGTTTTAGCAGCAGCATAGCAGTGGCACCAGAGTTTTATTTTCTCTTTTGTTTTCTTCTGCGATCAACCAAGGTCCTAAGTGCGAGTAAGCGAAGTTACGTACCTCTGTTGATCATCGGCTCAATTGTAAATATCTGACCGGCTTTCATCGTCCCGACTGCCTTGTTGTCTGCTCTAGACGGATGAGAAGGAAAGTTTTTTAAAAGAATTCACGAGGGACTCTCAAGGATACGTCCGTAGTGCGGTATGTTGGGTGCGCAGTGGAAGAGCTCGCCTATGCCGTGTCCACAATAAGATTTTACCTGTGGTTGGCATATTAGTCTCTCTCGAGAAGCGTTTAACGCGAAGCATATAAAAATACCCCACCACCGACAGGCCTGTCATTGCAGCGTGGCGGCTGATCACGTCTCCCACCTCGCGGTACCTCACTCCAGGTTTTACTGAAGAATACGAGTTTAGCTCAAATAGAGAATGATTAGTTTTGATCACCTATGGCAATGGCCTTCTCAAGACACTCGTAAGTGCTTTTGACCAGCTGCACTGATGCTTCATCGACTTGTCCAACGAAAAATGTCTCGTTAAGATCACCTACAGCAAACCAAGACGAGAATAAGCTTACACCGATCGAAGGAGCGACTAGTCCTCACCATGGCAGCCGTTCAAGTAAACGCTGACATCAACATTAACGATGTCGCCCTCTTCCAAGCGCCTGCGATGATAAAAGCATCAGCACACAGGCAAGATCTCGCGGTGTAGTTAGCTACCTTGCGTCTGGAATTCCATGGCAGATAACTTCATTCACTGATCTGCATAACAAAAGAAACAAACAAATTGTCAGCTGTGATCTACCGAACAGATGAAACATATACTAACGTGCAGCAAGACTTTGGAAAGAAGTGATAATTCAAAGGAGATGGATATCCGCCTACATAGAAAAGCAACCAAAAACGGGGGAAAAAGATTGAATGTTCTTCAGCCGTGAAACACATTGACATACCAGCTGCTATAGTCGCGTCATGGACAACTCTGTCGATGTCATCGGTCGTAACACCGGGCTTGATTGCTCTTGCAGCAGCGTCTAGCACTTCTCTGGCGACCTGCAATGAGAAGTCAAAACGGTTTTGTTTTTCGAGTAGAAACACAAAAACAAAACTGCACCTTGCAAGTCTCTCGCATTCTCTGGATTTGTTCTTGAGATTTTATCTGTGGAAGCACAAAATCACCAGCTTGCAGAGAGAAAAAAAAAAAGCCTTACCTCCACACTATTTTGCCATTTGCTCGCCGGTTCCTCTTTTGGAACCCCCTAGAGAAAGACAATTGTTAGAAAACGAAAGAACACAGCAGCACTTACATCAAGTGACCAATCGGGTCGACGAATATGGTTTGGTACAAGACGCCTTGGAGAAATAGGATATGGTCTCAAAGCTCTGGAAGCCAGAAGAACTTGTAAGTTGGAGAGACGGCTTTCGACCTATAGCTTACCCAGTCCAATCGAAGAAAGGAATCTCGGAAGCACGCGCTGATCCTTTACGTAGGCAGTATTGCCATCCTTGCTTCATAGCTTCCACTACTTGTTGATCGCTCCCAGATTTCTCAGGCAGCCCGCCTGCGTGAATCACCTTGTGTGTGCTCCACGCAGCTCTAAAGCAATCCTGCGAGCTGGGAGCATTTGTTAGCAAGGGCGCGAGAAGAGATGGAGGAGGAATTCCATACCAGAACGAGGCACTGGCCCAAGGAAGCTTGAGGTCTAAGCATTTGGGACACCTGTTGTGACGAAGAACACCATTCATTTCATTCATTCACGAAGAAATCGCAGCGATAATAACCGGAAGTGCGCGGGCTTGCTGCATCGCAAGCACGCCAGAGGCGAATCCTTGTCGAGCTCCTCCATAGATTTGCGCAATCGCAATGCGGAGGAGGCAGAGACTGGCGCGCGCCTTCTCACCTGCGCTAAAGCCCTAAACTTCTCCAAGAACCCTAACAAAGGCGGCATTTCTCCTCTTTCTTTAGTTCCATCCGGAGAGAAAAGTCTCCGAGAAAGCTTGGAAGATTGTGCGATGGGATCCGGGAGAGTTGAGCGCCAGATAGCATTCCAGTAGCTCTACCAGGTCGATTTGCCGCTGCCCGGTGATCATCTGGGACACGGATTCCTTGAAATCCCGGTAGGGATTGCTTGACAACACAGGAATCACGGAGCATTGGACATAATCTCCACTTCCTCTTCTTCTCCGTGACCTCGATCTTCTTCTTCTTCTCGCAACATCGCAGTCCCAGGGCTTGATCGACGCTTCCAAGATGTTGAGATTCTTGCTCCACGATGACGATGCTGGCGATCGATCCGACGATTCGAAGCAGCGGAAGGTCGACGAGGAGGACGGCGACGACGAGTATTGAGAAGAATGTAGGCTGCATCGATTTCTCCTGCCAAGAAGCTCTTCACGATCCTCGTCCTCCTCCGAGTTGGCCGGAGCTCGCTGTCCTCCTTGGATCGATCTTTCTTCTCGAAATATTTCCTCTTGGCAGCTCTTGATCATCTCGTGCTGTGATCGCCGACACCATCTCTTGATCACGAGCTTCCTCTTCCTCGTCGCGATCGCTCCTTCCTCCTCGCTCTTGCTCCTCAATTTCTCCTTGTTCTTCTTCCTCGCGGGCGCTGGATCGCTCCCCGATAATCCACTCCACAAGAATTGGGAAAAGATCCTACTACACCGTCTCCCCATGGATCTCTATCTCTAGGCTAGAAATGGGGAGGCTATCGGTCGATCAAACACTCCATTTCTATCGATCGATCCACATCAAGCCTGACTGCTACCAACGCATGCGCAACCCCGTACGAATTGGAACAGAGTATCGGTCAGGTAAGTACGTAACGTAACGTTGGTTGGATCTCCAATGCTCTAATCATTTCCTTTACCCCTTGGTACTTTTTCTTAGGTCAAGTTCGAAGCAAAAGGGGAACCCTAGGGTTAGGGTTTTGGGGACGCGATGGTGAGGAAGGGCGAGGCGGCAGCGGGCAAGACCAAGGCACCGGCATCGAAATCCAAGGACGCTGTGAGATCAGGTACTGGTCCCTCTGCTGCCGATCTACTGCTCGCCAGCATTGAGAAGAAATCCGAGAAGAATTCCGAGAAGAATACCGCGAGCAAGAGCAAGCCCAAGGCCGCAGCTCCTCCGACGAGCTCGTACACAGCTGGGATCGACTTGCCGCCGTCGGACGACGAGGAAGACGAGGTCGATAGCGGCGACGAGGTGAAAAAGGATGCCGGTCCAAGGCACGCGCGGGCTCTCAATCTCTCCGTCACGGACAAGGATCAGAAGAAGCGGGACAAGAAGGAGCAGGTCTTGGCCATGGCCGCGATGGCTGCCAAGCAAGAAGCTCTCAAGGACGACCAGAACGCGTTCTCGGTGGTGATTGGGACCAAGACGGCTGTCTTGGAAGGAGAAGAAGCTGCCGATGCCAACGTGAAGGATATCTCGATCGACAACTTCTCCGTCTCTGCCCGAGGCAAGGAGCTGCTAAAGAATGCGTCGGTGAAGATCTCGCACGGCAAGAGATACGGCCTTGTTGGTCCAAACGGCAAGGGAAAGTCGACGCTCTTGAAGCTCCTGGCGTGGAGGCAAATTCCAGTCCCGAAGAACATCGACATATTGCTGGTGGAACAGGAGATTGTTGGAGACGAGACCCCTGCGATACAGGCGGTGGTGGCTGCCGACCAGGAGCTTGTCAAGCTCAGGCAAGAGGCCGAGCGCTTAGAGAAGCTCTCGCTCGAGGATGACAATGAGGAAGACGAAGGAGGAGACAACCACCAAGAGCAGCTGACAACTGTGTATGAGAAGCTACGTGGTCTTGGATCAGATGCTGCCGAGTCTCGCGCCTCGAAAATTCTAGCCGGGCTGGGTTTTAACAAGGACATGCAAGTCCGATCGACGAAGTCCTTCAGTGGTGGGTGGAGAATGCGAATCTCTCTCGCGAGAGCTCTTTTCGTCCAGCCGACGCTGCTTCTTTTGGACGAGCCTACGAATCATTTGGACCTGCGGGCTGTGCTCTGGCTAGAAGAGTACCTGATGCGGTGGAAGAAGACGCTGGTGGTCGTTTCTCACGATCGAGACTTCCTCAACTCCGTCTGTACCGATATCATTCACCTCCATGACGAGCAGCTCCACGTCTACAGGGGCAATTTCGAAGCGTTCGAGCAGGCGTACGAGCAGAAGAGGACGGCAAACAACAAGAAGTTCGAGACGTTTGAGAAGCAGGAGAAAGCAGCCAAGCGCAGTGGAAACAGGGCAGCGATTGACAAGGTGAAGGACCGAGCCAAGTTCGCCGCAGCCAAAGAGGCCAAATCGCGAGGTAAAACGAAGGCCGGGGCAGCAGCGGAGGACGATGCCGTGGTCGAGAAGCCGCGCAAGTGGAGAGACTACACCGTAGAGTTCCATTTCCCGGAGCCAACGGAGCTCACACCGCCGCTCATGCAGCTCATCGACGTCCAGTTCAGCTACCCGAACAGAGACGACTTCAGCCTCAAGGAAGTGGACGTGGGGATAGACATGGGAACCAGGGTGGCGATCGTGGGACCGAATGGCGCTGGCAAGTCGACGCTGCTCAACCTTCTCGCCGGCGATTTGAAGCCGACACAGGGCGAGGCGAGGCGGAGCCAGAAGCTGAGAATAGGGAGGTACTCGCAGCACTTTGTGGATCTTCTCACCATGGACGAGACGCCCGTCCAGTACCTGCTGAGGCTTCATCCCGAGCAGGAAGGGCCGAGCAAACAGGAGGCAGTGCGTGCCAAGCTGGGCAAGTTCGGGCTCCCAAGCAGCAACCATCTCACTCCAATCGTCAAGCTCTCGGGGGGACAGAAGGCTCGGGTGGTTTTCACGTCCATCTCGATGTCCCGGCCTCACATTCTGCTGCTGGACGAGCCGACGAATCACCTGGACATGCAGAGCATCGACGCGCTGGCGGATGCCTTGGACGAGTTCACGGGCGGCGTGGTGCTCGTCAGCCATGACTCTCGGCTCATCTCCAGGGTGTGCGAGGAGGAGGAGAAGAGCGAGATCTGGGTGGTGGAGGACGGCAGCGTGAGGCGCTACCCGGGAAGTTTTGAGGACTACAAGACCGAGCTCATCAGGGAGATTGTCGCTGAAGTGGAGGAATAGACACACACACCCCACCAGGCTATAGTATAGTTCCAACAGCTTTGTGTTTAAAGAAGATAATAAGATCATCCTTGCTGATGTGCTATCCAGGCATTCAAAGTCAATGGTAGTCAATGGAAGTTCCGACTCTTTGACTTTCAAGATCTCATATTAACTGGATGTAAATTTTGTTGCTTGGGAGCTCATCTCGAGCACCTAAGAGATCTCGCTTGCGTTCACTTGACGACCGACTATAGAGTTTTGTATAACTTCTTTTGGGCACTACCCTTGCACCAACCTGCAAGTTTGTCAATACCAAAGCGCTAGTTCTCACCTAATGAAGAAGCGGCCAGCTGGTGAAGTCTTCATGTAGGCCTTGTCAATCCCCAGTAAAAACTGGTGGATTACGTACAGAGATCATGCATCAGATGACCAGTGAAGTTTTTGACAAACCCTTGTTTCGTCTCTTAAGGTTTGCTGCTGTGGAGATGTCAGGCGAAACGCTTCATTGCGATGAACGATGTGGCCTACTCAACTGCATTCCAAGATGGAGAGATGCAATTCGCACTGATACTGGACAGGATGCTATGAAACCTTGGCTGGTTTACAAGGTCCCATGAACAAGAGTCGGCTTACAGCCAAGCACCAGACCTGGCATTGCCACTCACAAAAAAGAGGACTTTATGATCATCTGTGAGGCTGACAATGAAGACTTTAGGACCCAGGCTGACGCAGAAAACCTTCTTCCCAACTCGGACTCATCAACAGAAGACCTTCAGTCTATGTGCAATTCTTCTCCAAGCCACTGTAAGCTGTACGTGTACTCTAATAGCTACATGCTTTGTGGACAGCAGCTAAAGGTGACGATGGACTGGAAAGGCCATGCAAATGAGCCATCTATGTATACCATATAGGAAATGGCATGTCTGAAGAGTTACAGACCAGCAATGACCATCATGGTAAGATGATCACTAGTGAGTTACTTGGGAGTGCTCAGTTGACTTTTCATTTTCTTTTAAACCAGAAATAGGTGGTTTTTTTTGGGTGGAAAAGTAGCACATTGATCAAGTTAACTTGGAAGGTAATGCGTAACTTATGTGATTATGGGATAAGATTTGAATATATTGTAATTGTGGATTTTTAGAACTTTGGGGGATAAATGCAAATAAAATAGTCATTAAATGCTTTATTTCGTTAAAGTGGAACTTATTCAGTAAAGTGGGACATTAATTAGCATGTGTCCACATGCCATTTCCTAGTACTTAATTAATATTTATTAATATTTCTATCAGTTTTTTAATTTATTTTTTATATTTCACAATATTATAACACAAAATCATATGAAAAGTTTTTAATTTATAAATTATAAAGCTAAAAATTCAATTTTTTATTGTTGTTATAAAAATGGCATGTGGCCACACACCATAAGTGGGATAATGAAAAGTTCCACTTTAACGAAATAAAGCATTTAAGAGTTCTTTTATTAAGCAATTGCCCCTTTTCCAGTTGGTTTAAGAGGAGAGAAATAAAGTGTATTACATGTGGTATTAGAGCAAATGGCACGGGTTTAATTCCCATTGATTAGTGGTTACTAAAAAGAATTATTTTATTTTTATTTTATTATTTTTACTTATTTTTTCCCTAAATTTAAAATTGTATATATTAGACATCCATGTGTATATCCTTCCTCTTTGTAAGACTACAATACGAGTGGATAACTAATTGCATCACATAGAATAACTAATCTACATAATAGAAGGATACACACAAAATTCTTAAAGATTTTCCTTCTACACTAGTGGTAAATTTATGTCAACTTATAAAAGTATGAGACTTTGTGTTAAAATAACTATTCTTTAAATTAATTTGTGGTTGTAAATTTTGGAGTTGTTAAATGATTTTTGCATTAAACTTTTTCTTTTGGCACTATTAAGAGTTGGGGATGATTTCTACTTCATCATCACTCCTTTCATCTTGGGTTTTAGATTTATCTCTTTTTTGTTAAGCTTTGGTTATGACACAAATGCTAGGTAGATCTTCTATATTTGACTATTTAACCTCAATGTATCTAACTGCAGGTTTTGTATCCTTAGGAAGTGTATCATTTTTGTTTGATGATTCAACATGATTATATGGCCTAAAATAGCAAGCAAGAGTCTTAGCTTGATTATACTCTTTTAGCCTTTTATATTTTCTTAGGTTTATTGTAACCTTTTAGTTGATCATATTTTCTAGGCCAATTCTAGTTTTTAGGCTTATATTCTTCATGGCTAAGTGGATAATCTAAAAATTATCCATATGCAGATAATCTCAATAGTCATCTTACCTTTCAGCATGCGAGTATTCACATTTGGCACTTCGATTATTATTGTAATCATTTTTCTTACAATAACTTTTATCATCAAGTGGATAGTTTTACGTACGTGTTGTTTTATCAACTCAAGTTGCCTATTAACCTTCTAGTTGTTTAAACAAGATTTTACATTCCTTAGCTAAATGCCCCTCTTTTTCTTACAAAATTGGCATTTGATCAATTAAAGTTTGCATTTTTCTTTGTTATGGCCTTTATTTTTGCATCTGGTACATTAAATCCCTTATTTAATATTATTTTACAATTTAAGGCTCCTTAGACAATTAGTTTCTTTGTCTATAAGAGTCATCTTTTTTTTTTACTTAATCATATCTAACATGCCATGTTTTATAATATCTTGGTAGGCAGTCATGGTGTTGCGAATGTGACTTCGGGTATCGAAAGATATTTGTTGGTTAGTCCTTACGGACACTCTTTCGTTACTGCCATGATGGCAGAAGGTCGATATAGTTGGTTCCCTTTATTGTTCCCACTTGAGCTAGTTGAGAAACTGGTTAATGACCGTGTACTTAAATCGGATAAACATAAGGTAGGACATAAGGTAACCCTATGTGTTTCTTGCTGAGCATACTCGGCCTGGTTTGAGAAACTCCTGTCATTGGCTTGCACTTGCTAGTATCAAGAACCCCCGTATATTGAGACTAGTCCCTCAATATTGCTGAATGATAGTTTACCGTGTCTGCCAAACACCTTTGCTATCATGCCTTTAGTGTTGGTCTTATTTCGGTCCCATATGCTATTTATGGAAAGTGTCTAGATTCGCTCATTTGGCATATCTACGGAATATAGAGATCGGCCTAAACACAATGGTGTTCGTCCCACATCCAAATTCACAATCTAAGGATATTCCATATTTAGTAAGTTTTGAGTTTATCCCAGAGACTAACTCCTGGTACTAAGGGAGGCTTGGGGTGAAAGCCCAAAGCATATGTCCCTCAAGGGGGGGGGGGGGGGGGGGGGTTGTGGGGGTTTCCAAATGTATAGTAGGGATAATGGTTGGAATGCATGTCCGACCACTTAAGACATTAGGTGGTCTCCCACTGGGCTGTGTCACTCCTTGTTTTACGTCTAGCTTGAGTCTAAGCCCAAGCTCCATGCTGCTCTAGTCGGTGGAGTACCCTCCTCCTCGCATTAGGCCACCGGTATGCCAAAATTGTGCCAGACTCTGTCTGACACCATTTTGTGTGCAGGTGCTGGATACGGGGAGCTGGTGCTCGTGGGATTGTACCAGACCCTCGTTCATAGCGCAACGGGCTTGGAGTTTGGCTCCAAATTCAGGTTCGCTACATTTGGTATCAGACGAATTGTCTCAGCGATCCCTATCCAACTTTTGTCAGATTTTCTGACTTAAGTTGCATATGCAGAGACTTTTCTAGTAGATCTGAAGCGACCTGTGTAGGATTAGTTGGATAGCACCATTCGGTAAGAACATTATATGCATGTTCAGTTACTGATAGAGGCATGCATGCAGCTAGCAGGATGGTGAAAAGGAACCATGCTGATGACACTGAAACCTCTAGATGGGCGAATCGAGAGGAGGAAACTCCTACTAGAGATGCTGCAGAAGAGGCTAAGGTCGAGTCGGAAGAGGAAGAGCCAAATGCTGTGGCGTTGCAGCGTACGGCTTAGGAAGTCGAGATCGAGAATTTGCAAAGGGAGATTCGCAAATTGAAGAAAGAGAACAAGAGAAAGAAAGAAGCTGAGGCAGGTAAACCAACTAAGCCTAAGCAATTGGACTCCTTTTCGAGTTCTAAGGACGATGAAGCTCTACAGCCACCCCCGGTTGCACGAGTTTCAAAGTTCAAGCCTCAGAAACCACCCAACTTCAGAGGCATGCGGGACTATCAAGTTTTGGAGGATTGGGTCTACGATATGGAAAATTATTTCATAACGGCAAACGTAGATGATTGTACAAAAGTTGTGTGCACACAATCTTTTCTCACCGATCATGCCAAAACTTGGTGGTGCCAGGTGTGTGCTGAAAAAGGGCAGACTAGAAGTTGGACCAAGATGCGGTCTCGTATCCATAAGGAATACTTGCTGGATGATCTTGGTCTGAGACTTCGCGTAGAGCTATGGTGGTTAAAGCAACGAGGGGATCTCATGCATTACGTTAATGCGTTTGCTCAGAAGCACATTATGATTGCAAATATGAGTGACGAAGATGCTCAGAGTTATTTCCTGGAGGGTTTAAGTTCAGTTTCTTGTAATGAGATTTTGAAGTTTAAGCCAAAGACATACCTAGAGTGTAAGGAGGCAGTGCAACAAGTTGCCTTTAGTCACTCGCTCATGGAACAATATCAACAATCGTATGCTGGTAACTCGGATAAAAATAAAAATTTTAGGAATAAACAAGGTGATCGGAAATAAAGGGTGGAAGGCAGGTTCCGCTCTAGAGGCTCACAAGCAACGGTTAACAAAGGTGGTGGTGGTTGGAGACCACTAGTAGCTTCTTCTGGTCCTAGGCCCTCTATTCCTCCTCCTGGTGGGTACAAGCAACAGCAACTTGCAAAACTTGCTCCTAGCGGAACGGGTAGTGTGGGTCATTGCTTCCATTGTGGAAAGTCGGGACATATGTCCTTGGAATGTCCCAACAAGCATAAGACAAGGTCTCAGGTTAATGTCATGAGGGAAGACAGTGGTGGTGAAGCTGAAGGGGTCAACGAGTTGGTCAATGCAAACTATGAGGAAGAAGAGGTGAGTAACTTTTATTGCTTTCCTCAAGCTTTTCTTGCATTCAATGCAAACATTGATTCGTTGATGTATTTGGTAAGCTTTGTCCGTGGACACCGAATCCGAGTGATGATTGACACGGGAGCTACGCACAGCGTGATATCTGAAGACTTAGTTAAGTTGTTAGGATTGAATGCTGAGCAAATGTCGCCTATGCACTTCCGGTTTGCGAAAGGTGGGCAAGTAGCTAGAAAGTTTGTGAATGATGTTCCAATAAAAATATCCAAGTGGAAAGAAAGAGTGGACTTGGTAGTGTTGAAGATACCGGATTTTTAGATAGTGTTTGGTATGGATTTCTTTAACAAGTATATAAAAGGGATTTATGGTGCTAGACAAAGTCGTATCACGTTGAAGTCAGAAGGACGTCCTGATGTATCCTTTCAATTGCAAAAGCGTTCCTCGATGCAAAGTTCCTAATTTCGAGGGCCACTCAAAAAGCAGTTAAGAGGGGATGTCAGACCTTTTGGGTTCAAGTGATGGAAGTTGAGGGTGTTGGTGACTCAGTTCAAATCGGCGACAAGGTTGATCCTGTACCAAAGAAGATATTGGAGTTGTTGGCGAGGAATCAGGATATCTTTCCAAAGGATTTGCCGCCAAGGCTACCTCCTAGCCGTGAGGTTGATTACCGGATTAAGGTTATTCCGGGTTCTAAACCACCTACGAAAGCTCCATATCGGTTGAATATCAAGGAGATGGCTGAACTCAAAAAGTAACTCACGGAACTTCTTGACAAAGGTCATATCCGACCAAGCAACTCACCTTATGGAGTGCCGGTCCTTTTTGTTATGAAAAAGGATGGAACTATGAGGATGTGTATTGACTATCGGGCACTCAACAAGATCACAGTTAAAAACAGTTATCCTTTGCCTCGCATTGATAATTTGTTTGACCAACTCTTAAAGGCTAAGTATTTTACGCGACTTGATTTGCTGTCCGGGTATCATCAGATACGGGTGGCAGATTAGGATGTGGAGAAGACAGCCTTTAAGACTTGGTACGGATCTTATGAGTTCCTTGTCATGCCATTCAGGTTATACAATGCTTCGGCAACATTCAGCACTATAATGGATAGGATATTTGGAGATTATTTGGATACATTTGTTGTCCTATACATCGACAATGTTCTAGTCTTTAGCGAAACGTTGGAGGATCATTTGAAACACTTGGAGCTGGTGTTTCAGAAGTTGCGTGAACACAAACTGTATGCGAAGGAAAGTAAATGCGCTTTTGGACAATTGCGCATAAACTTTCTCGGACATATAGTTGGTGGTGGCGTGATTGAGGTTGATCCAAAGAAGGTGGAAGCAGTGAAGTCCTGGGGAGTTTTGACCACTATATCAGATGTTCGTTCCTTTCTCAGTTTGGTGGGATACTATTGCAAGTTTGTCCGCTATTTTGCAAGAATTGCTCTTCCGTTGACTAAGTTGACGAAGAGTAGTATTCCGTTTCACTGGACACCAGCTTGTTAGCGTGCTTTTATACGGTTGAAGGAGATCTTAACTACAGTTCCTGTTCTTAGGATCCCAGATTTTGATAAACCCTTCGAAGTGCATTGTGATGCATCTGGTTATGCTATTGGTGCCATGCTACAGCAAGATTGTGACAAAGCGGTTGATGTTACGCTAAGGCAACATGGTTGTCCCATTGCGTTCTATTCCAAGAAATTGGATAAGACCCAACGAAGATGGCCAACGCATGAGAAAGAGATGTTTGCTATAGTGTCAGCCCTGGAACATTAGAGACACTACTTGGGTGGACATACTAAGGTTTATACGAATAGTAACACACTAAGCTACTTTGCTACACAGCCTAAGCTTATGCCTAGGCTCGTTGGCAAGAGAAGCTTGCTAGATATGATATTGAAATCATATATAAACTTGGTAAAGACAATATTGTTCCGGATGCATTGAGTCGTCAAGCTCAATTCCGGACAATATCGGCAATCAATTCGGATTGGTTGGAGGACGTTTGGGCTTCGTATGGAAGTGATTAATTGGCAAAGGCAATCTTACGCCGTGCGGAGTTGTCGAAGCAGAACTCTGGTAGCGAGGTAGTGAAAGTTGATAACCGTACCAATGTGAAGCTTCACTTCTCGATTTGGGATGGACTTATATTCTAGAAACAAGAAAGATTGTATCTTCCCTCTAAAGATCTACAACAGTTGTTTTTGCTTGAACATCATGATGTTCTAGCAGTGGGACATGGTGGACAGCGAAAGACTCTGGCTTCATTGAAAAAGGGATTTTTCTGGTCTGATATGGAAGGTGATGTAGCGGATTATGTCCGTTCTTGCCCTATATGCCAGCAATGTAAGGGCAGAACTGAGAAGCAGGCTAGAAAGTTGCAGTGCATTCCAGCACCGGCATGGCCATTTCAAAGTGTGACACTTGATTTCGTCACTTGCTTGCCGAAGTCTAAGGGTTATGATACTTTGATGGTGGTTGTGGATCGGTTGTCAAAAATTGCACACTTCATTCCAACTGTGGGAACAGTGAATGCAAAACAAGCAGCAAAGCTCTTTTTCCATGAAGCGAAGCGGGGTTTGTGGTCTTCCCGGAGAGATGATCTCATATAGGAATTCGAGGTTTACGGGGAAGTTTTGGGGCACACTGTTTTAGCTGTTTGGTACCAAGCTAAAATTTAGTAAGGCTTATCATCCTTAGACTAATGGGCAGACCGAACACGTGAATGCTCAAGTTGAGGATTATCTGTGGTACTATATTGCAGCGGACCAACACGATTAGGTTGAGCATTTGGATATAGCAGAAATATGTTATAACAACACATTTCACAGCGCTATAGGCTATTCTCCATGGGAGATGCTGCAAGGGAATGCTTGTGGGATTCCTTAATAGATTGTTGTACCGAAACCTATGTCCGAAATGTTGGTCCCGACTGTTGAGACTTATGTGGAGCAGCTATGCCAAGATTGGTCTAGGGCTACTGAGGTGATGGGCAAAGCTTAGGATAGGTATTGACATGATAAGGATCAGCATCGTCGGGATGTATCCTATCAAGTGGGAGATCAAGTGTGGCTATCTTCCCGGAACTTGAACATTAAGGGATGTTTATCTTGGAAGTTATTGCCGAGATATGTTGGACCTTATCGGGTGGTGAAGCAAGTTGGTGATGTATCCTATAAGTTGGATCTTCCGGATGAGTTGTCCAATGTACATGATATGTTTCATGTCAATTTACTGGCACCATATCATGTTGCTGCAGATCGCTTTGTGGATATTTATCCCCCTCCGGAAGTTGTGAATGGTGACATGGAGTATGAGGTCGAAGCGATTCTCTTGTCTCGAAAAGCTCGTGGTGGTCGTTCCAAGGAATATCTAGTTAAGTGGAAAGGTTACCCAACTTGTGAATCAACTTGGGAATGTCTTAGGAATCTTACACATACTTGTGAGCTTATCACGGAGTATGAGAATAGTAATAAAGACTAGTAATAAAGACTTGCAAATCAATAAAGTAATATATTTCTATCAATCACAAGTGTCATTTCTTTCGTTCGTTCGTACTTGGGTCAGTTTTGGTAAGCTGACTTCAGCACAATAAACATAAGGTAGGAACCCTATGTGTTTTTTGCTGAGCATACTCAGCCTGGTTTAAGCTCTATTTCGTTAAAGTGGGAATTGTCATTATCCCACTTGTAAAATAAGGTTTCCAAACCTTTATATAGTATATAAATATAACAAAATTCAACTGCATTGAGGCACATGCCATTTTATTTTAAACAAGGAAATGTCTACTCAATCACTTCTCCTCCCCCTGCCACTGCTTCACCTCTCTCTTCTCCTTGTCATCGTCGTCCAATTTCTTTCCATCCTTTTAATATTGGCTCAGTTGCTCTGAGTCTAGGTGGAGCCCAAATCCCCATTCAATCTTTACTTTCCCCTTATTAATAAAACAACTTCGTAGACTTCCAATAACATGCTGTAACACTTCTAGTATAATGCAAATCCTCTCAAAGAATTGTCTTTTAATATTAATACAATGGCATGGAACCCCATGCCATAATAAGTTACATTTATAAATAAATACATGCCATCTCAGACTGTTATTTTTTGCCTCCAATGCCTATACAATAATCTTAGAATTTCATCACTCTCCACACTATCAGGATTTAAACCCAATAGTAATGCCATCTCTTCTCTAATACGTCCACGCTCATGTTCAGTGGTCGAAAAACCCATCCGGTTGAGCAGATTATGGAGATGCGGATAGTGCTTGGCTAGACAATATACATGCTATAAATGATGACTGGTGTCTGTCCGATCAAATGGCTTCTGATATACCGTTTCATCTGCCATTTGGTTGATTTCTGCAGCCACCTCTTAGACTGGCCGGTTCTCTATCACCATCGCTCCAAGCCGTTTTGCAAGGTCCCCCAGAACATACGGTTTCTTCTCCCTAGTTTCCATACTGCAAGAGATGGGGTGCACTGCATATGTGTGCGTGTTCGCTGCAATTTTAATCGGCGAGTCATCGATGATGAGGATTTCACTTAACCTAGCAGTCCGGTTCATCACTATAGCCTCTGGCTTGATGAAGATGGGCTTGCTACCCCTCACATGGATCATAGTCAAGCAATCCTCCTGCGTTAGGAGAAAGTCAAATGGTAATATTACTCGCGTCTGATCGTGCATCATCTGTAGCAACGTTAATGCATTGTGGCGCATCATGGATGTCCAAACTCCCAATTGCAAATTGAACCCGGCCCTCTGTTTTAAGTGTCGCATGGTCATTATTAGATCCCGCAGTTTCTCCCGTGTGATTAATGTGAATCTGTCTCTTTTGACCAACTTGCGACCGCAGGCTTTGGAGGGTGCAGTGACATTCGAGGACGAGCCACGCTCATGGGAGAAAAGGACACCGTTCAGATAAAAAACGATACAGTACCTTCGCCGTGACTCTGAAATGAAATGTGTCAGCATAAAAAATGGTACAAGTCAATTTTACCATCTACAATATTAGCGAATAGTGCTCCCAATGGTCGTTGAGAGGGTTTTGGTCGAGGAAACGTGAAGGGTGGAAATACTCTCCTCTGCAATGTGGGGTCAATCGCATCTGATGGCGTGTGGGCACATGCCATTTCAGCTGTAGACTCTGGTACAACTAGCTCAACAGTGGCATGGGGTGGTTCCGATGGCGTGTGATCACACGCCATTTCAGCTGGTGCCTCCGTTGGCAAAGTGGACATGACCGAACAGGCAGCAGGGGCGGTGTAGGGAGGTTCTAACGGCGTGTAGTCAGACGATTGGGCACACGTTGAGTCCGTTGGAAATGAGGATACGACCAGCTCGGCAGCCTCATGCGGGTCCAATGGCGCCTGGTCACCGTCAGTTGAATATGTGGACAAGATTGACTCAGTGGTATGGGCAGCATCAAGTGGAGCGTGGTCAGCTTGTTTGGCGTTGATATGGATAGTAGCCTCCACCAGCTCTAATGACTCTTGCAGGCAAGTAGAGTCCACTAGCGGATCCATATGCATGTCCAAATATCTCCCTTCGATTGAGATGGTATCTTCTCTACTGACTACTAAAAACAAACTCATTAGCACATTGAATCGACTATACTGTATTTACCATCAACTGCTATTGAGGAACTAGGACCGATATCACTTGGGCGCACTGCTGATTCTGAAGGATTGGACATACGTTTCGACCCTTGCTTGGCACTATCCTTCCTCGACACTAAAGGCTAGAGTTTGTATCTTAATTCAACTGAATAATCTCTACTTACCATTTGCTTGCAACCTACATGGACAATGTTAGAAATAGTAAAAGGTTAGGAATGGATGTACTATTATTTACCTGATGGTTTGTCTTGTATGACCTTCCTCCGCTGCTCTTTGGCCACCTCAGGCTGGCCATCGTCGTCATTGTCGTCGTTGTCGTTATTGTGATCGTCACCATTGTGAGGACCATCCAAGTCCTCTTCGTCCTCCTCTTCTTCATCCTCCTCTTCTTTGTCCTCCTCTTCGTCCTTCTGCTCTTCCTGCTCATTATCTTTCTCTGGCTCTTCATCCCCCTCCTGCATTTCTTCCATAGGTCGCTCAAGCTGGATGGCTTGTTCTTCCAGGACCATCTTGGGAAAATCATCTGGCCGAGTCTTCATCTCAAAATACAAGACATCCATAGCCTGTTTTAGTGCGTGACCTAGGACCGTATCCTCACCCGACTGTCTTAACATGGTTTCTGCACGTTCTTGCACCCTTTGAAGACAACGAGATGAGAAAAACGTGGCCCTGACTTGAAAAGTATCCCTCATCCATTGTACCTCTCCATTGAGATTAGGGAAGGGGAGTCCGCCATAGGAATCTGAGTCAGGAGGTGGTGACTGGCTGCTTTCACTCAGCCCTTGATCTGCAATGAATGGCATGAGCACACACGCCATAACCGCGAGGCATTACCTATCATCTTTTCGTTGCCCTTCTTCCTTTTCGAATCAAATGCCTCTGATCCCGACGACTGTCCAACATGCTTTCGCTTTTTATGACCACTGTCAGTTTGAGCTTGGCTGGTGCTTGCCTGTTTTGCCTTTGAAGAAGTGTCTCCTGCAAGGAATGGCATGAGACCACACGCCATTGCAAATATAATTTGTACCTCCTTTTTTCCTATTGCTTGTCTGTTTGTCCTTCTTCGACGCGCCACCAGTGCGCTTTTCAGTCCTCGTGTCTAAATATTCACAATGATCTATAATCAAAATGGCGTGAGGCCTCACGTGACCTTACCTTGTGCAGGTTGTGAGCTCGGCCCAACATGGGTATCTTCAACAGTAGCTGTTAACGCCGTTTCAGCATCTGGGGGTGGCCACGCTCTTGCATACAGAGCTTGTGAGATAACATTTAAACTTAAAGTGCGTACTCACCAGGTTCGCAGAGAAGATACTGTTTTTCTTTGGCAACTGTAATTATATGCTCCATTGAAGTCACCTCTTCAATGGAGTTTGTCACCGCAACACACGGGACACCCTTGAGTAGTGCGGCTCGAAAGAATAGTCCGCCGCAGTTGTACTCGACAATGCATTTGCCCTTGGAGTCAGAAGCAGGTGACCCACCCGCTATTGCGTTGAAGACCCAGCTGAGCATTTTCCATGCTGCACCTGGAGCTTTCTTTGGATTCGAAAGCTCCATAGCCGTCTTCAGTTCCTCAGGCACGGGTAAATTGACCTCCCTCAGATCAATTCGATCGGCCTTGTCGAACGAAGCTGGGAAGTCACTCCAGTCCCACTCTGCTGCAGGACCAATAACAAGGGCGAGTGTGAGGACATTCGTCGGTATCTTCTTCTTAGCCATTATCCCATGGATCTCCCGCATCTCCTTGCCTTTCAACCGAGCCTTCACCTCGTTCAAGGCTTTCCAGAACTTGTGATAGGATTCGGAGTCGTAGATCATATAGTGGACTGAAGATTCCACCTCCGCAAGTCCCACCATTAAGTCAATGATGGAGCTGACTTCGTCTGCATGAGTGATCTCCTCGTTTGTGAAGTCCATCACACAAAAGATGTTCTTGACCTGCTCATCTCCGCGGGAAACGATGCTCCTCCACCTTTGATCCTCATCCGAATTCACGTATACCCGGTAAGGTTCTCGATAGGCCTCTGCTGCGGGGTCGAGCTGTTTCTGAAGTCGGCGGTCGACATCCCTCTTAATGAAATTTGGATACTGATCCAACTTCTCAGCTTTACTTTTCGTGGCATCCCGCAGTAGATCGATGAACTTGGGGGCCCCCTTCACGTACTCGTCGATGTCTTCATTTGACAACTCCAGCGCTTCCATCATCTCTTGCATGGTGTCAATGCTCACCCTCTCCACAGCCACTTGCTCGAAGATCCAATCCTTCAATAGCGCACGAGCTCTCAGAGTCGTGCACAAGTCCTCGTATGTCACAATATGGCCGGGAGTCATTTTGGTCTTGTTGAAGACTACCTCACCACGTAGAAGAGCATTAGCCACTGTCAGAAGGTCGTCGTCGTCTAAAGACCGCGAGAAACGCAAGGCGTTGAGCTTCAAATCATTGGGCTTCCGGCCGTCCTCCACACCCATTGAGTTTAGCAACTCCCCGTCATGGTACCTCCTCAGCACATCTACCCATTTGTCAAAAACAACTTTTGTCGCGAGTAGAATGTTATGGATGCTGAGTGTGTCATTGACCCCCAATGTTTTCGAGAGAAGACTCGAGAATTCCTGCAATGGAAATGGCGTGAGGCCACATGCTATGCCACATGCAACGAGGCTTACCTGCCAAGCGCTAGTTGCTAGTGCACGTCCTTGTCCTGGTTTTTGTGGCTTCTTCAGTTCAACCCAGAGCTTCTGTGTTCGTGCCAATGTCTCGTGCAGACCCGATTTGTAGCACGTTTCTTGCTTGACATTCTGTGCGTGGGAGATGTATATGATAGATCGGAGGGGCGAGTTGCCTTTTATCAGGCGGACAACTCTTGTCTTGAAGACTTTCTTCACCTCCTCGCCCACCATAATATCCACAACTATCTCTTGCATCGCCAAGCTAGAATGCTGCCCGGAGACGGCATAGAACCGGATGTTCTGATCGTCCAACACCTTCCTATTGATCAAGTCTGGAAACCTCGTCTCGCCCTTCATTGTTCGGTAGTAGGGGATCACGTCTGCGATGTCGGGTGTTACTGGACTTGCCAGCATCTTCTGCTTCAGTTTCTCCACCCACTCATCAGATACTAGCCTGTGGTTGTATGCTTTGGATGTCGATACGGCTCACGTCGATTGTATATACTTTGTTGGAATAGTAACAAGTACTATTATCTGCGACGATTTTTGCTGCCTCTTCTTGCTCTTTCTGCTCTTTGCGGCTCTTCTTTTTGGTGGGTGTAGTGTTCGAACCCAAGGCAATGGCATCACCGAGTAGCTTCTTTTTTGGAGCAGCAAAGTCAGACGTCGGCTTGAGCTTGACCACCCTTTTCTGCTTCGGGGTAGTTTCCAGATCGACCCCCTTCCCCTTCGCTTCACGAACTGGAGGCACTCTCAATGGCTCAATGTTGGAATATAGTTTTTGAACATCACCGTAGGTGAGGTCCGTGGATTCCATGTGATCTTCATAGACCTGTAGCGTCTTTGAAATTGTGGGCCTCCTGGACAACCTCTCCCTAGCTCCCTCTAGGAATTCCTCATAGCCGCTACCCCCCTCCGAGAAGCTGCTAGGATGTGCAAGGTGGATCTTGAAGGCGGACGCTGTCTCTACCACAAGTGCCAGTCCATATTCTTGCATGGAACTGCATGGAGTGTCTGTCACTTGGATGAGGATCCCCATGCATTCTTTTCTCCCACCATCTGTGTTGTACAGCCTCAGATCCTCGCCTTCCATCCCGAAAGTCCAACTAGTGAGCTCCTCCCCCTTCTCTGCATCCACATTGACAGTGGCTAGAAGAAGAACGCAATTCCTCGCCTGTTCAGAAATGCACAACAATTAGAGCTGATAGATGAAAAGCTAGCAGCTGGAAATAACGTGAGGCCACACGCCATTCACCACTGCATTAGATGTCTTGAGGCTGCATCCTAAGATGGCGTGAGGCTACACGCCATCTGTAACCGGACTGCACTCGAGAGCCCAATCGGTGCATGCCAATGTTGCTACTGAATGGCATGTGGCCTCATGCCATTTTCTACTTGGCCTAAAAGACTTACCATTTGAAGCTGAATGGAGGCGTGACAATCGAGGCCGGACTCGCTGGCGAATGTGCACTGTGTGTGCAGCGGATCGTAGCAGCAAGGCTACTCTGCCACTTACAGTTTGAGAGTGGCGCTGAAATCTCCCGGGACACCAAGTGGGCTGCGTGTGGGTGGCGGAGTGGGCGGCGGAGTTGGCGGCGAAGTTACAAACTAGGTGTGTCCTTAAGTGGACGCCGATGCACACGAGCGCGATGCGAGCGCGAGTGTGATGCAAGCGCGAGTGGACGCTGATGCACACGAGAAACCTGTAGAGAAGGTAGATAAGCGCGAATGTGAGCGTGATCGCGATGCGAGCGCGAGTACGAAGCAAAATGCAAAACCTAACCTCACACGCGCGAAATGTTACGACGGTTGGTAATCCCGCCACGTCATCATTCCTCGGATTTGGGCGCCACCATTAATTTCTGGATCGCCGCGCGCATGCATACACGTGAAATCCAAAAGAAATCCGCAACGTCATCATTCCTCGGACTGCATGCACGCGAAATCCAAAAGAAAGATCATGATTGGGATATCATTTAATACCCTCACTATATTTATACCATGCATGATTGGATATTCCAAAGCATCTTGTATTTCCAAAAATGCCAGATATTCAGCTAAATAAAGAATAGTATACAAAAAATCCCAAAAAATGCACCAAAAAATGGTCGGCGTCATCTGGCGTTATCTCTTGAATGGCATGGGGCCGCATGCCATTTTCAGGGGCACATAGGAGTATATTCCTAGAATATTCTGACACATGCGAAATTTTTTTGAGTTTTCTGGAGATCCAACCATTAGATCGCAACTAGATTTTACAGAATGGTATACAATGTCTTTCTTGATGACCCTGCAAAGAAACATCTCGATCGGACACCACATGAGACCACACGAGCCTTACAATGTTTCAAGGGCATTTGCCATAGATCCGACTGTTATTTTGCTCCAAGATTTTACAGTTTGGTGTGCATTGACCTTTCCATCGACACTGCAAAGGGACATCACAATCAGATGCGGGATCACAAAAAACTAACTTCACTAACTCTGGTTTCACCAAGATTTACGTAATGAGTTATGAAATGAAAGGACCCTCTCTATTGAAATGTATTTATGGTCCTAGGGGCATTGTGACATATCATAGGATTTTGCATCAAGTTCTGTATTTGCATGTTTATCAAGCTACTGAATTGCTAAACCCTAAACCCTAAACCCTAAACATGTGGCAAATGCTGTGTGAAGAAAGATGCCCTTTCTGGGCAAATGCTGTAAGAGGCAGATGCCGAGCAGATGTATCTCAGGCTAGCGAAGGGGACAAACGAAAGCTAGCTATAAACATGACGAGATGCAAATAGATTACTAAGCTGGTCCTGCAAAAATCAAAAACCATAATTGAAAACATTGAAAATGCTTTTGTCATTGGCTTGCACTTACTAGTATCAAGAACCCCCGCATATTGAGACTAGTCCCTCAATATCGCTGAATGATAATTTACCGTGTCTACCAAACACCCTCGCTATCATGCCCTTAGTGTTGGTCTCATTTTGGTCCCATATGCTATTTATGGAAAGTGTTTAGATTCGCTCATTTGGCATATCTACAGAATGTAGAGGTCGGCCTGAACACAATGGTGTTCGTCCCATGTCCAAATTCGCAATCTAAGGACATTCCATATTTTGTAAGTTTCGAGCTTGTCCTAGAGACTAACTCCTGGTACTAAGGGAGGCTTGGGGTGAAAGCCCAAAGTGTGTGTCCCTCAAGGGGGGGGGGGGGGGCTGTGGGGGTTTCCAAATGTATAGTAGGGATAATGGTTGGAATGCATATTTGACCACCTGAGACATTAGTTTGGCTCCCGCTGGGCTGTGTCGCTCCTTGTTCTGCATCCGGCTTGAGTCTAAGCCCAAGCTCCATGCTGCTCTAGTCGGTGGAGTACCCTCCTCCTCGCGTTAGGCCACCGATATGCCAAAATTGTGCCAGACTTTATCTGACACTATTTTGCATGTAGGTGTTGGATACGGGGAGCTAGTGCTCGTGGGATTGTACCGGACCCTCATTCATAGTGCAACAGGCTTGGAGTTTGGCTCCAAATTCAAGTGCGCTACATATGGTTTTTTTTGAGTTATCAAAATTTGCATAAACTCTTTTTATCTTATGTTCACAATAAATTTTCTTAAGGCCTTATATGTATAGGCTTAAGTGCATTTTGCCTGACACTAAATTTTTACAATGTTTATAACACTTGTTAAATTAAGTTATATATTCCTCGATTGTCTCAAATTTTTCTTAATGAAACTTTTGCAACTCATTATAGTTTTCTCCTAAGTTTGTTTCCATAGAAAAAACTTTAAGGAAAAACTTTCTCTACTCATCAAATGTGTGAAACTTTTTAACATCATTGTCATTATACCAATCTTTGGCTTTGTTTTTTAGCATAAAGGGAAAAATATTCTTTTCCTACCCATCTATTTGATTAAACTTGATTGTTTTTATGTATTGTTCAATATATAGTTGTGGGTCTTCTCATTTGATTCTAGAAAAGGATGGAAATGTAATGATAGTGCCTATTGCTGTTTTTACAATTGCCATCATACTCAATACAATTCAATAGAAAATACTCTATTTTACAACTAATATAGGCAAAATAGGTATTTGGTTCATAAAGGAACCTAGATTATCATCAAAGGGTAAGGTTATAAATTTAACTAGCTGTTTTGTGTTCCACTACTTTTAGCTAAATTAGAGGGTGCCGATGTTGCCAAAGAGGAGTAGCATACAGATTCACATATTTTGGATGACCATAAAAGTCGTATTAGGATTTTTGATTTCCTATTCATTAAGGTGTATCTAATATGTTTTTAACTTGCTCTCTTTCAAGCTTTTCTTTAGCTTCGTTGAGTAATGATTTAATTTATTTTAAAGGGAGGTTAAGATCATGAATATCACAAGCAAATGCTTTGTAATCTCATTTTAGATCTTATGAATACTTTTTTTTACACTTTCTTTCACTCATCAAATTGCGAGGGAAATATTGTATATCTATTACCTTATTTGATATAGACAATGACAATTTTATGCATAAGGATTATGCCCTTTAAAGCTTTATAGGTAAGATCAATTATTTATCTATACCTATATATTTCAAAGTCTATTGGTGTTGTTATTATAGCAAGTCTAGTTATTATACTTTATTCATGAAGTGAATGGTACAAAGTTTTGATATGCAATGTATTCCCCTTTATACATTTAGCCTCTAGAGAAAATTTGGCCTCATTTCGAAATTAATTGGGAAATTAAGTACTTACTTCTAAAAGTGATTGATAGGCCAATTTACAGATACTTCTTATATAAGAGTCACTAAAATTTCTTGAGTAATAAAATGTTATTTTTTATTGCATATTTATCTTGCTCAGATGTGGTGCACGTTAAGAGATTTTTACTTCATAAAATTTTGTTACTTACCAATCCCTATTCAAAATTGATCCAATGTTTATTAGCTAGTGTATTTTTGCATATGGGTATCCAAACTTTATTGTGAACCGTTAAAATTCCCACAATAATTTTTTTGCCTAAGATTGCATAAAATTCTAGTAATTGTCTAGAAGGTAGGTTATAATACTTAGAATTTGCATCTAACACGGATAGGCAAACTATCTCTCTATCTAGGAAGAATTCTTGCACTATTTTCTTTTTGTATAGGTAACTTTACAAATATAAGTCTTGCTTATTCTATGTACATACAAAGTAATCTAAGTGTATTATCACACATTCTTTAACAATAATAAAGGTACCAAAGGTCAGACTTCTATATACCTTAAACAAAATATTGTCAAATATTTCACTCAATAGTTCATCAAATTATTTAAGCAATTTCATTAAATCTATCATTTGTTGGACTAGTTAGACATATAAAATAGTTTAGTTTTTGCTTTCTTATACTTTTGCCTAGTTACATAGAGTGGGGATCAATCAACTTCTATCTGGGTCTATAAGTAAAATGTATCTTCTGATACATGTGGTATATTGTTAGTAAACATTCTGATTTTATCTACCTCAATTTCCCTATTCAACTTGTATCAGAATAGTGAAGAGTCATCAATCCTCAATCTCTTCAGGAGGACATTTCTTTTCTGGCTATATCTAGTGTAATTAAGACTAATTTAGTGCAAAATTTCTAATATATAATAGCCTGTCGCGAAAGTGACTTTGGGTATCGAAAGTTACCTATCAGCTAGTCCTTTTGGATATTCTTTCCTTACTGCCATGATAGCAGGAGATTAGTATTGCTGGACCCGTTATCAGCCTTCGTCTAAGCTAGTTGAGAAACTGGTCTTCGCATATGCACTTGACTAGATGAGCATAAAGAAGGAATTCCTAAGTGTCTATTTAGTCAAACATACTTGACTTGGTTAGAGAAACTCATTCATTGACTTGCACTTGCTAGTGTTAGGAACCCCCGCAATATTGAGATTGGTCCCTAAATATTCACTAGATAATAGCTTACCGTGTCTGCTAAACTTCGGTCCCATATGCTATTTATGGAAAGTGTCTAAATTTACTCATTTGGCATATTTATGGAATGTAGAGATTAACTTGAACACAATGGTGTTCGTCCCATGTCCAAATTCATAATCTAAAAACATTCCATATTTAATAAGTTTTAAACTTGTCCCAAAGACTAACTCTTGATACCCCAAGCCCCAAGGGAGGCTTGGGGTGAAAGCCCAAAGCATATGTTCCTCAGGGGGGGGGAGGGGGGGGTTGTGAGAGGTTCCAAATGTATAGTAGGGATAGCGTGTCTGTCTTTGTTTTGCATTCGGCTTAGGTCTAAACCCAAGTTCCATTCCATGCTAACTAGTGGAGTACCCATGTCCTTACGTTAGGCCACCAGTATGCCAAAATATCACCAGACTCCATTTGGCTCTGTTTTGCGTGCTAGTCCTAGCAATAGAATGTTAGTTGCTCTAGAACTATTCTAAGTCGCTTCGGGCTTTTATCCCTTTGCTCCTTGGGCTATATGCTCAGGAATTGCTCTATGGACCGGTTCCATCACTCCTTAGTTCCATACTTGGGAGCTTGGCACCGTTCCTTCGTTCAGTGGCTTAAGGCCCTGAACCTCAGGTTCCACACCACTGTCTTTTGGACATGTGGCATAAAGAGGGTTTAGATTCCGCTTCATGGTGTTATCCTATGGTAAATCACTATAGGATAAAGGGTCAAAACCATATGCACTATATAACCAATTCTAGAGTAACTTGTCTATTTCACAATGGGTCTTAGCCTTTGACTTATAACTAACCTTGCCTTTACAAGTATGAAATTAGAAAGAATGGTCTATTGCTCTTGGCAAATTTTAGACAAATTGGATCAATACTAGGGACTATTTTGAATGGGGCATGAAAACCAATTTGTAAAATTGTCTTGTGAAATCAATAAAAGGGTCAAATTGTCTAACACATGATAACCTATTTTAGATCAATGTGCTTCTGGAATGACATTATATAGCTTTTCAAATATGTGATAGCTAATTTGTGGAAAACATTACTTCAGATCTAAACAAAAATTACTTTTCAAGGCAAATTTCTCTTTAGCTCATTAACAAGTGGTTATAGCCAATACAAGTCTTTACTCAAACTTGTATGACAAATTTTTAAGTTTTAATTAATTTGCTTATGTGTACTATATGTAAAGCGGTTCAAATGGTTAAAGCGGTTTGAACGGTTAGAGTAGTTTGTGATAATTTTTTCTGAATTTTTGACTTGTGAATTTTGTTCGAGTTTTATAGGCTCTTGTAATATGCATAAAAGACTTAAATGTAGGATAAGTCTACTCTCAAATCGTGTCTGAGTAGTAATCTAAGCTGAAGAAACTTAAATCAAAGCCTTGAAATATCACAATGTTTTAATTGTGATTTTGCCTCTATCAAAGCCTCATAAAATTTGGGTTAATAATTCCCTAATTTTTTCTTCATTAAGGCTAACTCTAGCTCTCTTTAAGTTGGAGTAAAAAATAAGAGTTACAAGTGCTCAATTTTTCTGCTTGTATATACGTGTTTTCCACATCAAACAAACTTCATTCCTTCTTCTTTTAGACTTTTTTTAAGAAATTGATGGCAAAACAATTTGAATTTGAATTGTTTAGCAATATATGCCAAATTCCAATTTCAAACTCATCCTATGCTCTTTGACTTTAGTAACAGTTGAAAAATTATTTTTTCTTGCATTGTTTGGGCATTAAACCATTGCAATCGCATAAAGAGCTCTTTCATTCAATGTTGTTTAAGCTCAAGGTTTTTGCAATCACTGAAGAGATGTACTTGTGATTCCTACTATTAAACATATTTAGAATTCACAAACGATTTTCTTTCGACTATTTTTCAAGCCAAAAAGTGATAGCTCATCCCACTATGGTTGCTAAAAGTGAGTATAGCTTTTTCTGCCTATACTTGCATTCTTGCCCCTACTTGGAAAATAGTGCTAAACAAACAAAGACAAGAACATAGAAAAAGAGAAGAAGAATGAGAAGAAAAGAATTTAGCCTCGAACCCCAAAAGCATGAGTAAAAATAAGTATATGTCATTTCTCAACTCTACTTTATACAAACAATTATAGATGAGAGAAAAAATAATTAATTCAATACAAATACATACAATAGTGAGTAGGGGTTGTTTTTCAACACGTTTAAATGTTATTTATATACTATATAATTTTATAACCGTTCCTAATTATTTCTCACCTAAGTTATCTTTAAATACTTAAGCTTAGGCATACACCTAAAGTTTCTTCTTTTGCTTTGTTTGGGATGATATACAAAATAAAACATTTACCTCTTCATCATTCCATAATTCTTCTACAAACTTGAAGGAATTACAACCAAATTCAGGATGAAGATTCAAAGGTTTCAACAATCATAAAAATTTCTTGATACTTAAGAAAAATTCTTAACACTCAAGACTTAACAAACTCAAGAAAGATTTCCCTAACACTGAAAAAAAACTTCAACAATTGTGAAAAATTAATGAAACAACACAATTTTCCTTTCAGAGATCAAAGATGTATAAGATATGAAAACTAATTGATTTTCATGTCATTTTTCTTGTTAGTATTTTAGCATTAAATTGAATCTTGAAGGTGACTCAAGAAAAGTGTTAGTGCAATATAGATATCCAAAGATATAATATTCGTGATTAAATTTTGGGTATTCATTTGCATTTTGCAGATGTTGGTGTTAGATGTTAGAAATATATCATGAAGTTTGATGTTAGGCATACTATTAGGTCATGAAAATTTATGTTAGTGTAAACCCATATAAAGTTGTAAGTAAAAGGATGTTAGTTGAGTCTTGAAAATTTAAATTCTTAGGCTAAAAGTCATTCTTTCTCTAAGATGTATTTCATTTTCATATTCCATACACTCACACCTCATAAAATTGTTCATGGACACCCTCTCACCTAGTGAGATACAAGAAAAATAATCCAAGGATCACTACTCAAGCTGGAGGCCAAGCTTATTTTAGCCATGATTCTCTAGCATTATCACTTGGGTCTCTTGCCCCACTATAAACACTAGCCAGTTTCTTCCATTGCCCTCAAGCCAGGGTTGGGAATGCAGCTCATGATCAAGAGCTGTGACTAACTAGTTTAGATTTTTCTTTCTCCTTTGAAAATCTGTAAACTATGATGAAGACAACGACTATAGTGTATGGTCCATGGACAAGAACATAAGAAGCCAAGGAGAACAAAATCTTTGGCACAAACGATCAACAACCACCTTTTAATCGGAAGGAAAATAATAATAAAAGGATAAAGTCAAAGAACTTACAAACTATGATTCAAAACTCTCTAAATCACAAGATTCCTTTAACCCTTCTGTTTTCTCCGGTGGAATAAAATGATGCTCCTTGTAGTCTTAATAATTATAGTGTCGCTGCATGACATCCGGCATGAAAACATTCAAGCCAGTTCAATCAACGAGGAGAGTGTGTTCATACATCTTGCTGAACTTGGCTGTGTCTCCCATTCTGATCCCCTCCTCCTGAAGGTCAATAGTTAGTTTCATAACAGAAATGAAGCCTGGCTTACCTTGAAAAGAGTATAGAGATCCACTTTCTCAAATGTGAAACTGTGCAGACTAAAGACCACACAAAACTTCTTCACACCTGATTCGAGGTTGAAACATTCTTGGAAGCACGCTTTAATGCACTCAATTACTTAGCTCTAGCCTAGAGGGGACGTCCTGCCTTTCGCCTGGGCCCATATTTCAATTTCGCTGTCTGCAAAAGAAACAAAATCAGCCCCATCATGTTGCAAAAGCGTACCTCCATGTCTTGCAAACACCCTCATGTCAATGCCCAAAGAGTTCGTGTACATTTTTGTAATCACAGATTGTTCACTGTTGCCAAATGGACGCCAAAAGTCAGTACCACATTGGAGCACCATGCCTTCATCACCCAAGTGCTTGAAGCCGTTTTTACTCCTGTTCGACATGTAAAACTGTGCAGCTTCCTCCCTAAAAACGATCTTAGATGCGATCTGCATCTTCACTGTCATTGCCTTATTCGAGCCACATGCTCTGTGGAAGATATCTGAAAGAAGGCATTCACTTCCTGCATGAAGCCTCATTCGTGTGTGAATCATGTCCAAAAGAGGCAGCCAACGTGCTAATATCCGAAAGAATGAGATATCGATGCACCCTCAGTTCCTTGGCAAGCCCTACCAGCAACAAGCCTGGCGAATGGAATGTATATCCGCTGCTTCCACACCGCTTCCAGGTAACGTAGCCATACGTGCACTCCTTTGTCTCCATAAACCCCATGTCTGTGGCGTCGCCCGTCAAGCACAACCTCACCATTCGTCTCACTGCATTGGTATTGCTTATTGCCAGGATCTCGTGCGTCCACATGCTCAGCTTCAACTCCAAACATCTGCGTAAGTGGCCATCAAGATCACGCAAGTCTGTGCTATCCAAGTCGGGTCTTAGCTTCCAAGCTTCATATATATACTGCAAGAGCCGGGGCAGGTAGCTCACATCGCGTATAATGTTGCGGATGACTGGCAGGCATTCGGTGAGCCGACTAGTCTGTATTGCCTCCTTCAGAACGTCTATTGCTGAGACCTCACTGAGGGGCTCTAGTTTGATCTGGCAGGCCAGCCAGTCTGACAGGCCAAAGCATCCACAGGATGGCACCAAAGTGGCAGCGGCAACCGGCAGTATCACCATTTGGCAAGTTTGATATGGAGCCGGTCCAAAGTCATTGGACATGAAGGTGCCAAGGTAATCCCACATTCCATGCACGAATGAGCATGCTGTTTCCGCGCTCATGTCTTTAGTTACGGCATGCAGGTCATCCATCAAAAGGTACACGAAAATCCGCTGGCACAGCGGCAACCCAAGTGCCACCCTGATGATATTTGCCAATACAGTCATGGGCTCTTTGCCATACAGTATCCATTGTTGAGTTCGATCATCCAGTTCCACAAAAGCCTGACCAAAGATACCCTCTGCTAGTAAACATGCCCTCATAAACATGTTGCCTACTACTCTTCCACCCTTGTCTTTCACAGCTTTTGCAAAGAAGGGAGTGACATAATGTGGCTTGCTACAGTAGTGCAATTGAAGTTGATAAAGAGTTGGGTGACCATCTTAGCCAAATACAGTTCCTTGAGCTTTGTGTCGCTTCATAAATAGCCCTCCACATTCCTGTGAATCTCCATCAAGCATCTAGTTTTTCCAACTCCACTAAGGCCTTCAAATATTACAAACAGCATGCTAGCATGCTGGATAACCCCACTTGCAAAGCAAATGGAGTTGTAATACTTATCCACATGCCCTACAACTGTAGCCATTTCTGTGTCTCTCCCCTTGAAAGGAAGCGCATGTGAAAAATTTCTCGGTACCAGGAAAGGCATGCTAGGACGAAGCCGCTTATGAACATGAACGTCTGTTTCTGTAAGCAAAACCAAGAAACCGGTTACAACGCATGCAGGCAGCACAGTAAAGAATGACAATCTGTGTACACAGACTCCAGCTTAAGACAAAACAGCCAACCACAACAAGGTGCTGTTCAAGAAACTACAGCGCCACAAGCCGCAATCAAATGATCCGCCATGGCTGCAGCCATAGCCAATGGACAAGTGAGACAAGTGCAGGGCAAAGGAAACATCCAACAAAGGAAGTAGCATCTTACCCTGGGACTTCCTCTTGGACCTCAATAAGAGGAGCTCCTTGTCGCGCAGCTGCTGCTTCTCCTTGCGCAGCTGCTTCTCCTTTTCGAACAGCTGCTTCTCCTTCTCGGGATCATTTGGTTGCTCGAGTTGCCCCTCAACCGCACTAATTCGGCGCTCAACCACAGCAATCTGCCGTTCAACTTCCCCATCCACCTCCTAAGTGGCAGCTTTAAACATTTTAGTAAACCTAAGATTCAAAAAGAAAAAAACTTGTCAAAAGTAGTTGAGATCTAGAAACATTGTGGCAAGGGGATCCAAGCAGTGTGGCTAAGCGATCCATCGCCTATAAATCCCCTCCCTACCAGTGATAGATTGTGCTCTTACCCTCCCTACCAGCGATCAATCGCGCGAAACTTCAATATCAAAATCCATAGCGCTAGAACCTCCGTTGCATTCCAAAATATCAATTCTCTACTCCCAACTCCATTGTTGTCCCGTGCTTGTGTATGGTACAGAGTTGCCTCCTAGGTGCCTGGTAAAACTAAACTTTACTGGGGATTAAAAAGTAAAGTTAACTTTACCTCTATCCGTAGCTTTCACTATGGATAAATCCTTCTCCGAGCGTAAACACTTTCACCGTCCTCTCTTCCCGCGCATAGATGCTGCTTGACTTCCCGCCTTCCAGCCCCGTTGACCGGCCGGTCACACGGGTTCTCTCTCGTCGTGAAGGCGATTCCCACGCGATCACGGTCGCCGTGCCACCCAGAGAATGTTCTCACGGGAAGCTCCAAATCCTTCTCTACCCAAGACACTTTGATCGTCCAGTCCCGATCGGGATCGTAGCAGAAGGATTGCTGGAGCAAGCCCATGGGATCCACCTGCGCGCTCCCGACCAGATGCTTGACGCTCTCGATCCTCCCCATCCTTGGGAAGAATGGATACAGGAGCTCGATGTGGTGGAGCGAAACGAGCGGCGTCAAAGGGTGCGAGGAGAGCAATCCAGAGGCGTCGTCCAGCACGTCAAACTGGTGGAATCCACGCTCCACCTTGAGCGGCACGCCCAATTCCGCCACACAGGCGTGGATCCGAGCGTCCGCACTATACAATCCATGGTATCTCTCCAGGCAATCGTCCAAGACCTTGTCAAGCTCCTCGAGCGCGTAGCTTATCGCGAATCCGGCGCCTCCGTCATGTTTGTCGAGAATCCATCCACATTTTGGAAGTGGCTCTCGGAGATTGATCCAATGTAGTACGGCTGCCGGTGGTCGTACTTTGCGAGAACTTTGGCCAAGTTTCCGGGGACAAACACCGTATCATCGTCGCCCATGACGAACCAGCGAGCCCTAGACGAAACATCTCCGAGACAATCCTCGCTATTCGGATGTGGTCCCTCTATTCGATGGTGATCTTCCATACGTGTATCGAAACTTGGAGGTGTCACTGGAAACTTTGACCTCGGGTAGCGTGTCCTGGTCTGCTAGAGTGAAATTCACTGTTTCGTCCAGCCAAACGAAGCCTCTCATTCGATCCTCCGGCCTCCACCATGCCTTGACGAGTTCTTTGCGCAAATCCCACATCGCGGCGTTGGAGCTGATCCCAAACACAATGTTCGTGAGATTGGTAGCTCCAAAATCGCGATCCACGTCTTGTTTGATCGTATGCGATCGTGCTCTTGAGTTGAAATTCACGTAGTGCCTCACGGTGAGATGGACGGTCACAGCGTACAAAAGAAGAACTCCATACGCTAGAACAAGGAGAACGATCATCCCATCTTTCTTGGTTACTGGAGTTTGCTATTAATATAAATAGCACAAAGGTCACCGGTTCGAATTCCAGGAAGTACCCCTCTGTTTTTAGGGTTCTTAGCTTCCAACCTTGAATGCATCGACGAAGAGGCCAAAGGAGAGGCCGGCTTTCCAGTAATTGAGCATTCTCACCAGGAATCGCAGCTTCTCCGTCACGGGCGGCATCTTATACATGAGAAATCCAATGCCTTCGATCACAGCCACGATGATCGCGGCCACCAGCATGTCCCAGTCCCCTGTTTGCCCCAGCACCGTGGCCAGGGCGTTGGCCGAGTAGAATCCCAGCAGCAGCAAGAACACTTTGAGCGGCAAATTGCGTCGGATCTCCCGGAATCGCTCCAGCAGATCGATCCTTCTCGCTTCCAGTAGCTGCCCGAGACGAGTGGAGATGGGATTATTGCCGCTCACTGGATCCTCGCTGAATCCGTTGCTGCTATTGGCGCCATCGGTTCGTAAGGTTCTCGTGACGATGCTGGATCGCTGGTGTGGACGAATCGGGGGATTGTAGAGCAGGATTGGGGAAGAACAGACAAATGCCGCCATGCGATCCCGAAAACCCTAGCCAGGGAAGAACCTAGCGAGGAATGTGCCATGGCGCTGCTAGCCGGCGCCATTCCGGTGGCGATCGCGAGCTCATCCTCGACATCTTTGGCTCCGATTTCTTGCAGCGCGCAGGCCGTCCGGCAAAATGTGAGCTTCCGGAAGAATGCCAGTGCCACTGCTGCCAAGGAGCAAATATTTTCATGCCAGGGGCCAGGTAAGAAATCTCAATACAGGAGGAAGACGCAGCCTGACGAGCTCGATCCTCCAGTCAACATTGCGGCACTGGACGAGGAATCGTGACAGAGATTTGCAAGCTTCTGGAATCGAGGCTTCCAGAAGGGATTCTGGTGGAGAGTCTTGCTGCATTCTAGGGCCTT
The DNA here is from genome assembly GCF_000143415.4 of Selaginella moellendorffii. NCBI lineage: Eukaryota > Viridiplantae > Streptophyta > Lycopodiopsida > Selaginellales > Selaginellaceae > Selaginella > Selaginella moellendorffii. Next base: position 1,172,322 of record NW_003314294.1, on the reverse strand, counting down.
TACTCCAGCCACATTGCAGTGTGCAAGATCTTGCAAAAAACGAAAGATCCAGACACTGCACTCGCGTTCTTCCAGTGGCTGACCAGAGAAGCTTGCTACAAGCCCCAAGTGAGATAGATGCTGGAGGAGTTCGTGCACAGCGAATTCACGTATGGAACTCTTGTCCACGGCCACTGCCTTGCCGGGGAGTTCACAAGGCAAAGTGGCTTGTGGAGGAGTTTAAGGGTACAGGGATGAGCCCTGGGAGCTTGGTCGTTCTCCACAACCTCAGGTTTCTCCAGAGGCTGGGCTTGTGGACGAGGCCAAGAGATGGGTTGCAAGCCCAACAGCGTCTCCTACACTCATCGATGCGCTGTGTAGCTCCGGGAGGATCCAGGAGGCCCGTGAAGAGCTCCAGGCCATGGCCAAGCGAGGCGTGGCCCCATACCGGGTGACTTACAACGCGATGGCCACGGGCCTTGGCAAAGCTGGCCTGCTCGAGGAGGCTTTCGAGCTCATGAGAGCGCTGGTTTTGCTCTGACGGCTGTGACTTTCAATCCGGTGGTGGAGTTTCTCTGCAAATGCGGGAGGCCGGACGAGGCATGCAAGGTGATGGAGACAATGCTTCTCAGGAACATCGAGCCCAACATTCTGACGCTCAACTTGATCCTCCACGCCTTCTGCAAGGCGGCACGGCCCGAGGAAGCGCTCGGCATCGGAGATGGGATTCTGCCCAACCATCGTCACCTTCAACGCGCTGCTGGAGCTGTTCTGCAACACCGATCAGATGGACAGCGCCGCCAAGCTCCTGGAAACGTTGGCGCGCAGCAAGTGCAAGCCAAACTTCGTGACTTAACAGCATCATGGTCCAGAAGTTTGCGGGGATGGGGAGATTGGGAGAATGGTGGAAGCTCGAGCGTTCCTGGAGCAGCTGGTGGTATGTGGCTACACTCCCAATCTCCTAGTGTGCAATGCCTACGTCGCGGACTTTGCAAAACCGGTGAGATGGATCTGGCTTCCAGATTCTCACGGTGATGGCGGAGGAGGGGTGCCGAGCAAACACTGCGACTTACAACAGCCTTGTGGAGGGGTTTTGCAAGCTCGGCAGGATGGACAAGGCGGAGAGATGATCGCCGAGGGCAGCCTTCCGGACTCGACCACTTACAGCGTTTTGATCCAGGGGCTTTGCAGCGCTGGACAGATCGAGCACGCGTTCATGGTGATGCTCCAAGTTACTCAAGCGGTGGGCCGAATCCAGCCTTTGTCAAGCTGATAGAGAAGCTGTGTGAATTGGGAGAGATGGACAGGACCGCTCGTGTGCTCGAGAGAAGAGTTTCGTGTATGTCTCAAATAGTCAACATTATATCAGTTTAATCTAAGATTACATTGGCAATGGAATTTGATATTTTTAAATCATGCCTAGAATATTTCCGTGATGATTAAGAAGTAATATATTAATTGAAAATAAATAAGAGTTAATTATGGAAGTTTATAACTTTAGTAAATTATTAGTTATTTCTCTAAACTAATTATAAACATTTTGTTCTAGATGTTAAGTTCGAAATTTATCAATCTTTTCTCCGAAGTTAACCCTCGTGTGGAGGCGAATGAGGGAAATGATATGGAGGCTCGTCCAAAAGAAATAGCGTCTGGCTGCTCTCGCGAGAGGTTCGCTACGTTTCCTCCCCTGATTCGAGCTTCTCGCAACGAACCACGATCACTGGGCTTTCCAGACAGGAAAGCCCTGTGGTGTCTATGGTGTCGTTGAGCAGCGGCCGACGTGATCACATTCTCGAACAGTGAGAGCAGCCAGAGCTTCGAAAGATCTTGAACTTGTCAAAGGATGAGTTCTCCGTCTCTACAGTCTCTTACCAGTAGCCGCATGCTGTGCGAGGCGACACTCATGATCTGGCAACACTGTCTTCTCGGAGCCTATACACGAAAACGCTTTCCGTGAGAAAGAGATAGAAAGTGGGAGAGCACAAACTTCAATTACCACAAACCAGGAATCCTTGGTGCGCTCCTTGAGGACTTGAATCCACCGGAGTTCCTCGGCCGACTTGGAAGGGCAGTCACCGCCGTGCTTCTTCGTCCTTGTCTGAGTGTAGTTACTCACGCTCATCCCATCTCGGCTCGCGTACGCCACCTCCTTCATGTGGAAGACGAGCGGAACGTCGCAGGGCGACTTTGGAGGAGGCAAGCTCGTAAAAGAATAGCCGTCCTCGTCGAATCTCCGGTTCCAGCTCATGAACGTCCGGGTCGGGGTCTCCAAGTCCCTGGGAGCTTTGAGGCCGCCTCGGATCACTTTCACCATGTAGCCAAACGAGACCGAGATCGACCAGGAGCGTTGGCGGTCGTAGCATATCGACTGCTGGAAGATCCCGGCCGGGTCGATGTCGACCGCCTTGGAGAGGTGGCGAAGCGCCGCTGCCTGGCCCACGCCTGGAAAAATGGGATGGATGACGTCCAGGTGATGCATGCTTATGAAGGGAGCGATCGGATGAGCCGAGAGCAGTCCCGAGACATCGCCATGGACATCCAGCTGCAAGAGGAGGAGATCAAAACAAGATCCTTGAACTAAAAATCGGATTTTTACCTGGTGGAAGCCGAGCTCCTTCGTCAGTGGAACGCCGAGCTCCGACATACAAGCGTGGATGCGATCGTCGCTGCCGTAGAGAAAAGGATACCGCTCCAGGCACTCGTCGTGGCGCTGCTCGAGAGCGCTGGCGAGAGCATAGCTTATAGCAAATCCCCCGCCGCCATACGCCATGCCGTAGGAGAACATGAGATTCTGGTGGTGGCTCTCGGAGCTGGCGCCAATGTAGTAGAACTTGCGATGATCATACTTGGCCAGCACCTTGACCAGGTTGTCCGGGACAAAGATCGTGTCATCATCGCCCATGACGAACCAGTGGACATCCGGCAACCCGACACGGAATGTCTCCGACACGATGCGCGATATCCGGATGGCCGCCCGCCGCCCGCCGCGGTGCGTGTAGCGAAACCCCGCAGTGCTGCCCGAAATCCTGGAAGGCGGGAGGGCGCCGCTCGAGTAGTTCTGGATCGCCTCGTCCAACCACACGAATCCGCGCATCTCGTTGGGCCGCCACCAGAGCTTGACGTAGGATTTACGCCGATCCCATAGCCGGGCAGTGGCGGCGATCCCAAACACGATGTTTCCCAAGCTCGCCATTTTGCCCGCTGGATCGCTGCTATCATCGTCGTCTTCGTCCTCGATTGGCCTAGTCTCCACGTCCACGAAGGAGAAAGTAGTGGGCTTGGGCAAAGAGGAGGAAGTGGAAGAAGCGATGGAGGAGGAGAAAGAAGAGGAACGGGAAGAATGTAAGAGGCAAGAGGGCTTTCTTGCGAAGATCAGGACGAGGAGATAGACGAGGGAGCAGGCGAATGCGATGGCGAGAGCTGGAGAGGCGACTGCGCTGCACTTCTTCCAATTCCAGCAGTAGCTGCCACTGTCTTTTTGCCGCGACTCTGGATCCCGCTGCTTCCTCGACATTGGATCCAAAAGATGGACCCCCCTGGATGCTAGAGCGAGATGGCGTCGCCCGCCATCGCGCTCGCGTGGATTGCGTGGCCGTCAAGGAAGAACCCTAAAAAGAACGCTCCCTTCCTTCACTGCCTAGTCACATTTCCAACGAGCTCCGCCACCCACGCGGCGAGATCTCTACCGTCCACCTGTCAAGACCGTTGGCGTTAACAGAAATCATAACTGTCTGATACAAACGACCAAACCTCGACAAAGAAAGGAGAAAAAGTTTTTTTTTTCCATCTCTTCTTCTTCTTTCTCTTTTCATCGACGTCGGTGCTTCGAGTAGTGCAAATCGTTTGGATTCCTTCGTCCGGAGAACTGGGAGGCCAGATTTCTCATTGATGCTGCGGAGCTTTGGAAGGATTCTTTGCCCCTGGGCCGGAGCACGTCGTCAAAGGAAGAGATGTAGTCCAGATCCTGTAGAAAAAGCCAGCAACGATGTTTAGTTCACTCACCGCTATCAGAAAGACAAAACCAGATCGATCTGGCTAGAGACTTACATCATCTGGTGCTTTTGACGATTTCTTGGGATGGAGGATCCTGTGAGGCAACTGATCCTCTCTCAAAATGGGATTTTGAGCAGCGCCTTCCCTGCCGCCCTTCGGCAGAGGCAGCGAGTACTGCAAAGACACCAGAGCAAGCGTTACGTTAGAAAAGTGACCAAAAAAAGAGTTTCTGCCAGCTTACTCTCGTGCCACGAATGTTTATCCTGCGCTTGGACGCTCCTATCACCGTGCCGTTTGGTCCCACGCTCACCGAAGCACGAGATAAAGTTCCTCCATTC